>NW_005841999.1:2533156-2588518 GCF_000455745.1 Alligator sinensis | reverse complement strand
ACAGAAGAGAAGGATGGCAAGTGGTGGAGAAACAGAGATGTGGAAAGGACAAAGGTAAGGTCTTTGTCATCACTGCATACACCTGCAATGTTCCTATATCCTCACTCTGTTACTAAAACATATGAAACATTATTTTCTCTCTTGTCTTCCTATCTCCAAGTATCACTGTAAAATTAAAATAAAATTAAAATAAAATTAATGGGGAAAAAGTGCCTGGGAAACATGTACCTATAAAGTAGAAGAAGAGGGGAAGCTATTTATGAAGAAGTCAAGAGGACATCTAGATTAATGGCACAGACAAATTAAAATCATAACCTCATTAATTTTTTTCCATTGAAAGTGCCTGTATTAATTAAGGGACACCATCAACCTGAAATCTAGTAAATTTTTCAAAAGTCTTTGAAGTTGTTTCAGTAACTACTCATTAAATTGTTGTGGTTTTACAATTAGACCTGACTCTGAAAACTTTTGTTCATATGCTCAATGTTACTTATTTATTTAATCCCATTGAATTAAAAGCAGTGATAAATTGAAACTGCTCAAGTAAGTAAAGTGAAGTACATGCATAAGAGTTCACAGAATCCAGGGTATAATTTTGTATTCTTTTCTTTTATTTTTGCTCTCTTCTTTCTCTATCAGACTGGTATAAAAATAGGAGAACTCTACAGGCTATACAGAGAAATCAGTGAACCTGATATATACAAAGTGCTGCCAAATTTACAAAGTATTTTTTTCTATCATTCACATAGTAATCTTAGGTCTTACCTGTAATAACAGTAAGTAAAAATATTTGCAGACAGAAGGGTGATTTTTAAGCTGAGTGTCTCTTTACAAGGGAATGATAGCCATAACATAGCTTGCTTAAACTAGAGCCTCGAATTCTGAATGCAGTTCTCTACTGGTTCTATATGTGGATTAGAGGAATTTCTATAGGTGCCTCTTGAAGCTAGAGTCTAACCCCTATTCAGTTCTATAGAATCTGTTTACGAGGGCGAGCCAATAGATTTTTTTACAATTTTTGCTGCTCTGCACATATGGTGAACATACGCTAATCTCTTTCTTAAACCTTAAGAGAAGCAGGGAATAGAACCTGACTACTTAATGGTTAGGAGGCACATTTTAGGAGCTCCTGCTTGGTTTTATATAGAGAGAATTTATACATGCTTTTACTATAGTACAATGCTCCTTAAAGGGATTATTAAGCTGTTAGACAAATTAAAATTAAACAAGAGGTAAAGGTGCACTTGAACTAAAAACTGTTTAAAAATGCCTACAGGCAAGACAAAAGTCAGCAGCAGAAGTTTTTCCAACTGCATGTCTCCATGAGCAATTTGGGCCTACTGCCTATTCTCCCACTTATGCTGCAGGAAATGATTTGAGAAATGCTCAAATCAGGTACTGTGAACTCCAAGCAGAAAGACATGTGAAACTCTTTTTTGCCTGCCCTCAAGACAAGAAATGGAGGGAATTGCTATTCAGAATCTAATCTGAAGGACTGAATGAGAAAAAAAGAATACAGCACAGAAACTGTAAAAGACTGGAGACCAAATATCTAATGAGAGGCAGCTCAGTATCCAAGCACCATCCAGAATCCTGGAGAATCAAAGGAGTCTGAAGTGTTAGAATAGTTGAGATTCCAGTTGATGAAGAAATTCAAATTTGATTCTCTTTCTTTAAAAGTCATATGCTGATATAGTATTCCTAACAGTAAATGCCAAGAATTCAACTTAACTTGTAAGGGTCTAGTAGATTTCAGTGAGGAAACCCAATGTTAATACCATATTTACTTGAATCCAAGACAAAGGGAGAAGCCCCTTGTCTTGGATTCAAATACAGATGGGCAATTGTGGGGGGGGGGGAATTGCTGCAGTTCAGGCTCCAATCTTGACTTGGGATCAGGGTCAGAATCAGAGTTGCAGGCACTGCCCCTTGACACCTCCCCTTCCCCCCTGCCCCCACCACTGCTTACCCTCCATCAGGGCTCCAGCTTGGCTATGGTCAAAGGCAGTTGGTAAGAAGCAGATGGGGGGAAAGTGGTGGAGGGGCAGGGGTCTAGGTGTGAGGAACAGGTGCCGGGGGTGAGGGGGCAGGCTCCACAGTGGGGGCAGGCACCCAGGCACACAGGCATGAGGAAGCAGGCAGCAGTGGGGACAAAGGGTTGGGAGAAAATGGGCAAAGGATGGAGTCAGGCCAATGACTTCTCCTCTGCCTGCCTGCCTTTGGGGACAAATTTAAGATGAGCTTCCAATAATTAGATTCTATACATGGAAAATTATAACAAACATATATTTTCTATGCATTGAATCTTTAATTAGTGGGGGGAAGGTCATCTGAAATGTTAAGTTTTTTTGGATTCAAGTAAATACAATACATGTAAGCAGTGATCAAAAGGAATTCAAGGAATGCACATTGCTCACAGTGATTCAATATCTTGGATATTGCAATCAAACCTTTAACTAGTCATTCAGGCAACAATATATATATTACTGATATTCATTTGTATGTGTTAATGCTAAATTTGGGCATGCAAATAAAGTTCCACATACTTGCAAAAGAATTTACCTCCAAAGGTGTATTTGTACAGACTAGCAGATAGAACTTTTACATTCAAGGACAGACTATTTCACTTGAGCCTAACCTAGTCACATTGGCTATGCTGAAAGAGATTGCCATGCAGATAAAATAATTACTTGCATTCTGAAGAAGTGACAGTAAGTAATCAGCAATGGAGAAGGAGGAAGCTAGATAGCCCATCAAATTGTTAACAGAGTACAGAGGATATAAACTTATTTCACCAGGTGTTGTCATATAGAAACCCAATGAGCTGATACCTTTTGAACCAAAAATAACATAGTCACATTTGTGCAAAACTGTGCCCAAGCTAATTAACCTCCCTGCAGCTAAAGTGCACTTACGTTTCAATAAAGTGCCTACACTGCTTCCAGATTGGGTTCTAGTGTGCACAGAACAGCATAGCTCTTCTTATTTCCCATGACCTCTTTCTGCCAGAAAGGTTGCACGCTAGTGAAACCTCTATGGTCATTGACACATTTATAGTTGTTCTGTGGATAGGTGGCCAATGGTTGGCAAGTGGGCATCTTTCAACAACACTTTATTGATACATTTTTCAAAAAATCTGGATCATTTCAGGATATAAGGGTATGATTTTGCCTTCATTTATCTCCACTTTATAGTGGTGTAGTTTTATTTGTGTCCCTGGAGTTACTCCTGATTTGCACTTGTGAGAGAAAGTGGAAGTCAGGACCTTTCATTTTGTATATATGGAAACTTTGTATCATTGAATTTTTTTTTTGCATAGCCCAGCTGCTAAATAACTAAAAGAAATGGCCAATTCAAAGACACTGACAATGAAAACAAAGGAAATATTGATGCCTGAATTAAAGGTAGTGTATCAAGGAGAGATGTGGCTTTCTACTGGTAAAAATATAAATTAATTCTACTTTGTGCTGATGTACACTTTGGCTCAAAGTTCTGTTTTTGTAATCTAATTGTTATACCTAATCTACTTGAAGCAAGTAGCCAGATTCTGATATCATTTGTTGCCATATAAAAAGGGAAACAACTTATATATAAGAATGTGCCTTTCCCTCAGAAGAGAACACTGGGAGACAATATTAATCTGAAATTAACAATAGCATCAAAGACATTCTGCTTAAAGTGCTTTTCTCCTCTCAAAATGCCTGTGTAAAAATGTTCCTTTTTTCTGCGTATCTGCTCTCTAGACAAAATCCAAGTCCTCCTGAAGTCAATGGAAAGGCTTACTTCGGGATCTAGCCCCTTGCATGTATTCAGATTCACATCTGATTACTTCAGGGAAAATGCTTTTGTTACAGCTCCAGTTGAGCAAGCTGCTTTCTATTTGTTGCAAATCACCTATTATATCAATGATCCCATTGACACAGTCTTGTTATGTTCAAAATCTGCCCTTGGTTACAACTGTACAATCCTACTGAAGGGTAGTAGATTTGTTCAGGTGTAAAGATACTGGTCTGTAGTCTCTTTATTAATATGGGACCGACATATGGCAGAAAAATCCTAGACTGGCCCTTTAAGAGCCCAGGTTGTGTTTGCAGGGTCAGAAATTAAAAGCAGTAAATTGGATTTTTATTAATAAAATGTGAAAATCTAATATGGAAGTTACTGAGATATGGAGCCTTGGTCTGCCATTGTCGCAGTCATTTTTTAAAACAGAAATGCACTAAACTGGTTCCGTCTATGAAACAATTCAATTGTTTGATTATTTTTGTCTTACTGCTTATGAGCAGATCACATTTAATAAAAAGTAATTGCGCCATTTTTGCATGTCCACATAATATACTCCTATTGCAATATTACTGTTGCTTTTTTGGCAATATTTGAAGTGTGCTGTGGGCTGATGTCTTATTTATTATATGCAATGTTTATAGAAGGCAAATTTGCTGAAAGAGCCTTGAAAAATAATGGGGGTGTGTGCATGGTATGTGTATAGTAAGGCTGGGATTTTCAAAGACGTCAGGGGTCCAATTATCATTGAAATTCCATGGAAGATAGGCTCCTTTGGAAATCCCAGGCTATGTATATAATAGAATTTCTCAACATTTATTCATCCATGCACCTTAAAGCAAAATCTCAGTGTTATCAAGTACCCAACACATAATAATGGGCTTTGCAATTTCCTGAATAGCTTTTACAAGTAGTGCTTGTGCCTCTTTCTTTCTCCTCCCTTTCCAGTGTACCTCCTCCTCCCTATCTTCCACTCCCTCTTCTTTAAGCCTTCATAGTAACCTGATGGATTTGGCAGCAACTGGGGTCATCATGGTGATCAATGACTTTGGCTGTTGAGCATTCAGCCATTGATCACACTGAATAGATTCATATATCTTTGGCATGCCATCACAAGCAGCTCTTCTACTTAGCCTGCCAGCTTTCTGTCACCTCAAGGATTCAAAAAAGTTCAGAGACAGTGTGAGAAGGTTACATAATTCTGCCAAGAGATCACTTCTTTGATTTTTTTTATCTTATAGATCCCCAGGCCTACCCCTTTGGGATCTATTTAAGACTGAGAACTGTCAATATGTTACATATCACAACACTGCAATATAAAGATTCATATATAAAATACATACATTCCCTTTCCTTACTCAGAATAGCAGGAGCCTGCACTCATTTCTTTTATGAAAAAAATACTACATAGCAATGAGGAGAAGCTACAGCTGTATTTGTGTGTGTGTACTTTAGTTGTGATTCAAAACACATCCTTATAAAATGTCTGATACTATTATATCTCATGTTCTTACTCTCTTATATTTAAATATGCTGCACTCAATTTATAAGACTAAAAAGTAACTTGAAAAGCTAGGATAAAAATATTCACAATTTAACAGCTTCACTTGGAAACTAAAATACATTTCACTGAGTCATTAAAAGGACACTTGGAACTTGAAAGTCACATTCTCATCCAAAAATGGTTAGATCAGTATAACTGAAGGAGATTAGAGAATTTATTTTTTATTTTGCTCTATTTTTCGCTTGTTTAGTTACTGCATTTCAGCACTTTGCATGTAGTGAATCTCACTGGTTTGTTAATGGTGCAGGTTGTCTATTGGTGAAAGCAGCTGAAACTGAAAATGAACAAATAGTAGGCAAAGAATGAGACTCTCTGCAGTGCAGGGGGCTAACACAAAGCCAGTGCGCTACTAATGCCCTATTTCAAAGTCATTAATACACTTTTAGTGCTGCATAGGCCTCTGCCTGATGCTTTATACTGGGGTAAATTTCTTTAGAAAGGAAGTGAAAAGGTTAGCTTGAGCATATTTGGTGGTGCCCACTGGCTTCCCACAAGACCCTTCAAAACATCAATGGGGCGGGGGGAGGGGGAGGGGTGGAAACCCTTTCTACATGGTAGAGGAATTTTTGGAAGAAAAATCACAACACTGTGTTTGAAAGATTTTGATTTTTCTTTCTTAAATATTAGGTAAAAAAATCAATTGATGACTCTCATGATTCATGACCCTTTCATGATTCACTTCAAAGCTTTACGAGATCTCCTTGTCAAATGAGGCTACTTTTTAAACATATATAGCAAAGGGTATAAAACTCCAAAGTGGATTTGAATCACCAGGTCAATTGGTCACTTATGCAACTTGCACGGTTATACATATTTGTATTTGTAAAAACTGAAAGGGAGAATTCAATTTCTTTAGCACAAGTTTTTTTTAATTGAAATTAAAGTTCATGGGATGTCCATCAGTGCTAGGTACTGATCTAGCCTCTTTTACAAACAACATCTATCATTCAGATGAAAACCAAGCTGACATGTCCCTTTAAATTACAACTCCAAAGCTGAGACACGTCCATGATATTCTTTGACACATTAAACAAACAGTTACCGAAATGGAATGTATCTCCTAGTGTGACTTAAAGGACAAATTTGTTTTTCAATTGATATGATCACTTTAGCTTTCCAAATATTATCATCATTCTTTTTCATAGATCCCTCTTCCCTGCTTTCTCTCTCTGTCCCACACCCTCAAATTAATCCTTTGTTTGAATGATTTCATATGGGAGAGAAGGAAAGTTGTAGAAGGAACAGCTGCAATATGTCTGATGTGGCAGTTTGCTTTGGGTCTATGTCTGCTTCTTTCAGGCCAGTTGAAGTGCTTAGCAACCCTTAACTCATCAAGTGCACCACTAGGAAACTGGGGAGCTCAGTCCTTCTAGCACAGGGGCGGGCAATTATTTTGAGCAGAGGGCTGATTACTGACTTTTGGCAAGCCATCGAGGGCCGCATGATAGGCAGCCGGGGCAGATAAATATTAATTTTCTAAATTTTTTAGGAGCCCCACAGGCCGGATAGAATGGCTTGGCTGGCTGCATCTGGCCCCCGGGCCGCATTTTGCCCACCCCTGTTCTAGCAAGTGCCCAGCTGCCCATAAGATAATGCTCACATAGCGAACACTGTAAGTGATGACTGTTCATGTTTCAGTGACCAGGCTTTTGCATACATTTGAACTTTTCCATTACAATTGTTTTTTTGTGGGCAAAGAAGAGGTATTTGCCATGACTGTATCACTCAGCACATCAATCAATATAGCTGTGCCACCCAAAATGCTTGGCAAAGAACCATGTATCACAATTGTGAGTGCACAAATGAGTTGGAATACTTCAAAAACTATTTTGAACTGTGCTAGCTGTTCAAACAGGGACTCATTCATATTCCATGTTCAGAAAGCTGCCAGATCATTGTGGGCACTGTTTTAATAAAATGGTATCAATAAAGCTATAAACAATCACAGAAGAAACTGTTAAAAATCAAAGCTTGAGTTATTAATTATGCCACCCAAGTACAAATTTACTTATTCACAGTCTGGCTGAGGTACTGTATGAGAAACTTTAACAACTTTGCGTGCTAATTAGGATTACAGATTCATATCTTTTACTAAATGTGTGTACAAAGTCACGTTAAACTAAGTTGCTTATTTAACATTTCTCAAGCTGTTACCATGCAGGTAAGCTGCTTATTTGACATTTCTCAAGCTGCCCTTAGCATTTCTCTCAGATAAGCATTTATGATTTGTCTAGGCAGCTGAAGTAAATATTTAGTCCCCAATCTTGCAATTGGACCAGGGTAGGCACCCACCTGATTGATGCTCAGGCAAAGCTAATGGAAGGATTAGGGTTTACAGTAAATGCATGTAGCAAGCCTTTCCATTCTTGTGAATACCACATATGATAATATTACAAAACCAACATCTTTACATTCTTTTCACATTTACTGTTGTTAGTAATGAAATTATGAAGATATCATTGTTGAATAATGGGACTGTGATACAGCTAATAAGCGTACTGGGCACAACTCTCAATACATTACTAAGCATGAATATAAGGCAGGATCCAGGACCCAGCAATTGAATTGTGACTCAGAAAAATTGCTTTTTGGTCCCCGATTCTCTCAATTCTCCAAAATATTAGTAATTCATTTGTGGAATTTTGATAGTGCAAGACAGCAAGTTGGTGCATACAACATGCTTCCCCTGGTCAAGATTCCGTTCACACTTGCCTGCCCATTTCCCACCCAATTACATAGGAGAGGAAATAGCACTTTCCTTGAAAGAACTCTCTTTATCACATACTATAGGGATGTGGCCAGTCTGTGCAGGACAGGGATTATCTTTTTGTCCTTTCTCATGTACATAGAACCATAGAAAGTTAGGGTTGGAAGGGACCTCAGAGGTCATCTAGTCCAGTGTTTTTCAATCCAAAAGTGGTTCACAAGAATATATAAAAGGGTTGTGAACAAACTTTAAAAATGGATCAACAAACTTTAAAAATGGATTTTCCTTTAAAGGGCCTGGGGGTGGGGGCAGTGACTCAGGAGTGAGGGGCACTGGGTCAGGACTGGCTATTGATATTTAACAACTGGGTCCTGGTACAAAAAATGTTGAGAGCCACTGATCTAGTCCAACCCCCTGCTCATTCCCAACTAGATCATCCCAGCCAAAGCTTTGTTTACCTGGGTCTTAAACATCTCCAAGGATGGAGATTCCACAATCTCTCTGGGTAACCTGTTCCTGTGCTTTACTACCCTCTTAGTGAGAAAATCCTTCCTAATATCTAACCTAAACTTCCCATGGTGCAACTTAAGACCATTGCTCCTTGTTCTGTCATCGGCCACCACTGAGAACAGTCTAGCTCCATCCTCTCTGGAACCACCCTTCAGGTACTTGAAGGCTCCTATTAAATCCCCCCTCAGTCTTCTCTTCTCCAGACTAAACAAGCCCAGTTCCCTCAGTCTTTCCTCATAAGTCATGTGCCCCAGCCCCCTAACCATTTTCATTGCCCTCTGCTGGACTTTCCCTAATTTGTCCTTTCTCCAGATGTGGCCTCACCAGTGCTGAATAGAGGGGGATAATCATTTCTCTTGATCTGCTGGCAACACTCCTACCGATGCAGCCTAGTATGTTGTTAGCCTTCTTCACAACAAGGGCACACTTGCTGGCTCATAGCTTACTGTCTATTGTAACTCCCAGGTTCTTTTCTGCAGAGCTGCTGCTTAGCCATTGTCCCCAGCCAGTACTGATGAAAGCCACTCATCTACTATTAACTTTATCTTAAGAATATATTGAAATCCATTTGATTAAAGCTATGTAAGTTCTCCAAGGTTTTTCTCATATTAAAAAATATCATGTTTTCAAGGCTATAATTTCAGAACAATGAAATCTTTCCAATGACATGGTAACCCTGAGATATGTCTTTGCTTTTTGTAAGTGGACAGTGAGATCATATCTAATACATACATGCATGTCAGTATAGATATAATACAGTGACTTACATTTATATATGAAAACTTATAATGATTTGCAGTCATAGAGCAGTTTTTGTTTAGAAAGATCCCAAAACACTTTAGAGTGTATAGGCCAGAATTTGACTTAATCTAGCAGAAAACATAAATCATAAATCCCTTCCTGATCACCAAATTAGAAAGAGCCCAAAGAAGAAATGGCATATGCTTGTCCTTGGAATACTACTGATGAAAGTGTAAGAATTCCACACACTGCACACTGAAGTAGAGATGTGGTCTAAAGATATGCTTATCTGACACGTAAAAGGCTCTCATTTATACTTCTGTTTAAAAATCCAAAGACAACAAAACAATCTGACACACCTGTTCTGTCTATGTACACTGCCCCCAGTTGTAAACATACAGGTTTTCAGACTAGTAACAATGTTGTAAAGCTCCTCCTGAGAACCAGCAATTAAGCAGGGAGTTTCCAGAAAGTCCTTAGTCCATTGTACTGCCAATATAAATTGCTTCAGCAAGCATTTCCTTCACACCCAGTTCCATTTTTTGGCATTATGTAACTATCTTACAAAGAGGTTTCATTGAAGTGGGGCCTGTTCTCCATCAAGGATGAGGGAGCACAAGTTCTTGCTTTCTAAACACACATATTTGTGTTGCAAGTTCTAAAGTGACACTGGGTGTGTCTAGACAAGATGCTATTTACAGGCAGTCCTCAGACTTATGACACAATTGGTTCCTGAAAACCACGTCTTCAGCTGAAATGTTGTAACTTGGAACCAATTTTCCCATAGGAAACAATGTTATAAATGGGGGATTGGTTCCTGAACCAAGACCCGATACCCTATTTTTATCAAAAATAACCCAGAGTTATGTACTCAATCAATTATAGATGAGTAATATAGATACATTAATGTATTTATATTGTAAATAGCAATCATATTGATTTGGAAGGACTTATTTGAGGAGACTTTGCAGGCTGGTTTGCAGGGCTCTTGGTTGGACTTTTTGAAGGGTTCTTGGCTGGAGTCTTCTCAGGAGTCTTGGCTGCAGGTTCTTCTGGAGTCTTGTTTGCTTTCTTAAAGAAAGTGTCCAAGGAAGTTTCAACAGATGCTTTCCAGGGAGATGGGTGACGCGGTGAACATGTTCGCTGGCATGGTTTGACATCAGATCAAATGTTGTAAAGTCAAAACTGATGTCAGAAAGTTGAAACAGGGTGTCAATTTATAAACGTTGTAAGTGAGAAACGTTGCAACTCGAAACGTTGTAAGTCGAGGACTGCCTGTATTTAATACTTGTATAAAGAAGTACTAAACAAACATGCAGTAACTAAAGTTACTGCACAGTAGCACTGGTGAATGCCTTTTAAGTGATGCTACTGAGCAGTAGCTTAATAGTACTGTGCAGTAGCATCTCAGCATGGTTTATGAAAGCTGTGTGAAATATGAAAAGCTGTATGAAAAAGAAAGTAGGCAACCCATGATAAATGTTGCAACAACAGTATAAAAATGGATTTTGAATTCTTTCAGCCAGCTCTAAAATTATAAAGGAAAATGTTTGTCCCTTGGAAATCTGGCCTATTTAGGAACTCATTAAAGGAACAGATTTACCCATTCTCCCTTTACTCACCCATTCATGACCAGCCTGCATTATATGCTCTCTTTTTTTTCAGTGTCTTTTTTCTGAACTGTTCTCTTACCTTCCCTTTTCTACCTCCTACCTTCCCTCTCCTGCCCACTTATGTCCCCTCCTATCCCCTTCTCTGACATTAGTGATATCATTTTTACTTTCTATAGTTTCAGATTCCCAAATGGGAATCAAGTATTAGCTTCCTCCCAGTATTATAAATATAAAGAAAATAAAATTATAGATAGGAAGCAAATTGTCACTGTTATTCTCATTCTCAACCTCTTTTTATGTTCAGCTCCCTCTTTCGACTCCTCTCTTTTGCACTCTTAGCATCTCCACTCTGCTAGATTGTCTCTTCATTATCCTCCTTTTTTTTCTAATGTTTTCTCTCAATCTAATGCGTTCACTCAGTCCTGTCCTATTCCTTTCTGCTTCCTTCCTGAATATACCAACTCAGACTAGTCAGATTAGAAAAGGTGCAAACCCTTATGTGAACACTTAGGGCATTTATACATGTGCTCCAGGAGTATGTGTGTGTGTGTAGGGGGAAGCTCTAGTCAAAGTGCCTGGAGCATCTTGTGTGTCAGTATCCCCACATTGAAAAATGGTCATGGGGGTGCTTTAGTAAAAGTGCCCCCACTGCCATTTTACAACATGGGGATGCAAATACACAAGATGATGGAGTCTGCTGGAGTGTGGTAATTACTACATTCCAGCAAACTCGATTAATTACAGCATATCGGTGAGCCTCTCTGCATGTGTATAGGCGCCCTTAGTTTAGGAGTGGCCAATTTTGGTTTAACTTAAACCTGTTTCAAATCAATTTAAGCTTAACTAAAATAAACCACCCTTGTACCAAACCAAGAGCATTTGCAAAGGTGCTTGTAGATAGAATTGAGCTCCGGCCAAGCCAAAGGGCTTGGACAGACTCTTAGAAAGAAAGAAAAAAAAACCTCATTACAAAATGTATTTCCTCAGAGTCATAAAACCACTGGCAAGATTGAGGTAGTGTTTCTGTGACATCAGATTGAGCAAATCCATCAATCATTTTCAAACTGATGATTTGCCTTTTGGCTTTTTCTATTTACTTATGAACAACACATATACTGCTTTTCTATAGTTCCAGAGAATTCTTAGTGAGGATATTATCTACATGTGGATTATGCTTTATTGTATGGTATATTTCAATAATAATTTTATCTGTCCTGAGCCCACTGTGGTATTAAGGTATTTCTTTGAAAGAGATCTGTCAGCAGTGAAAACCCCTAGTGTTATTTCTTATCCCTACTTGTCCTTTTAATAATTATATGGCATTACGTATCAATACATCAACAGTATTCATCTCATTAACTTTCAACATTACATGGTGATCTCTTCCCAGGAGACACCAAACTGGTTTGGTCCATAAACAACTCACACTGCAGAGGGTTTTTTGAAAAACTTTCTAATAAATAAATGTACTGTTTTCCCCTGATTGAAACTGTCTCCACCAAGGGACAAAGGCAGATTAAGACATCTTTTCATACTTTATTCCTACTCAGGTCATTGCACTGACTCTTTATATAATACTGAATAGATTTTAAGGTACTATAATTAACATAAAAGATATCAGATTCACCCAAAGAACCGTATCTGCCATAATTAACACAAGGCACTACCAATATATGACCCTATACTATGGATGGATTAGATTACTTTTCCTCTGTGTCTTTTATTCTGCTAATCTTTTTTGGCAGCTGTTCTGAGGGTTTACTTAAGATGGGTGCTGTTGGCCTTAACTAGTCTATAGTCCACACTGGAAGAATGATTTTTCTATAGACAGTGGACAAGCTCAAATTGTTTACTTAAGAAAATAAGACTCTGGCTTTTTTTAATTGGTTTATGATTAGCCCAGCTGTTATTTTAATTTATTATTTTACTACTTTTGCGAAGTGCTCTGGGATTTTTAAGAAGATGCCAGGCATACACTGAGTTGTATTATTTAATCATTGCACTTACCATCATCTTGGTCATTAAAATAAAACATCTGAGCTTCTAAAATAATATTTAGGAACATTTAAGAATAACTATTGTTAATGATGATAGCAACCTGAAAGGTATATTTAACCATAGATACAATAAGGAAAATATAATATGAAATCCCATATAAACTCACTTACAAAACCCAAACTGTATTTACAGACCAGATACCTAGCTATGGCCTTATCCAGACCCCTGAGAATACATATCCCAAACATGCCCAAATTGCAAGGAAGGCAGGATCAAGCAACTGAAATTCTTGTTTACATGGGAAAACCAGGGGATCTAGAGCAATGTCTCAGAAAGTACTTTTGATATACATCTCACTTTAGTTGACCTTTGCTGGTAAAAAGATGCATTACCTATAACCAGCTGCTAAGCCTGCCTTGACCTGCCACAAGTCCCCAGGCTATACAGATGTGATATACTGCTTTCTTTCTTGTCTACAACAATTCTCACAATCAATGTAATCTACTTGCATATTGTCAGAAGTAAGGGAGCCCAAAAGATTAAGTGGTAAGAGCAAAGTACTGTGATCTGGAGCATCCTGGTTGTAATCATGCTTGAGCCACTGAAGAATGTGTGACCTTGGGTAAATTACTTGGCTTTCTTGTACATCAGGAGGAGCTAAGAGCAGGAGAAAATGCCTCCTGTTGAAACCACAGCTGCAATGCTTAAACACAGTTTTACTGGGTAAATAATTCAAGAGGAAAAATGTTTTATAAAGGTATTTGAACAATATTTATGAGGCCAATCAGGGTATAGCTAATGGCAGGCCATAGGTAAGCAGTAACAGATCCCACCCTCCCTGAGCCAATACACCATAGACCTATCGTGCAATTAATGTGCTTGGATTCTGAAAGGAAGAGTGTGATACTTGTTTTCCTGAATCAGACCTATAATGTTGCCTCCCTGCCTGCGCAAGCCAGTGATTGAACACCTAGGGCATGGCCACCCAGAGGGAGGAAGACTGAGGAAATATCTATTAAAAAAAAAGCCTTCTGTCTTTTGAGGGAAATACACCCTGAAATACCAAGAGACAGGGTAAAAAAAACCCAGTAAACCATGTCTCCCCTAAGAACCTTTTATATTTCTCTGGAGTTAAATTGGGAGAGAACATGGAGTAAGGTATATAAACTTAACACATTTCAGAGGAAGAGTGATAAAAGGTATGCTGAAATTGATGAAAGGACTATCAAAGGTTCAGATGCACTTACTTAGTACATCAGTTATCTCTTACCCTAGTGCAGAAGAATACATTTAATAATGGATTGTCTCAGAAAATGCTTAAACCGTGGCACAGAAATAGGTGCCTTTGTTCATTTTTTGATCTTTTGAGCTATTTTTGGAAACAGCATTGCAAGAAAGCATTAAAATTTGTTGGATGCAGCAGCACAGTTAAAAATAATTGCTACTGGAGTCTAGCTGATGATTGGCTGCCAATATTTCCATATGGGTCTCCCACAAAAATGTGCCCCTTTAACCTGTGTTAAATTCGGGGGGGGGCGGGAGGGCAGGATTTGGGCAGGGGACTCAAGAATCCATTAATTTGCTTTCTCATTTACACTAAAAATGCCAGCACAGTTAGAGAGCTCAAACAATACTTATGAACCCTTTAGCTCTCATGTATTCTCTGAAAACAGGGTTTACAAAGGAGTTCTGTGCATAGTCCTGCACCCATAAATAAAATCCTCTCTCACCAGCATTACAAAGGAGGAAGACAACCTCACTCTGTGATCAAACATATTAAGCACTTGCTAAAGATATTTATAGATTGTTCTTGAGTAATGTGCTGAATGTATGGACAATATAGCACGCTGCTCAGTTTGTGTCATTTGGAAATAGGAGAGGTTTTAAACTCATGTGGTAAGTCCCAAGATACCCACACTAGGGAATAATTTTTGCAAATATCTGATCCTTGACACAACCTTGCCTATTCCAAAGGCCAAATATTTCCCTTACTCTCAGATATTTTATGAGCCCTAGGGATAAGTTATCTCTGGCAAGGATGCTATAGCAGTATCCAGGGAAAGGATGAACTTCATCAGAGTCAGGGAAATCACTCCAAACCACCTTTAGTTTGGTTGTAGAATTTCAACAAGGGCAGCTTCTGGCTTCTGAGCTCTGTAACTCCTGAGGAAAGGTGTATTTAATTTGCTCATACAACAAGGTACATTGTGTAATTTTTCAACTTATGAATTGTGAATTAATGGTATATGAATAATGTATGAAACAAAAACTACGCATCCCTTTTGCTAAAGGAAATGCTACTTATCAATCAACTGGGTGTCAGGATTTATCAGGTACATTCAGAAGCAGATGCATTAAATCCCACCATACGTGTTCAATGGCACTTAAGTAGATAATGCTAGCTGTAAAAAGAAAAATAAGAGATAAAGACACTTTATGGTCCTTCTGCACTGACTTTTGTATGACTTAGAGAAGAACAATGAATGTTTGCTTTTCCTACAAGGGAGTGCCTGCAGGCTTGCAAAAACAAATAGTCCTGCCCTCAGCTGCTGCAAATTAGTATAGATCCACTGACTTGAATGAGCTGCACCCTTTTACAGGGGCTGATGAGAGTCACAAATATTAAAAGTATACTGATAAACACTTTTCAATACAGGAACCAATTATGCATGTTTCTGTCAACCTGGAGACAAGCTTTGCCTGAATCATAAATACTGCTGATTTGGATCCAGTTTTTGTAGAACTTTTTAAAATCCCTCCGAACATTCATTCTTTTCACGACTGTGCTCTCTTGCAGTTGGCCATCGTGTGAATTCTTTGGTACTGCAGAACATTTACAGCCCTTTTGGTCACTTCTCAGTTCAATAGCACTGTGCCCTCATGAACAGCTTTCAGTGAGGCTCAGGCATGTGCTAACTGCTGAATGTTCCATTCATATTTCTCCAGGAATTGACCAGTAACTCGTCTGCTAGCGGACAAAGGCCCTGCATGTTCCCTCAGGGCCAGACTCGACTTCTATTTTTAAAAGCACTTGAGCAACAGAGTACTGGTGCTCTCCCCATATCTAACTGTAAATAATGTAATGTAGTTTTAACCAGAGAGGTGGTGGAAGCTCCATCCTTGAAGATTTTAAAAACCCAGCTAGAGAAAGCTTTATATATATAGTGTAGACTTCAAGAACAACACCACAGATCATGGGAGTTGGCAATACTGGTATCAGGGGGGCAAATTGTTTCCTCAGGAATGCTACTGTTAAGTCCAGAGTAGTCTGAGTTTCTCTGGATTTTCGTTTTTCCTTTTAAATGCACTGATGAAGAACCCAGTTCTGCAGTTGTTAGACGCTGAAAACTAGCATTTTCTTCTGTATTGGAAATTCCAGGTGAAACTTTTCAGTTCAGTTCAGTTTCTAATTGTACCAGTTGGCAACTGGAATTTTGGAATAGAGCAAAAGGTGCTTAAGTTCTTGTTCTGAAGACTACTGATCCTTCAGTAGAAAGCAGTAGAGGTTAGAAGAAACTAGTAGAAACCAAGGTCATGTACAAGCATTCAGTTTCTTGGGAGAATTGCTGCTTTCCCAGGAGAAATCAGGAGTGTACAGATGGTCAGAACTTTTCTCCCAGAGCAAAAATGGCTGCTCCAAGGGAGAAATAACCTAGTAACAACCAGGGTTGAATCACTTTCAGGAGACTTTCACCTGGAAATGCAAATGTCTATACATCTTACCCTCTGAGAGAAGCCACAGCACAGCATCCCAGGGTGCTTTACTTCTGTTTCCCCACTCTGAGCTAGCACGTCAGTGGACTCTACTGTTCTAGCAAAGCAGGGAGCAGAACATCCCCCCTTCAGAATCCCATGTTGTGCTGCAGGGAGATACAGGGAACCCTGACATGTCTAGGTCAGCCTATCAGTGGTGCCCTGTGTACTGCTACCATCTGTCACCAGACAGTCTGAGGGAGCCTGCAGGGCACACTTCTATTTCTCTGCTCTCCAAGGGCTCAGCTTTTGAATGTCTGTTCAGGCATCTCTGTGTAAGTTTTTCAACCAGGAGAACAAATCCAGGTCATTTGAAAGTGTGTACATAGACCAAATGAGAGCTCTTAAGGTGACATATTTTATGAGCTTGTATAGCTGCTAACTACAAGTTAGTTTTTCTTCGTTTTTATTGTTTACAAATAATTAATTTAAATAACACATTTTAAGGGATCACGGCAAAAGATAAAGACACCCTAAAGGGCGGGGAGGGCACAATATTACAAGATAACAAGAAAGTCTTCCAACATGGTAGAAGCACAAGAAGAATAGCAGGAGACCAAATGTGGCTGCACAGACTGTACAAGGAGCTCTCAAATGCAAAAGAAAATGATACAGGCAATGGAAAAATGGGCAGGTTTTCAAAGAAGTTTACCAGGAAGCAGCAAGAACTTGCAGGGATAAAATCAGAAAGACAAAAATAAAGAATGAGCTTCACTTGGGGGGAAGGGGACAGGTATGATGGAGGTTAAAGACAACAAGAGGAAGACAACAATAAATATGTTAGTCAGAAAAGAAAGATCAAGGAAACTATGGGTTCACTATTAACTAGCTAGGGAGAACTCGTAACACAAGATGCAAATAAAGTGGACTACTCAACAGCTACTTTGCCTGTTTGAGTTTGCCTCAGTCTTCACAAAAAAATTAAGCTAAAGCCAGACACAAAATAAGGATTATTTAGATGAGCAAGGGGACAAGATGAGGGGTGAGATAACAAAAGAGACAAGTTTTTGATGGGTATGGTTGAATTCAAGTCAGCAGGGCCTGATGAATTTCATACCAGGGTACTGAAGGAACTGGCAGAGGAGATCTCAGCACCCTTGGCAATAATATTCATGAAGTCATGGGAGATGGGCAAGGTACCAGTACTGGAAAAGGGCCAATTTAGTATCTCTCTTCAAAAAACACAACTACAGACAGGTTAGCCTCACCTTGATACCTGGGAAGTTACTGGAGTGTATTCTAAAGTCCACTTGTAAGTATCTAGGGGAGGAAAGGCTGATCACAAGCACCCAGCATGGATTTAATAAGAACAAATTGTGTCAAATAAACTTGACTTGGGTGGTTGAAGGGAGTGCTGTAGATATAGTGGATCTGGACTTCAGTATAGCTTTTGACAAGGTCCCACATGACCTTCTCATAAAGAAATTGGAGAAATGTGAGCCAGACAAAACTACCATAAAGTGGATAGATTTGGTTCAGTAACCACAAGCAAAAGGTAATTCTAAATGGATTAATGTTAGAATGATAGGAGTCTGTCCTGGGCCCAGTGCTGTTCAATGTATTTATAAATGATTTGGAAGTTGTCATAGAAATCTTGAGCAAGCTTGCAGGTGACACGAAACTGGGAAGGATTGTGAATATATTTAAGGGTGGGAATGCCATTCAGAAGGATCTCAACAAATTGGAAAGCTGGGTGAAACTAGCAGGATGAAGTTCAATACTGACAAATGCAAGGTACTACACCTTTGGAAGAATAATCCAAAACACAAATATAAAATAGGTGACACCTGGCTGCGTGGCAGCACTATGCTGAAGGATTTGGAAGTCTTGGTAGATCACAGACTCTATATGAGTCTGCAGTGTGATGCAGCCACACAAAAGATGAATGTGGTTTTAGGGCTGTATCAATAGATGCACTGGGTGCAAGACATGGAAGGTGATAGTGCTTTGCTACTCAGCACTGGCTAGGCTTCATGTAGCATTTGGAGTAGTGTGTGAAGTTTTGGGGCCCACATTTTAAAAGGACATAGAGGAGTTAAAGAGGGTCCAGAAGCAGGCGATAAGAATGATAAAGGGCTTGGAAAGCAAGTCATACGAGGAAAGGTTGAGGGACCTAGGAGTGTTCAGCTTGTGGAAAAAGTGCTAAAGACATAATAGCAGTCTTCAAATACTTGAAAGATTATCATAAACAAATATCTGTCTGTATCTATCTGTAGCAGGTGGGGACATGGCTCTCTTCCTAGGATCTCCTGAGTGCCTATTAACCATTTTTACAGCAGCAGGATGTTGGCTGCTGTGGTTTCACTGCTATATTTCTGGCAGGTTAGGGTGTTATGTCTTGTGTTGTGTCAGATTGACCATGTAGTTTTGCTAAGAGTTTAGAAAATGGATTTGTATAAAATGGTTTGGATAGAGATGATCCTGCCTCAGGTAGGGGGTTGGACTAGATGACCTCTCTAGGTCTCTTCCGGCCCTACTTCTATATAATTCTGTGATTTTGAAGAGGAATTCAAAGAGTTGGAAGGTGGCACTGGTATCTAAGGATCAAGAATAAGGGAACAAAGAGGGAGAGCATGGGTTCTGAATGACAAAAAGATAGGTGTCCTGTGATAAATTGCAGACAGTAAGGGACTGGAGCCTTGAAAACAGAGAAGAAGGAATCTTAAAGTTATATTTTCAGGTGAGGGAAATAGTTCCCCCATCCAAAAGTTAATTTTCAAGAAATACTTTCCTTAAGGTATGCATAGTTACTTTTTGCTTTATTAATAAAATGATAGATGATATCGGCAAATCTTTCTAAATCAACATATGTACGTCTCCCTGCTGCAAGAGCCATAGACATTTACTGCTAAATTACTTTTTGTATATTTGATTGTGATGTTATGCTAAACTTGCTCTCCTGAACTCGCAACTGTCTTCAGCCATTTATATCCAGGTTGTGAGTGTTCTCCAGATTTCATCTGTCTGAGTAAAAACTATCTAAAATCTACTACTCCACTCTTAAGATTTTAGGAAACTGAATTTCAACCTGACATTACAAAGGACACCGGCATCTCATTTCTACACACTGAAGTAAATGGTCTTTATGACAAACTCAGGAGTAAAGGAATATCCTGGAATTATCTTGCAAATCTAATGCAATGCTAATACTCTTTTCTGATAAGTACTAATACGAGTCCAGTAAAATAACAGTGAAGGAAATAAAGATTTTTTAAAAAATTTTCCAGCTGCACTTTCCACAAAGTGCAATTCAAACTAATTAAAATTATGAAACCTATTTATGTAAAGGGTTAAAAACAAAATTCAAATTGCTGTATAGTGCCCCATGGTTACTCAATAATGAAAATTCAAATCCTCATTTCTTTAAGCCTCTTGTGTTCCTTTTCCTAGTTAAACTGAGATAATTATTTTTGGAGTAATTTTTGAGGCTGTTTAATAATACCTCCTGCTGGATGGCTCATGTAAACTCAGCAAGAGGAGGCATCCTCGATAATAGAAATGACTTCTGCTCATTTTAAAGCTCAAATTCATACTTTTCTGAACAAAAGAGATCCCCACTGTTTGAGTTTGGCAACTGCCAGGCCAACTGCATTGGAGAAGATTGGATTAGGAGGGGCAGCTGACTGTGCAGGAAAGTCTCTTCTCTCCAGCAGGATTTTTATGTAAATTCCATTACAATTCTTGCTTTTGGAGATAATGAAATGGATACAAAACACTGCTAAGGTTTCCAACTCAGCAAAATAATGAACAGGGGCAAGCAGAACACTGATTTAATATATTTTTAAACATTTGGTCCCTTCTATGAATAGGATTGGTATTTGTGCAATGTCTCTCTCTCACATGGAATTTGCTTTAATACTACTGTCTAAAAGCCCGTGACTATAGGTTATTAGTGATGTGTGAACATCAGCTATCAAGACTTTTTCACAGTTTAGACTCTAATAAGCTGAATCATTTGCCATGTGTTTGCTTGAAGGAAATATATCAACACTTGCCAAAAATATTGCCAAATATTTGTGGAAAAAATATTACTCAACTCAACAACTCAACATGACTGTCTGGTAGAGATGCCTTTGTAATTATGCTGTTGCTTCAAATCAGAAGAGTATAGACTTTAAGGCCATAAGGGACAATCATCTGCTCATATCTGAATTGCACAATATTTGGAATTTCAACCATTAACAGCTGCATTGAACCCAGTAACTCGTAGTTGAGCCATGGATAAGTACCTTGATATTTCTGCATACTTTCTAGGGTCATCCATTGACTGCTAAAAAAATAAATATTTGTAAAGCATAATTTTTGGCACAAAAGTATTCTCACAGGCTCTGATCCTGTTTGATGTCAAAGCACCATGTTTAAAATCCAGGATCCCTAGAAGCAGTGGCATAGCTACTGTGGGGCAACTGTTGTGGGAAAGGACAGGGATGGGGAGCAAAACAGTCGACTTTTGCCACAGCTGTGCAATTGCCATTGAGTGGCAGGGGGAACTGGAAGTGAATGCTGCTGCTGCATGTGGCAACTGTCTTGGATGGCCTTGCCATTTTGTTATACTGGGCACACACTGGACCGCACAGTTGTTATTGTTCAGTCATTTAATACTTGCTTACCCAACATTACTGTGCAGTCTTGATGCCACACAGGTCATTTCTAACACTACTACATAGTATCAATAAACTACTGCACAGTAGCTCATTGGTACTGTGCAATAGCATTGGCGTCAAGGTTCGTGCCTACCAATGCTACGTTGCCATAGCAACAAGTAATGGTGACATAGCATCTCGTGTAGACACATCCACTTCTGCTTAGAAGTAATTGGCAAAATTCACAATAAATTCAAATAGGGCCATGATTTTGCCCTTGATTCCAGTGGAATCAGATTGAATATTAGAAAGATCCTTTATTTGCACTGACTGAAATTCATCCTGTGTAGCAAGTCAGCACCATGCCATGAGTCTTTTAAACCTGTGGTAGCACTCTTTGCAGGGGTGAATTTAATCCATAATGGACCATAACCTGAGCAGCAGTTCTGTTCCCATGATAACCAATGAGAGCTCTGCTCCACAGTAACACTAAAGGCAACCTACACTGTTGAAAATCTATAGTGTCCTCAGTCTTTCTGTGTAGCTGCTATCAGTATCAACTGAAATTCTTTGTGTGCATCTATATGCATCTGTGTGACACTAGCAATTATTTGTATTAGCAATTGGCTAAATCTACAAATATAGGAAGGTTATGAAAAAGGTTAGAAGTGAAATAATTTACAAAACACAACAATGTTTATGTCTAAATTAATTAGAAATCCAATTGGATTAGGGGAATTTTCCTCTGGAAAAGTGGGTTTTATTTATTTCAGTAAGACTTATCTCCATGGAATATTCACTATTGGGTTCCTTTGAAATATATACAATGAAAACATGAAATCAGCTAACTTTTCACCAAGTGTCACAAGGAAAAGGCCAATTTCTGAGCAACAAAGGAGCCTGAATCATGTGGCCATCCAGCTGTTAAGGTTCATTATGATCATTTATGAGGCTGAATGGTGAATTTATGAATGAAGTTTACAAGTTCTGCTGCTATGTGAAGAAAAGCATTAAAAAGTTCAAGATGGTAAAATATGGGCACCAACTATTCCTTTTGTCTAGATATTAGACTTTCATGAAAGATTTTGTTCAAAGCTAGCTCCATATTGTATCACTTAAGGATAAATGTAATAGCCTTCTTTAAAACAAAAACACAAAAAAAGAAATAAATAGTTATGAACAAATGGGATTTATATTTTTTCTAGTTCCAAGTGGCCTGTTTGTTTATAATCATGCACATTTTGATTCTGCAGAAACATTAGCCAAACTTGCATAATAATAGTAGCAATGTAACACTCACACACACTTGGGTTATGTATGGTAAAGTGTGTGCTTTTGGTTGTTGTGTAGTGTGTGTGTGTGTGTGTGTGTGTGTGTCTGCGTGCGCGCGTGCATTTATGTGGGCAAGATGGCCCCTGTTGCTCTGGCCATGTGCTCTGCATGTGGAAAGCTGGGGCCTGTATCTGGGCAAAGTATGTAAAATCCTCTGGCCTCATTGGACAGAGGAAGCAGACAATTCTCCAGGCAGATTGAGTGAGAGAGAGGCTGGAACATGGCACTCCCTAATTGGACAAGGCTTGGGTGATGTCACACCAGGTATATAAGAACAACTCATTTAAGGTTTTTTTTTTCTCTTCCTCCTGGGGCTGCTAAGAGCTGCACAGCTACATTGGGAGCCAGAAAAACTGCTCCCCCTGAGGGGGTCTCCTCCCCATCCTTCCCTGGAGAGGTGAGCTAAAGCACCTCAGGTAAAAGGGAAAACCTCAGGTATAGGGAGAGAAAGTCTGTCTCAGAGTTTGAGATCCCTAATTCCTCCCTCTTTCCCCGTTTTTCTTTTGAGTGGGATAATACTAGGGGGGTGTTAATCCCTGGAGCAGACTGACCAGGAATGGAGTCCTGGCAGTTACTGACCACATGTTTTGTAATTGTAGTGTTTCAGCATAGTGGTATAGCTGAGACGGGATGTCCAGACTGCAGCCATAGGCCTAAGCCTTTTTGGCTGTTTCAGAGCTATTGCAGTTCAGCCTAGCTGTGTAGCTGAACACCAGGCATATGTTTGGCTGGCAGATTTGGGCCAGGGTGAAGCCTGGCATGGTTTGAGCCAGGGTGAAACCTGGCACTTCTTGTTGTTGATCCAGGCCTCAATGCAGTATAGGCCTGCCTTGCTTTTGCTGCCCAGTTCAGGTCCAATGAGATAGGCCTGGGTCTCCTTTTGTAGTTTATGCCCCAACCAAGTGGTGCGGTTGGGTGCTAGCTGTACTTCAGACCCAAGCCAAGATAGGCCTGACCTTTCCTTTGAGTTCTTTTGCAGTTTTCTGCCCAGCAGAGTTTGCATTAGGACTAGGAATTTTGGGGTGTGGTTTGCTGATGAAAGCCACAGTTAACCCTTCAAAGCTGCCATGTAGAAGTGGAGGTCAGCACTCTACCACTTTTCCAGGAGCAAAAGAGTACCTTGCAACACAGAAAGACCCACACTCTTGAGCAGCTCCCCACAGCACAGTGAACCCAAGGAGCAGCTCATCGGACTCTCTGGTGTGGGCCCTCCTCTCCAGCTCATTGCTGAAGGGCAGTATAGGGATGAAGGCCACCGGAGCTACCCTTTGGGGAGCCCCAAGTCCTAGACTGTCTGGGCATGGGTGAAGACTCCCCAAGACTTTGCTTTCTAGTTAATAGTGTTTTAAAATTATATTAAGTGTGTTCTTTTGGGGTTTTTTGGTTTTATTTTCTGTAATAAATTTGGGGTTTTGTGTTTACCCTGCCTGTGAGGAGGGAGTTTTATTTATATGGGACATCACAGCAACTTTAGTATTTCTGTATTTCTGGGTGGGGGCTCAAGCCACTGGTATAATTTATGGGGTACTCTGAAATATGAACTTGGCCCTTCTTGCTGCTGACTGGTACCTGGCAGAAGGGTTACAATAATAATAAATAAGTATATCACCATGCAATGGTATCAAGAAAACAGATCAGCTTTGCTATTCTCACATTAAGTTGTCACTAATTCTGAAAGAAAGGACATTAAAATGAACAAAAATCTGGTACTCTTAGTAACACTGGGCACAGACAGATGTGCCAATTTTTGCCAATCTAGCCAGAGAAAGTGGTCTATAGCTACAACACTAGTGCATGGCTGCAGACCACTTCAAAATTGGCCAATGAGGTAAAAATCTGAACCCTTGTTTCATGAGGAGTCAGATGAAGATGTTTCAAAACAGAGTGTCTATTGTAACTCTTGTTTGTGACATCTCCCAGTCTTGAGTTGTTTTCAGAATAGGAAGGGGGAAAGGAAGATGAGGGAGGTTGGTCTGAGGGTTTTTCAGCCCCAACTGGAGGGAAGGATGGCTGTATTGGAGCCCCCCCCCGGGGGGGGGATACAGTTCACCCACCCCACCCTCTAGGGACCCCTTAGAATGAGCTCTCTCTGCTCCCGTTCCCCCCTCCCATTTTGAGAACAAGAACAGACTGCGAGAGAGGAGGTGCCGTTGCCAGGAGAACCCAGGTGCAGTTTCCTGCCCCCCGGAACCAACTCTGAACTTCTGTTTGGTCCGGTGGATTGTTGTAACTCAGAACGCTTCCTGCAAAGTGTTCTCAGTTATAGCAGGGAGCGGCACTTCTTCTGTCTGTGCCTGCTAATTAGTTTATCAGTAAGGACTCTCACTGGGCCAAATTGTGAAACCCATGAAATGATGAGAGGCTACAGTTTTCAGTAGATACGACTCAGCATAAGTAAACCCAACAGCAGCAAATCTCAACTGGACCAAGCTTGTCAGAATGAAATCCTTAGAAAGTGGCCAGATCATTTAACATTATATTCAGATTCAATGAAATGCAATATACTAAAGACTGAAATGAAGAAAAAAGCCTTTAGAAAATGAAAGATAGGCAAGGAGCAAAAATTATGATAAAAGATTCTGCTTTTGTTAGAACCCTCCTCCCTCACACCAAGATTATAACCAAATAAAAAGGATTAAGAAACACCCACAGAACTGAGCCTTTGTTTGGAAAATGATCAGAGTGGAGTAGCTCTTTGTCATGTGGATATAAAACTGTCTTCAGCTGGTCGTTGTTTCAACATTCCTTCAGAACCATACAAATACTCAAATATTCTGTTGTTTTCTGTCAATGAGTGATTTATAACATTTCACAACAAGGAAGATGTCACATCCATTAAATGTTAATACTGAATTATAGTTTTCTAAGTTTTCCCCTTTCTCCTTTATAGTCTTGTGCCTGACTTGTATTTCAGAACGAGGAAAGTATACTTTTGCTGTGCTATCAATTATGTATTCAACACCGGCCTGTCTGGAAATCTCCTGGACATGTTGCAAAATTCTATGGAATTTCTCCCATCCCTACTACATTCTGCAAATATTGGGAAAACTGGTTGGAAAACCTTTAGTTTTTTTTTTTTTTTTTTAATGTTTGTTCAAAACCAATGTTAGCACTAATGAAGCATTTAGTAAACAATCTGCATTATCAGTGCCTGATTATCCTTCCTCTCACATACTTGACAAAGATTGAATCCAAGCTCATAGCACAAGCACAAGTTCCATTGTAGTTACAGCCCAGGAGCTAGTTGGATTCTTTTAGCAACCATAGCTCACCACTGCTACCTCTTGGCCTTGTCCTTGGCTCATCCAGAAAATCTTCTCCAGACAGCTCCGGCACAATTCAGCAAATAACTCAAGCACAGTCTTAAAATACCCCCGCAAAAATAAAAAAATAACCCTACAAAAGTCAATGAAACTATTACATGTGTATACTTAAGCAAGTGTTTACACGTTTTCCTGGACTGAGCTATAATATTCCAAATCTTGCAGGCTCAAATTCAAGCTCAGAATTCTTGCAATATTTAGGGGCTTGGCAGGTGGACACACACAATGTACTGAAATTTTTTCCCCAATCCTGCTGGTACAATATTTCTTCATGCTACTATATAATGAGCCCATTTGGAACACAAGCAGAAGACATGATTCCTTTGTGTCTGTGTATCATGCCTCAGAACCATACTGCTCCTACTCCTGTGGGCAGGATAGTGCCATAAGGCTTCCAGGTGACCTGCAACCAAGCATTTCAAAACTTTCCACAGAGCATCAATCATTTGTATACTTAATGCGCCACAATCTCAGTCAGGCTTCTAATACTTTCACTAAATAATATAGAGATCCAGTAAGAATTTACATGAAGAAATTCAATTCAAGTCCCACATTTGGCATCTAAGTCCAAAATTATGCCCATGAAAACCCCTGTTTAGCTGGTACCTATGCTTGAATGCACCTAAACTCACCATATAACTCATTATTTGACTTTGAAACTTTCCCGGTACCTAGGATCACATGCTCAGAACTGCCCAGGTCTGACAGGGCTGAGCAGCTGATTGTCCAGCTCATACATAACCCCATTTGGGATACAGGAGTTAGGTATTCTTCCATTTCAGTCACCTGAGGAGCTTGACCCATTATGCTGTTTGGGGCAGGGGCATTCTTTATTTTCTTATTCAAGCTGTGCCACTGGGCGAATTCAGGGTTCACTGGACCAGGCAGAATCATGCTCTTGCTTTTGTTTTCTGTGGCCTATGTAAGGCACTCTCCTTAGTGAGGAAGGCCTGAGTTATCCTCCAGGACTGTTTCTGTCCTTTAGAGTAGCGCACAGAATCAGTCTTGGGGACTGGAACTAGATCCCAGTCATGTTCTCTCCTACTCTCCCTCTGGCCCAGTGAATTATCTTCTGTACAGCTTCAACAAGAGGGATGTAAAGCATCCCCAGTCAAAACAATAGTTTGTTTTTCAGCCACATGGCTAGGGTTTCCCCTGTGACATGGGAAATATAGGCCAGAATCCCTTAAAGCAGAGAATTGAACCTGTTGAGTTCTACTTCACGATGAATGCTCTTGTCACTAAAATACTGTATAAAGGAGAGGCCACTACCTTCTCTTCCAGCAGTGTTTTAAAAGAAAAGGATGAACTCTACTTAGTTCTTTGCAAGGAACTTTGTGGCTGCCGACCTTCAGGAGAGGATTCCATGTGATGGATCCTAAATAGAGAGGAATGTTCCTCTGCAGTACTGAGGAAGAGGCCCAACCAGGGAGGATTTAAGACTCCCAACTGACCTCAGTGTTTCTCAGTGTTTTGACTATTTCTAGGCAGCTCGTTCTGTGTATGTGCCCTGCTCAGTGTGATGTGTTGGCTCCCATTCTGAAGCCTTCCTGTATATGGAGCCTAAGTGCCTAATACAGGGATCTGGATTTCGTTCTGGGGACCAGTGTTTCCTAAATGGCATTGTAGCACCTAACTTTTAGGAGCCTAGTCCTTTATTGGATCTGGCTCATACAGTCAATAGTCAATTCTGTAACCCAAAGTAGCTATTATATTTCAAATATATATATACAAAAATAACCTCCTCTAAATAAACAATGTGAAGGAGGAGACACAGAGAATGATAAGCCTGCATGTGCATTAGACAATAAAAAGTACTGCTGTACACGTACATGAGGAAATTAGCAGCATTCCCATATATTCATTCAAAGCAGTGAACATGCTGTGCTGGATGCACATATGCATTAGAGAAGCAAAATTGCTTTAAATAATAAAAATACACAAAGGAACATTTTTCTGTGTGGCTGGAAATAACCCTGACAAATGGTAACATTTTGCAAATGAAACACATTCTTTAAAAAATTGACCAGCACACACACACACACACACACACACACACTTAATCTATTAGCCCCTCATACACTGTATGTGTGTATATAAAAATAAATTGTATGATGAATAAATGTATCCAACCTTTTTCTCTGAATTATAAATGTACTTGGAAAAGATCCAGGGATGGACAACAACATGATTAAAGGTATGAAGGAAGCTTCCATATGGTGAGATATTAAAATAAAATGGACACTTTAGTTTGGAAAAGGGAAAAATAACAGCAGATGTGTCAGATATGTATAAATTAATGAATAATAAAGAAAGAGCCTCTTGTTTTTTTGCCTCATACAGTTTATGAACAAAAGGATGCTCAATGAAATTAACAAGCAGTACCTTTAACACGTGCACTACTCTATTATCCAACCTATAATTAACCAGCGAAACTCACTGCTGCTACTGAGGCAAAATGCTTTAAAACTGTATTTGTCACATACAGCTAAGAAAAACATCTCTGGATAAATGAGCTAGGATAAAATTATGGTACTATGGTTATCAGTCTTCATGCCTCAGGGCACAAGTTTGACAACCAGTTGAGGACAGAAAAAAATAACCCCCAAGGTATAGTATTGCAGTTAGGTAATAGTTTGGCAGAGGAGAGAGAAACATATCTTGCTCTGACATTGTCCATTGTTACACAAAGAATACTAGACTAGGAGGCTGGTTTTGCCACAGCAAATCCTATGTTCAGCCATGTCCTTTACTATCAAATTAAATTTCTTTGTGGGCTCTTTTCTCTAATTGACAACATGCGATAAGAACTGGTACATAAAAAAGTGAAATCCAAATACAAGATTGAGTTGTTCCTATTGTTGTAAAATACAGGAAGCCCAAAGCCTGCTGGTCTGCTTATAATGCCCCAAATAATAGGTGATCGTTTTGTTTTAATTGGGGCTGAGAGGGGAAAAGAAGGTATGTTACCAAAGAGAATGACTTATATTTTGTGCTTATTACTCGAAAAGCAGAAACATCCACATTCCGTTTGCTAACTATAGTAAAATACAAATTAGCCTGTAGGCACTGTGTGTGCTATACCCCGCTTACATGCCAGCATTACTTAGTCCCAATGTATTAATGAGTAAGTGCAAGTATTTGAACAATCAGCATTTCAGCATTTGCATGCAAACTCTCATGCTGTGTAATTATACACAGCGCTGGCACTCAAATTAATTAAAGCTGATTTCTCTGTGACTGCAAACTGGTCATATCCCCAGACTTGCCATAGTATGAAGTCATCACCCTATATTCAACATGACACTTTATGTCCCTAGCATTCTTAGCAATGCTAATATGCAACAACTGTAAATTAGGCAATATTTTACAGAGCAGCTGACAATGCCTGGTTGGTTGTTGTTTTTTTCTTAGACTGCTTTCCATATAAAAGTAAGAAACCAGTTATTTCCATTGTGCTTGCTTTATAATTATCTCAACTAACAATGTAAACAAATTACATACATTGTTTCAATGGATACTCTCCCATGTTTGATTAGGGGTTACAGAAAACTTGTAAAACACAAAAACCCTCCAACGACAACAACAAAAGTGTTTGTTTGATTCTAACGTACAATTAGTCTTTGATGATTTCAATGTTAATTTAAAAACTCTCCTGCTCTCTTTCTTTCTCTCCCTCTCTGAAATGGCTTTTTGTTTTTAAAAGCAGTGCTCTTGCAATTCAAGTGTAGGGAGTCAGACAAGCAGAGCAGAAGAGATGACTGTTAGATTTGATTAAGATTTCAGGAATCCTCATCAAATAGAGTGGAATTGGAGTAGAGACAGTTCTTTGCAGCACAAATCCATAAATGCTGACTTCTGGGGCAGCAGCAAGTCCCCAGCTCTTTCACAATAAATTCATCTGCTCTTGTTTTACAATTCCATTGAAAGAAGTCCTTTCTCATACAATCTTTTGTAAAGACATCCTCTGAGAAATTAAGATATTATTATGATCTTTTATCTCACAAATATGTCTCCAATCTGAACTTATATGGCCACTGGAAACAGAAGAGTAATATAATCAAGCCCCTTAGTATTCGGCAGTTGCAAAATTTCCCACAGAATTTTTCATCTGCTGTACAGCTAAAGTGCTGCTAGAGGATTTATTATTTTATATCCCTGGAGCTACAGGCTGCCCTTGATGAAGAGAGAAACTCCCCAAGTTCCTATTCATGTCAATAGAATTACCAATAGAAGCTCAGTTTTAAGGCTTGATTCGACTTCCCCAGTGAAGACAAAGACAACTTTCCTAACAGGAGTGGACCAGGAGCATAAATTCTGAAATGATCTGGGTTGCTCTGATGCCTCTTTTATTTATTTATTTTAAATAGGACCCAGAAGTTTGTGCTCCAGGATAAGAACAAATTGCTTTAAAAATGTTATGGTGTTGGAAAGTCCTGGGAGATGTAGTTGCGGTTAACAGAATTAAAAATACCAGAAATGCAAGAAGATAAAATGAGGCCCATCAAATGTCTGAAGAGAAATCAAACTTCATTTTTTTTTAAAACAATATTTAAATACTTTTGTCAGTTCAGTCTTTGCTTTAAAAGCTCATTGAAGCCAAGCATTCCAATAGGACCCAAAATACCTATTAACTTCAGGGAATTTAAGGTACAGATTCAAAATACTTCCCCCTTTCCTTGAAACCTAATTCTAATGTTAGCTTTCCTTTTAGCTGTTTACATAGTCCTATTTTTTCTTGATGAATATGGAAAGTTAAAGGATTTGGCTACACTATCACTATTTGTATTCTGTCAGTTGCTGGTACTGAATGGTACTGAACTGCTGAAAGGTACTGAATTGTTGGCACTGGACCAGTAATAATGGGTCTCATGCTAAATGTGAACATACCTTAGTTGCTGTTTATTTGGACATGAAAGTAACTCTGTTTAAGCCATATCAATACCAGCACCTTAAATAAGTGGGTAATAATAAATAAACATGGATACTAATGTTGCTACTGCAAATGTACCCTTGTGTCAAAGACAAGGGAAATTGATCTTTTTTTCCTGTATGGTGTATGGCTCCAGTTTGTTCCTAGGACAGAAAAAGGCAGATTTAACAAATAACAGACTAAAGGGAATTAACATGCTACCTGCTTTATTCAGTCTTGGGAAAGTGAAAGCTCAATCTTACGGCAACGGCTATGATTACATTCACATCTGTCTGTGCTATATATTTAAAGAGAAGACATTTAGCACCTGTGGTTAAAATGGCCCTTGCCTCTATGATCTGTGCAATTCTGCTGTGGACAGTTCGCACAGGATTTGGGGTGCAAAACCTCTGAAGTCCTGAGCTTATATTTGCACATTCTTGTGTTTTTTCTGGTTGTTTGGTTTACCCCTGAAGCAGCATGTCATCAATTGCAAGCCCAGCCAACTCATTCTTATCCTCTTCTACATTGCTGGAAAAGATATTCTCTGTGTCATTCGAGTCAGAAGAGATAGAAACATAAAGCTGGGTGTCATCCATATACAGAAGATGCTACAATCCATGCCTTTTTGCTAAGCCTACTCACAGGCCCCTGCACACATTGAACAAAGAGAAGGTCAAACTGGAATCCTGTGGAATTCCACACAACCCCCCTATCAGGAAAGTTGAGCTTTTGCCTAACTCTGACCTCTGTGAGACCTTGGTGCGTCAAGACCTAAGCCACTTGAAAGCAGCCTTTTTCACTTCCCTGAGCTTCACAGCCAAGCTACTATCAAATAAAAAATTCCAATGAAAATATTTCTTTAAGAGAAGCTAGGGGTCTACTCCACCCCAAATGATTCTGTCATTGCTATAGTGAGGCAGCAGGTTGAAAATATGTAAAGCATTTTGACATCTTAGCATGAAAGGTGCTATGTCATTACCACTGTCATTAAGAAATAAATGGACAATAACCTTGTTGATTAAGTAAACTACTGCCTTTTTTCAGGAGACATTAGACATGCCACATCTGGTTAGAGAAAGGGAAAAGAAAAGAGCGCAGAATATAGACCTTTAATTAACCACCTAATTCTCAGTGCAGGAGCAGCTTACATTTCTTTAGAAATTATTTAAGAATACTTCTGGTTGATAGAGACAAATTGAGACATCTCTTTTAACAGCTCATTAAAAGAGGTGTTTGGAATGCTGAATCTATGTACTTATGGGTAATGAACAAGATTGTAACTATGAACTCCCAGAAGGACTCCTGAAAATAGCAACAGTTGAAACAATAGTTCTTTGCAAAGTCCAGGAGAGTCATCGATTCAGTGCTTTTGGAAAGTTCTGAAAAAAGATGTAGAGCTGCACTCTGCCTACGCTGATAATGTAATACCCAGCCAGGTGGCCCAAGCTTTCATACAGATACAGTTATTCTTCCCAATAGATATTGGCCTTGATTCTGGAAATGCTTATACACATGCTTACTTTTATGCTTCCTTCAACAAAACTAATTGTAGGGCATAATATTAGCCCTAAGCAAGGCTTTCCAGGATCATAGATTACCAATATTCGTGCTGTGGACAATTTGATGGTCTCCCATGGATTTGTAAGTGCTGGCTTGCCTTGTGGTTATGTTTAGCTTATGAACTGTATTACTAGATAATTAAAACATTATTAAAATGTACCCTTTCCAGGTATGCTGTACAACTGTAAATGGGACAGGAGATGGTCTGTACAAACAGGGATATGAAAATGTCCAAGAACTGTGATATACATATTTTTTTCATATGAGAGAGATAGATAGCTAGATAGATCATTATTCATGAATAGGCAGGTCTTATATCTGGATATATGTACTGGAGAAAAAATGGGCCACAGTTGCTTAGTGTTACAGAGCTAACCCACTGGCTCCACTGCTATTTGTGTAAGTGAGGGTTTGCACTATGAAGCACATACCATAGCACATACTCCATACTAGGATTACCATACTTCCAGCTTCAAAAAAGAGGACATCTGTCAGGGGAGAGGGCATATATGATTATGGGGAAGCAATGATATGCCCATGCCCTGCCCCTGCCCCTCACTCCTAAGTCACAGCACCTGCAGCTCTCCTGCTATCCCTCACTCCCAACCTGCAGCCCCCCCATCACTGCTGATACCCCTGACTCCTGACCCACAGCCCCCTGGCCCTGCCTGTGCCCTGTACTCCTGACCCACAGTCCCCCGTCCCCCTGGTTGTCCTCACTCCCAAGTCACAGCCCCCCCAGCCCTGCCAGTGCCCCTCACTTCTGAACTGCAGCTCCTGCCCACTCCCCCACTCTGCCTGTGCTCCTCACTCCCAACCTGCAGCCCCCCCCAACCCTGCTAGTGCCCCTCATTCCCAACCTGCAGCCCCCCGCCCCCCCAACCCTGCTGCCCACACACATCCCTGCTGCCCCAAAAGTACCTCCCCTTCCCCTGCTGGACGGCAGACACGTCCCTGCCTCCCTGCTCTGCTACAGCCCCAACTGCTGGCAGGCACACACACATGCATGCATGTGCCTCCCCCTCACAGTCCCCAGCCCTGGCTATGCAACCCCTGCCCCCACAGACTTACCTGCCTACAGCTGCCAGGGCCACAGAGGGCATGTGATACCCTTCCCCTGCTCCTCCCAGCCCCAGCCAACTCTTGCTGGGACAAGCTGGGAAGTGCCAGGAAAGCAGAAGCAGAGCAAAATCCCAGGCATTTCTTGATAATTTAAAAATCGACTGGATGGAGATGGGAAGACCCAAAAAGAAAACCTGGGTATATGGTAACCCTACTCTATGCAAACTATGATACTTCAGTAAGAAATATTACAGCAATATTACAAGCTGTTAATCACTCAGGCTGCTTACATAGAAAAAATAAACCCAGTGCATTACTTTAAGTTCAGCATGCCTCCGCGCTGAGCACAGCACACACCCAGAAGAGGCATCACATTAGCTTGACCCAGCTCACCCAACGTCTGTTACATCCGGGTTTTCCCAGACATGTCCTCTTTTTTGGCCCCCTGTCCTCTGTCCAGGTGGGTTTTTAAAATGCGAGCAAATGTCTGGGTTTTTGCTCTGCCTCTGCTTTTCCCTGGCACTTGGCTTGGCTGCTTGGGTCTGGGAGCAGGGGGGGAGGGGGGTGTGATTGGTTGTCAGGGAATCATGCAGGTAAGAGACACAGAGAGACACAGAGAAAGAGACTCTGTGTGTGTGTGTGTGTGTGTGTGTGTGTGTGTGTGTGTGTGTGTGCGCGCGCGCGCATGCAAGCTGCATGGGCAGTAGGGCTGGTGGGGGGGGGCAGGGGGCTATGGGCTGGGAGTGAGGCCCCCATCATATACCCCTTCCTCCTCTCCCCTGCTCCCCCCACCCCCACACAGGTGCCCTCTTTTTTGATACTGGAGATATGGTAACCCTGTTATAGATCATGCACTTCGTGGGGCTTTTTGGTACTTTTATCTAATAGCTGATTCAAAAAGCCCCACTGAAGCACTTGATCTATAAAGATACGGTGGAGCTGGGTCAAACTAACATGCTTTCTCTTCCGGTAAATTGCTACTTTGTTTTGTTTGTTTTCCCCACATCTATCAGCAGTCTTAATGATTAAACCTTTTTTTGGTAGGCTTAAGTGATTACTTAGTGCTAGTGATCACTAAAATGTATAACATTCAATTTAGTTTTCCAACTGTACTAGCTAGCAACAGGAAGATGCTGTTTAGGTTTTGGCTCATCGTACAGTTCTCTTTCCAGAAACTTAAGTAATACTCACTCAAAGTCCTATGAAAACCTAACTTCAGATTTCTAACTGGGAGATTGCTGAGAGCTAGTGGAGAGTTTGCTGAGACTGATTCTGGAGCTCTTTTGTGGCTGAGCAGATGTACTTCTAAATTTTCTTTCCCATCATTTACTAGCTCCCTCTCCACTATATTTAGGATTCAATGCTCATTTTCTGAACATTTTCCATTCCGTTGGTTTTGTTCCACATTTGAGCAACAGTAGGTCAAATGTGCTCCAGACTATTTTGTTAGACTCGTTAAAATCAAATAGAAACTGTATGATTAACGATATGAATCATCTGGTTTTTTTAAACAGGGAAGTAAACAAGTACTTGTCTAAGGCTCCACCTGCTTTGCTGCTGTTATGGTGCTGTGCATATCAGAGGGAAAACAATTCCCCCTTCTCAAGGCTGAACTAAAATTAGGCTCCACCTGCAAGATGTTAGTGAAATCTTACACAGCTGCATTCCAGAGACAAGTTCCACAGATTGCTTTTGGAAAGCGCTGTGCATTTCTAGCAAAATAAAAATCAAACTTGTTAGCTTTTTTTGCCTAACTTTTCAAAAATGTATTATTAATGATAAATGTAATTATTATCACACTAATCATGCTGATAAGTAATCTCAAAAATAGATCCATTTAAAATGTAATTTTACACCCACATCCCACTGTATTTAACCACTTCTTCCCAAATGCAGGCAGTAATCATAATAATACTTAGCACTTAGATGGCACTTTATTCATTTATAGACACTTCTATGGCACTCATCACCAAAGTAACTTTATTTTCTTTATTATATCTTCAAAGTGCTGCACTGACATTAACAAATTAATCCTTGTAACACTCCAGTGAGAAAGGGGATAGTCTAATCATGCACTACTTCTCGAGCAAATCTTTCAGATTTTACCATTGTTACTACCAAAAAACATCCTGCAAATAGTTCAGCTGAAATGAACGCTACTCACACCAGGCAAAGAAGTCAGACTCTAGACCGTTCAGGACTATGGTACCATACCATAAGGGCCCAGTTTGTCAACACTGAAGTCAAAGAGAATTTTGCAATGGACTTCAGGAGGAGGAAGGGCAAGACCTAAATAACTATTTCTTTATTTTGGGTCTTATATCTTAACTCAACAGGGACAGGTGAATGGCAGATACTCAAACATGTAAAACTGCTGAACTCATCTATACACTTGTAATCACGGCAGCTCTGTAACAAATCAGTACTTCATTTTGCAAATGGGAGTAAGATACATTCCCTTTATTTTTCCATTGGTGATGGGTTTTGAAGACTCTAATTTAAAAAATGAAGTTGCTGTACATTACAATTCATTCCTGTAAGGCAGAGCTGAGATTTTCATTTGGCTGGGTATTCTTTTTAATATTTACAGGACGGCAATTGTTTATTCAGTGGTTTAGTAAAATGTGGGTTTAATTGACATGAGTCAGTTAAAGTAGTAGATGTGAGATGAAAGTACATAAATAAGTTTTGGTCAGGTTATGAGCAGCTGGTTTGCAGCTGAAATTAAATTAATGAGAAAATATGCTTTCAAAATAAGACTGGCTGATTTGCAGTGCCATTAATTATTAGTCTGGCCCAGTTGCGAAGTAATGTAATTGGTATTTCTTTTTACATAACTCAAGATTGACCCACAATGGGCAGTTAATATCACCATTTACTTTCCATGTTAGGATATTATAGCCTGTCAGTAATTAAATCAAAACAGGTTACCAACTAGCACTGCCTGAGTAAACATTTTGTTTACTATACTGCCCAATTGTTACTGTCAATAAAGACAAAAAAGGAGGTTTAACTTTCAGTTCCTTGATAGTGAACTTTTCTTTCTCTCCACACTGCAGGCCATTAAAGACTTGACTGCCCCCTGAGACTGAGTAATTCTAGTGCACAATATGACAAAAGATCTAGTACACGAGCAGTGTGGGAGGGGACTGGGGCACTTAGATAAGTTTCATTCACTGTAGTAGCCCAAGGGAACAGTGCATCAAGCCAGCTGCACTGGCTCAGTTCATGGTGTAACTTTACACTATTTTCCCTCTAAGTCGCTACTAATCCCTTGGGTTTACATGTTTTTTTGGGCTGCATCAGAGAAAAGCAGTGTGAAATTGCCTGAAAGCCTCCTTATAAATAAGACTTACGATATAGACCAGCTCTGTTGATGAAAAGACTGAACAAATGCCCTTGAGGATCACCAGAGCCATTTTACACGTCTCCCACTGTGAGTTTTTGTCTCTATCTAATGACTGATAACTAAAAAAATGCCCCAAACCTCCTCCTAACTAGGTTAAAGTCTCTCTGGCTTGCTTTTGTTCAATTGAAAACAATATATCCAAAGCAAAATATCCTTAGCCTCAATTCGTGTTTTAGCTAAGAAAATGCTGCTTCTTCAAAATCCCCTCTTATTATCTGAAGATTTTTTAACATACTAGGACAAATGCACACATGGTGTGAGATATTGTGGCTCCACTCAAGTCAATAGGAGCAGCAGTCACTGATATTAGGTCTGGATTTAGCCCAGCAACTTCATATTAAATGAGCTGTGCACAGACGTGTGAGCCATATGGTGCTAGACTTGTGTTGCTGTCTTATATTATTTGCATCAGACTGAAACTCAGTGAGGGTGAAAATCAGAGCAGAGGGCCCTACTGGCCCCTGAACACCAGTTAAGCTGTACTTAAGCCCTCAACGTGAGTCTTAAACAGGGCTTAAGTGGTGCATGGGGCCTTGTGTATGCTTTTTGGCAGGAGTGAATTTAACTCAGGGGAAATTTCTGCCTGCAAGAGAAGAGAATTTCTGATGTGGCTATCAATGTAACAAAAGCTTGAGACAGTGGAAGCTGGTACCTTGAGAACTTGCATGTGTTATAGGGATGGGCGAGCTATTGTCATTAAAATAAGTAGCAGGTACAATCTTTGTTTAGCATTTTGGGGGGAACAAAGGATCATGCCTACAGACTTCCAAATTCCTGCCAAGACTGAAGGCATTTCAGATCACACAAGCAAGTCTAATCTCCTGAGTTTTTATTGCAAAGAGCTCAGAATAACCATTACAGATCAGAAGGTGGATCCCTACTTGAAATTCCAGGGTTTATTTTGTGAATCGTGTAGATGCTTGCACACCTAACAGTGCTAAATTGCACGGCACCCCATAACACCCTTCAAAGGAACTCACACTATCCTGGTTGAGAATCACTAATGTAACCAAATCCAGGCTCCAAAATGAACTAAGATAGTAGCCTAGTATTGTGTCACCTGGTTGACTCTTGTGCATTGGTGCCAGCATGTTGATGGTGCCAGCTCTGGGAATACTGCCATCATTACAAAAAGCTAGAATGCAAATTAAGCATTCCAACTTCTCAGTGGCTTACCTTTGTGCTATTATGTCTGGTAGTTTTGTGTACCAAAAGCTTCACTTCCTGGGAAAGGCCACAGCACTGTAATTTACAAAACTGGTAATAGCTAAACGTGGTATTGGTATGTCAGCTTTTTCCTAGCCCTTCCACTTGCAGAAGAATTAATATTATTCACCTTATTTCTGAACTGGTGATTTCTGTTTCTTTTAAATTCTAAAAGAAAAACCCTGCAGAGGTAATCACATGTTATGTCAATCTACCTCAAATGTAAAGTTTTTTTTCCTGTTATTACTAATGAAAGTCTCTTTGTTAACACTGATTATGGCATTTGAACCAGAGTAACACATTTGTAAATTAGCTGACTGTCTACTGTGTCAAGTTTAAAACATTCATTCTTGAATGAAACCTTTTTTCCCTAATGACATTTATCAGCTCCAGTTAAACATCCTGACAAATCTGTTTGCTGCTGAACTATAGCAAATGAGCTATTTGTCTTAAGATTATTTCCCTTCTTCAGTGCAAAAAGACACTTGCTTTATATATCTGTCAGATACCGGAGAACTTAAGTGGAACTTAAGTGACACAAAGACATTTTGCTGGTTCTTTGCCCAGAGGTGAATTTCATCCTTGTACCTAAAGATGTGACACATTTTTGTATATATTTCAATTAATCAATATGCTATGGATTCTTTCAGTAAACACAGTGATTGGCAAATATTAATACACAAATGATTGTTAACACTAACCCTCTTCTTGAAGTCAAGGGTCAAAGTTCCCATTGAGCAACTATATCTACACAAGATGCTTACTGCGCAGTAGCCTGTTACTACTGCACAGTAGCGTCACTGGGCATGAACTGTGACGTGACTCCACTGCCCAGTAGTAATGAACTACCGAGCAGTAGCAATGAGCTACTGTGTAGTAAGCATCACTAGGCAACTGTGCTGGGATGATATTGCACAGTAACACCAGTTGCTGTGCAGTCATTTAGTACCTGGTTATCAACTGTGCAGTGGGCAGCTCATGTAGGTGCACCCAGCGGAGCTAGGATCAGGATCAGGCCTGGCTTACTTAAATGTAATCAGGGATCCTGAGCCACTAAGTTGCCATAAAGTAAGAAATAGGAATCCACCACTCACTTACATTCCTTGAAAATAATTGCCTTAAAGTTGCTCCAAGTTCTGTCTTACTAACATCTATCTACAATTTCAGTGTGAAATGGAAAAGAACTAATGAATGTGAGTGGAGATGATGAAAATGCTGAACAACAAAATGAATATGCTTCTTAACTATTCTATAGAATAGACCCCTTGCAACTCATCATACCAAAAAAACCTAAACAAAAACAAAAACGAACCAAAAACCCTATAAAACTCACAGTATATATAATATTTGTTTTACGAACAATTCTTTACTAACAAGACACCTTTTGCAAACTGCTGTTTGCTGTTTGCTATTTGTCAGGTAATCCTGAATACATGTTTTAAGTGTGCTGGTAATGCCCATAGCCGACAAAAATTCCATTGTTGTCTGTTTATATTTCTCAACACAAACACACACACACACACACACACACACACACACACACACAAACATACACCTCCCCCCCCCTGCAGCTAGGATATATGCAGGTGGCTCTTCAGGTGAGATGTTGTACTTGGAATAAAATAGTTTCAGTTTGCTTGTCAATGAAGAAGAAATTAACATGCTATTAGTTAGTTAGTTTGTTTGTTTTTAGTGATCAATTTTTGCAGTTATGAATTCATGAATTTTACACTGTTTCTGTTTGCAGAATCAATAACATTTATTTCAGTTGTCCCTTTTGTGAACTGAAGTTTTTTAGAAAGCATTCTGCTTTCAGTACAGTATACCTGTCCTGAAAGCTATGGAAGAGGAGAACAATGACACGGCCTCAGGTTCTTTGTTTATCAGAGCATTTTTCCAACTATGCGGTGGACGTTTCCTTTGACATGCAGATCAAGCAAGATTATCAATAGAGTCTTCCCTTTTTGAACATTCCATTCATTCCACAGTAGGACTCCTTTCATTACAAGATGATTTGCCTTTGGTTTCCTTTTGTAACTTGGTATTTTGCAATGCCCCTTTGGCACAAATTCCTCCTCAGCTGAGGTTCTTTAGATAAATCTGATATCTTTTATTAGACCAACTAAAATAGTTGGAAACATTCTTCTTTGCAAGCTTTCGGGTACAAACACTCTTTGTCAGGGTGAGGAAGTGTCTCAGCGTGATAAAGGGCATTTGTACCTAAAAGCTTGCAAAGAAGAATTTTTCCAACTCTTATCTGGTGAACTGGCAAAGTGTTGAGAGCAGGAGAATGGGAAGCCGACAAGGGTAGAGCTACCTTTCTCTCCACTCTTGTTCCTCTATCCCAGGAAGATCTGGAACCCTAGTAGAGCTTGGGAATTAGTCATATTTAGTATGCAAGGACCCTTCCAGGTAACCTCCGGTTAGCACAAACAGCAACACTTCTTCATAGTGACTGTGTATAGGCAAAAGAATCAAAGCAATGTTTAAAGCATAAAGTTAAGAGAAAACAGCTAAACACTCTTCAGCTACTCAATGGCTTCTTAACCATTAGTATCCAGTCTAAGAAGACTTCCAGAAAAGAGCAGTGATTCAAAATCTGTTCAGTATCCTCAACAGATCACAGGAATGATTATGTCGCAGTAGCCACACCACATCTGAACATTGGAAGCTGGCCTGATGAGGACTTAATTATGCTGCAGTTTTCTTGTTCAGGTTGCAATAAGATTTTTACTTTTTGGCCAGAAGCCAGTGGATCCCATATATCCTTGAATGTGGCATTTATTATATATTAGTGATCAGTTCATTGGCTCTATTCTGAGGACGTATATTGCAAGGAGAGATTTTGAGAAGCTCTGATAATTCTTGTATTATGATTCAGCTGTGTTTCTAATAGTCTGATCTGAACAGAGCTTAATTAAACCAGGCCACAATATGCTCCAGCTGAGTAGCATAAAAGGTCCCCAAATGATGTAATGTTTGGATACTGGCTTCAGAAGCAGATCTTACCAGTTTGTTTAGGATCTTGTAAGCTGCATTAGCAAGGTGGTATTTTACATATGCTGGTTTTGGATTGTATCCCACATACTGACTATTAAAAAAGATTGTAATCTCAAGCTGGCTCTGGACAGGGTATAAATGAAATGTTAACAAGATAGATCTTTGATGACTTATTGGGTTTCAGTCCATTTCTTCTAGTAGTCATATCTAACAATCATGTTGGTGTTCAGGTTCTCTTCAATCTTTTGGAAATTATGATCCCTTGGTGCCAAGCACGTATCACAGGCATATGTGTTCTGCCTGGAGATGACATTTGGTAGGTCATTGGTGGTGTCCTACCAAACACCTTAATGAGGTTGATGTAAGCATGAAGCCCTGCTGCAGCCCATTCTGGAATGTCTGGATGCTAGTTTTGTGACCCAGAGCTACCTGAAAATATCTACCTGAGCATCATCTTAGTGCCACAAAAACATTGATTCATAGATTGTTGGGACTGGAAGGGACCTTGCAAATCATCGGGTCTAGCCCCCCAGCTCCAGGCATGGAGACAACTGGGGTTAGGTGACCTCAGCAAGGTAACTGTCCAGTCTCCTTTTGAAAACCTCCAGGGTCTGCATCACCTCTGGAGGGAGTTTATTCCACAGTCTGGACAACCTGACCAGCATTTGGGGGGGGCGGGGAGGGGGGCTAAGCCCTGTTAGTTGCCCCCTTCTGCTGCCTATGCCATTCCCCATCCCCCCTGGCATTGCCTGGATTGGCTGACATGGGGCAGGCAGGAGCCAGGGCTGAAAATCATATAGTGCAGGATGCAGGACTGGGGAGAACAGGCTTTGTTGCCTTGGCTCTGTGACAACCCAGGGACGGGGCCAGCTAGCTCCTTAGCCAGAGCAACCCAGCCAAACTCCCTGCCTCCATGTGCAGAGGGGGAAGTGGGGGGTACAAAGGCCCCTGGGATGCCGGCAGACAGCAATTTAATATGAATCAATAGGGGATCTGGTGCAGAAGTTCGATAGATTAGTCTAACCTTAACCAGTTAAGTCTGATACTTCATCCATCCAGGCCTAACTTAGACTGCGTTCTGCCATTTTTAAACCAGTCACTGTGGCCCAAACTTCTGTTCTGTTAAAAGTTTGGACTGCTTTTTGATCCCTTATATTGATTTATGTGTAAATAAACCCAAATGATATCATAGGTGACTTTATAGCCATCTCTAAAGGTCAAGAAGCACTGATCCAATTTTTTTCTCAAGGCTCACTTGCTGTATACTTTAGGACTGTTAATACTTGATCACAGATGTATCAATTTGGTTGGAAGTCTGCATGATCATTACACAAAAGCTTTTCTACCACAGGCATAGTAAGTGAAGGATCATCTATTCTATGCGTTTGTAGCTACAACCAATTGCTGGAGAATGGCTTGACTTGGATATAAGTATTACCTTAACTTTGTATCATATCACAAATATTGTGTTTTTATATATGATGTGGGAAATGAAAATGGACAGTTAGCATTGGCTTTTCTTCCCAAGGAGTTGTCAGAGCTCTGTTGATACATTGTCAAAGCTACAGGCTTCCCCTGGCTTCATTGATTCAGTGCCTTTTCCATTTCTGCCTTACAGAACAAATGGAAAATTTCATCTTGGTCAAGCTCTGATGATTGCTTGTATTGCTACTACTCTTTTTTTTTTGATTGACTCTTTGAAAAATTCTTTGACTACTTTGCTGATGTTGGTCAGATACATGGTAACATTATGAGGAGAGATGTTCTTTTGCCATGTACCTGGTGGATTTTGCACTAGTCACTCCCAAACAAAGGAAGAATTATCCTGCAATAGCCCTTAAAAAGTGTGATGCAGAATGCGTCGGTCCCCTGTGTGACTTAGAATATGGGGACTTTCAGTTTTGGTGCTGCACCTCTGAGTAAAATAAGGCTGCAGCTTCAATTCTGCAAGCTTCTGTGCACCTCAAGAGATTTGATAGCAGTTGTTAACTACCAAATACTGTTTCCAGGAGTGTGGCTCCATCAATCACAGTGTATGTGCATGAGCAAAGAAGTTTTTCTAGCATGATAAGGTGCTCCGGAAGTTGCAGTTATTAATGCAACAGCTGTAATCATAGATACATAGATTTCATAGGTATTAGGGCTGGAAGGGACCTTGGAAGATCATTGAGTCCAGCCCCTTGCCCCAGGGGCAGGATGTCAACTGGGATCAAAGGATCCCTGCAAGACAAATGTCCAAATGTTTCTTAAAGGAGTCCAGAGTAGGTGCTTGCACCACCTCTGGAGCCAGTCTATTCCAGGTTTTGGGGGCTCGGACAGTAAAGAAATTTTTCCTTATGTCCAGCCTGAAATGGTCTTGGAGGAATTTGTGACCATTTGACCTTGTCATCCCTTGGGGTGCTCTGGTGAACAGGTGTTCCCCTAGATCCTGATGCACACCCCTTATATACTTATAGCAGGGGTGGGCAAAATGTGGCCCGTGGGCCGGATGCGGCTCGCCAGGCCATTCTATCTGGCCCATGGGGCCCCTAAAAAATATAGAAAATATTTATCTGCCCCTGGCTGCCTGTCATGCAGCCCTCAATGGCTTGCCAAAGCTCAGTAAGTGGCCCTCCACCTGAAATAATTGCCCGCCCCTGACTTATAGGCTGCCACCAGGTCCCCCCTGAACCTGCTCTTTTCCAGGCTGAAAAGTCCCATAGCTCTCAGCCTTTCATCATAAGGCCTGTTCTCCCGCTCATGTGTGTGGTTCTCCTGTGGACTCTCTCAAGCTTTTCCACATGCTTTTTAACTCTGCTTAAAGGAAGAACTTAATCAATGCTTTACACATGGAAACAGACCAAAGTGTGTAGGGGTTATAGAAAAATTTCAAGTTTCCTTAAATAGATGGTCTCAATTAGGAAATATATATATTTGCTATTTACTGTGTACTTTTCAAAGAAAGATTTTTTTCTCAGGTTTTAGAAGAATTTCCTATGATTTTGGTTTTGGATTTTTTTTTCATATGTTATTTATTGAGACAGCTCCAGAGACAGAATTTTACTTCTTCTCTAGTAACAAGGAAATTGAAAGGGTGCTGTCAGTGCTGAGAGGGGAAGAAAAAACTCATACTGGTCACATGACATGAATGATTTATGTAAAGCAATAGGAACTCCTCCAGGTTTGCATTAAACCACCTATCTCAATGATAGAAAGTGAAGCTCTGTGTCTATAATAAAATATATGACGTAGCTTCAGAATCAGGTACTCCACATACAGAGAGGCCGAAAAATGCCCCCATCCCTTTGACTTTTTCTGTTATTAACAAGCCTGCTTCTATTTCAGATTCAGATCATATACAATCATTGAGGGAGCCTAGTAATGATCCTAAGATCTGTAGTCAAGTTCTTAATGTTAGTTAACAGCAGCAGAAGAGAAATGAACACAACTATTGCATGTAGAACAGGGGCAGGGGGTGGCTATTACACTTTGTTCTATACTGCATGGGGAAGGGATGGGGAAGAGCCAGGGCACAAGTTGTTCCAATTGCATCCCTGAACAAAGATGCAGGCACAGTCCTTGTTCAGAATTTAGCCTCCAAAAACTAGGATGTTCTCTGTCACATTATGCCATGTAGCTGGCCCTTGCTGGTCTCTTTGTAAGTGATATTGCTCTGAACAGCACAGTTTCAGAGTCCAGAGAAGAATGACACTTCCCTTCAGTGCTTAACATCTGTGTGGTGTGCCTTTACATTAGCCATTGTGAAGCCTATCTTGATAGCATTAATTTAGGGCTAGACATTTGCTATCCAATTTATATCTCAGCTATTCTGTACCATTATTGTTTTCTTAAAGTTAAACTGGATTCTGTTCAATTACCATGGCACTAATCTTCTTGATGTAATCAGAAAGGCTCATTAGACTGTTCTTTTAAAATAAGTGTCAGCTTTCTGCAACAGTACATAGTTAACATTAGTAGTTTGATGCGTGGCACCATCATCATCCAGGCTGTGAAAAAGCACATTCAAAGTTAAAAATGATTTGGCGAGGGAAATTTCAAAGATGACAGCTGTTCAAATCTCATCAAAAACCCCACTACTGTTCTGTTCCATTAAATTTGTACTCCTACCTTGCCTTTAATATGTATCCTGAAAATTTTCTGTGCCTCAAAATATCACTGAAGCAGGCTGTGTTAATTCACACAAAGATGAGACAACATTGCTGATAATACATTAATCAGGAGAAGGGAGAGGTGCAGATATGAGCAATAAGTGATCTGAATGATTTCTTTTAGAGTGGGTGCTGATAAGCATGAAACCTCCATTTGTGGTTTTTTTCACTTGAAATTTTCTTAATATAAATTATTTTTAAAATTTCACTTTTCAGTCTTGCAATAATAATGCTAAGAGCAAGAATGTTTATCATCCATAAACACTATTATTATAAATACTAATTATTACTTACTAATTGACTTTATAGTACCATCCAACTGGTGATTCATGGACCACATACAGCCCCAAAAAGTTAAATGGTGGTCCCTGGGTTCCCAGTTCTGCCACTCGCCCCACTGCCCTGGCTGCTGTTACTTCCAGACTCCCCTTCTCTGACTTTGCACTGCCTGCCTATGACCCTGGGGGCAGGGCTGATGGATCCTGCAACTGGGTGCCTTGGGTGGACCCTGCATGGTGCAGTGAGTATGGGTTTGTTGGCACTGTACAGTGGGAGGAGAGGGGTGTCCACTATGCAGGGTGGCAAAGGAGTGTCCCAACATAATGTGGTGTGCTGGATGCAGGGGTGCTGGCACAGTGCAGCTGGGGACACACACACAGTATGCAGTCTATGCAGCTTGCTGCCTGGGGAATGTGCTGTCCATGTGGAGTGTGGTCAGGGGAGCCAGAAGCTGGATAGCCCTGAGTCAAATGAATAGCTAAATGTAGGAGGAACTTTTCACTTTCTCCTTTCTATGAAGCTGTTCTCAAAGTATACAACAGTACTCAATTTTCAGTAAGATTCTCAGCCAAAAACTAGTTTCCTGATTCACAGAAGTAGTCTTTATTGGCTACAGGTGTTTAGGTTTCCCAGGCCTATGCCTTATGACACTGGTAAGGGGAGTCAAGTATATTCCCATAGAGCTGTATACATAGATGTCACACAGACATCGCTATGAGCTACAGGGCAAAAGGGCAATATACTACTTAGAATTCACATTCAGGTAAGGTTAGTGTGTCCTGCCATAACTGAGATCAGACAGATAAGCCTGGGCATGCTATAATAAATATAAGAGGATACATTTTTAAAGGGTGAAAGAGTGCTCACAAGGGTTGCAGTCACAAACCTGAAAGGTGAATGCTCTGCCCATCTCATTTCTTTTCATAGGTTGAATAGTTGGAGCTATATATAGTCAGGTTGGTATCTGACTGAATTCTGCGTACAAAATTTAAGCACAAACTTTGTACGTGAAAATGCTTAGCCTTATGTCAGAGGCTCATTGTGGCAGATTTTAAACTACTACAGTCTGTGCTTTTACAACCAAATCATTGTCAAATCCCACGTGAAAATATCCTAAAAGGAGAATGGATAAAACCAATGAACAACCTTTTTTTTTTTAAAGCAAAACAGGCAGCCAAGGCAGCCAAGCACAGCAATGGGGGAATTACTGCCATTCTTTTGACATATGAGTCAGAGACAAGATTTTGGCTGAAACTAGAAAACAGAGGGACTTAACTTATGAAGTTGACAAAACACTGATTTTCTCCATAGTTGAAAGAGACCACACAGATTTAAAAAACATGGCAGGTGTCAAGCAAGATGCAGATGCTTTTTTTCTATTCCTTTCCAGGCCTCATATCATATTTAAGCAGATCTATTATTTCTTGAATACATTCTCAATAGTCTGCCTTCTGGAGCAGACCACAAAGAAGACACTACAGGCTGTAGTCCTAGTGTTGAAATCTGAAGATGGTAAGGTGTGATGCAGCTAAAGACTATGGCAGATCCTCAGCTGGGATGAACTGTCATAGCCATATAGTCAATTTACTTTAGCTGAGGATCTGCCCTGAAGGTCAAATCCAGATCCCATTGAAATCAATGGAAAACCCACCTTTGATTTCAGTGACAACAGAATTTGATTTTTTTGTAGGGGATGATCCCACAAGTCTAACACACTAGTTACTGAAGCATATTTTCCACTAATTTCAGAACTTCCAATGAAGGCAATTAGACTTATGCTTGGGTACAGGATTAATAATGGCTACCGGAGGGGGTTCTGTAAAGATGTCAGGAAATACAGTAATTGATAGTTGTACTAATAAAATCAGTATTTTGTCAACTTCAGCCTCCCTGGTTCCAATGAATAAATAAATTCTAATGATAGAATGAAATGAAAAATAGAGTGATAGAGTCACCTTCATACCATTCATCTTGAGAAAATGAAAATAGGAAGCATTGGAGGCTAAGGTTGCATGTGTTAATGTCTGTTCTTAAAAAGCAAAATTTAAACAAGGAGGCTTATATCTAAGATACTAATTAGACAATTTTAACACCAGAAATTTTCTCTGCAATAAATTAGACTTCAAGAATCTGTGAGAAGATCCAAATTAAAGATAGCTACACATTTGGTAAATTAGAGGTATCCTTGACATTCAATTAGAAAGTTGCACAAATTACTCAAAATAAGTTTGTACTTTTAGCAGTTTAGCGGTATGCTTTAAATTATTTTTTAAAAAGATTGCACCATTTAATCTCTTTGGTCTAAGTTTGCTTTTAATGCACAAAGACATAAATGCATCTGATAACGAGAAAACAGGGTGGTGGCTAAAATGTAAAATGTGTTCTGCACAGTACGTTGCTGGCTGCTGTAAGAAAAACTGTTGATGGACAAGAGACAGTCCCTGGAAAGTTGTTTGGCCAATAGCAGCTGTTAGGCAGTAGTATAAAACAGCCTTTATATAAAATCTGCATTTTATGGTTCCTTGTACAAAAGATCAAAAATTAAATATATGCAGGAACATAATTAGAGGATTAATGGCCAAAGCTTGTACATAAAGGGAGAAATTTCCAGAAAAAAAGTGTATTATAAGCATTTTTTTAATGGCTAGGCTTTAAAAAGAAACTTGAAATATAAAAACAATAGTTCTCTTGTGCTGGAAAGGTCATGTTAAACAATTCCACACTGGCTTCACCACCTTAAACAGCCAACTGAACCAGGAGCAAGTTTTATTTCTTTGACTTGCCAAGAGTCTGATTTACCAAGCTTTTGGTTCCAGCCATGAATCAGAGTTCCTTCATCTCAACAGGTATTTAGGTGGAAAAGTTCACTTGCCTAATGTAGTTCACAAATGTAATACATCTGAACAAGTAATTTTGCATATTCAGCTACTGTACACCCACTCACATTATTATACATAGACTGAACCAGTTATTTCCATATTTTAGAATAAATAATTTAGGATTTTCCCCTCAAAAAATCAACAGTTTTTCTTCCTCCTCTCACCCAAGATACACTAACTAGGCTTTACAGAAAAGCCCTTCTTTCTCGTCATAGATATGTAATTCAAAACCCAATCCCCTGCATTAGTTCCAACTTAATAAGCCATTATAGAGTAGTTGTCAACAGGGAAAAATAGTTAACCAGTGCCACACCTCTTGTGGGTTAGCCTGATTGGAGAATAAAGTAGTTAGGCCTCTGGGATTAAGAATGGCCGGGTCTTCAGGGAGCTTCCAAACGCTCTCTTTGGTAACAGATAGCGAGCTCTTCAGCTCAAACTGTGTTGTCATATGTTTTATTCATAGGCCATCATAAGGGCCGCCAAACAGATTATCATGTTTACATCAGGCCTCCTCAGAGAGATAAATTCTTTAATAGTTGAACTGGCAGGGTCAGTCAGTACAGAGATGCCTGCTGGGCAACCAAATAATAAATACAAAAAAAAAAGAAAGAAAGAAGGAAGGAAAGAAAGAAGAAATGAAATCAAAGATTGGGAGTTTAATGATGTCCTTCAGCAGTCACCAATCAATATGTTTTATCTCTTGCTGAAAAGGTCATATTAAGGTTTCATCATTTTAGCGGCATCATCCTTTTCTTGTAGAGTGAGTAATTGCAGAGGTGCGCGAAAAAAGCAGAGTCTACAAAAATATAACTTCATTGGAGTTGACAAACCTTTACAAATACTTATTTGTGATGTTGCATCTCTTTAGTGATTTGGCTTCCTTGGGTAATCGAAGTGCCACATGGAGTTTTCTTATTGCTTGCCACTGGAAATAAATGTGTTTTAGCAGACACAGCGGCATACAGCAGCACTGCCTGAGCCAGACTTTCATTTCAAAGCTGACTACACAGTGGCAAACCTTATATAAAAATCTGGGGAGGACCAGGGGGCACTGTTTTTTCTGCAAGTGCATCCACACATATGATTATATTATTGGTTGTTTTAATATGTTGATGGATTGTTATGTAAAAATAGCAAGAAAAAAATCTGTTCCCATAATTAACTTATGTGAAAATTACAGGAAATTAGTCTGACCTTTGCCTGGAATCCTCTTGTCCATTTCTGTTGCAAACAGCATTGCTGTCCCTACCATTCAGGTTTCAGATCACATTCAGCTCCCATATCTTTCAAATTTCAGATCATGTTCCTTCTCCCTCTCACATTTGGGCTGTCATTAAGTCTGCCCACTTTTTAAACAAATCTCCAAAATCTATTCTTTTTTAAGTCTGCCCACTTTTTAAACAAATCTCCAGATTCTATTCTTTCCCATCCACTATTGAAACACATGTCAATGCCATAGTCATATTTGCCTTCACTAATGAAACCTTCTCTTTTGGTTTCCCCATTTCACATTTTATTCCTTGCCAAGAAAAGAGCTGCTGTTGAAACCCATAATTTTCTCTTGGTAATTGGACCACGAAGCTTCTTTACATCATTTCACTGGCTTCCCATTCCTTTCCAATCAAACTCGAGCTTCTTCAACATTATAAGTATCTTTGCACCTTGGCTCTCATAACCCTCCTTCTCTTGGTGCCATCTCTCATTGTTACTTGAACAATGCTTCACTGAACAATGCTTGGTCATTTTGCTTTAGTGTTTGCTACAGTCATCATTTCCTACTGTGCCAGACAACAACTCTACTTTCATTCAAATCCTTCCAAAATGCAGTATTTCCACAAAAACCTTCAAGTCAATCAATGCATAAAATAAATGCTTCCTTTTAACATTGTAACTGAACCACACTTACAATGGAAGGGAAGGATGGTACAGGGAAAGATGCTAGTTTGGGACTCATAAAACTTGGGTTTATTACACAGCAATGCTACAGACTTCTTGTATGACTTTCAGCACTTCATTTAGACTCTCTGGGCATGTACCCATGAGTGGAAATGTGCATTTCCCAGGGGACAAACAGCACCAGTGCATATTTGTGTCTCTGCTATTTGTTCCTGGGCATGCCCCTGCACACGTGCTCTGGTGCACAGCCAATTGCCTTGGGTGGGGTAGGGCAGGCTGGGCCCAACATCTAGGCTGGCCCCAGAAGCCTTACCTCAGGTCCTGCAGGCCTCCCCAGGTGATCTGGCTGCTCAGTGCTGGCTGGTAGTCAGAGCATGGCTGTGGCTGGTCAAGCTCCCTTTCTGGTGAAGCCTGCTGCTGCTGTGTGCGCCATGCCATTTTTTTTGCAGCATTTATTTTGATGCAGGAATCTCCCAGTGTCAACACCCCCCCCCATGTTAATTAGTAGCACAACAATGTTTGCATGCGCACCATGTGTGGTTTGTGGTGCTGCAAAAGGGTTTGTGGCACTGCAAACCGCACGTGCACACTTGTGGAGATGCACCCTATGTGCCTCAGTTCCCCACCTGCAGAATGGAAGGAACAGTACTTACCTACCTCCCAGGGAAGTTAGGAGAATAAGTACATGAAAGAGAGTAGTATCTGAGCACCATAAGCAGTGGATACTAGTGAAGTACTGTACCTTGAAAGGGTAGACAACTCAACCCTGAGATCCTAGGACTGCAAAGTTATTCTATGCCTGATTTGTATAGTTTACCCATACAACTTATAGATTATAGGTTGTTTAGGGCTGGAACTGTCTTCATCAAAATGCTTAACAAAATATTGCCACACAGAATAGAGATATCAGAGATAACAATGACATCCTCTACTAGTTGATGACATTCCAAACTGACCTCATAACTATCAATGATTGGAAGTACTTTAGAAAAGGAGAACAATAGCAGGTGCCTTTGGTCATTGGCAGGGCAGAAGACAATAGTGGCTTGAAAATCTGAGACTGTTGAGAACACAGAACATTTGCATGCTAATAGTTATAGCAAATGTTTGTAAATTGAAAGTGTTTTACTACGGCAAAATCTGCTTACTAGTTCACAAACAACAGAAGTATTTCATTACACATACAGTTTTCTATTTCCCATTCAATGTAGATTCATGGCTGACTATCTAACATGCTGGCAGACTAAAACATTTTGAAAAAATATTTTTTGATACATTCTGTTGTGTTAAATTCAGTTACATGGCATCCGATTAGGCTATTGGAAGCCAGAATGATGCATTGCAAGAAAACATGATGCGACATAACAAGTTACAGCCAAGTTGTAAGAGCATGAAAAAAGTACTCTAAAAAGATATAGAGATGTGGGTCTAAATACAGCATAAAGCATAGAACAACGGGTAAGACAATGGTTCGGTACTGTTAATTCTGGGCTTCTCAAATCCTGCGCTGATGGTCTGGACTAAATAAAGGATGTCTATGGCTGGTCTGTATACTGTTTGCCAATGGCCTCATATGACTGAACTGGCAGCTGGATTTTGGTGAGGCATAGGGTAGCCATGGTGAGGCCAAAGTACTTCCCCTCTGTTCTTAACAAGGAGAAAGGAAGTCCTAGAAGCCATTATGTTCCTTCTATAATACTAATGCTCTTATTTTGCTCATCCTTCTGGAGATAATTATAAAGGAGTTCTGGTTAGATTCTGTCTGTAGTATAAAACAAAGCCCCTACATGTCACTTGAGAATCTGGCTCAATATAAAAAAACCCCCAAAAACAAGCAGTTGGAAATTTGGATTACAGTTTGTCCTTAAATATAATGGTCTGGGCAGATGATACATTTACACATGGGTAAGTTACATTGGTTTTCTACTGATTTAAATGACACCAGGATCTGGAGCAGGCAAATATGAAGCTATGTTGGGATAGCTGCACACATTAGGTGGCTATTACACTGCTGCACCATTAGAGAACAAGGGAACAACTGCCCCAGGATGGAACTGGACAGACAACACCTACACCATAGTGATTTACACCAGTGGAGTTTTACTTTTGACTCTTTCCTGGAGTAAAACCAGATTGAGTGAAGTTATTCTGGTGTAAAGGTTTACATTGTCTGTCTGTCCTTTTTTTAACCATATATAAACATTTCACGTGGTCCAGGTTCTAAGTTGCAGGCGTCATAGCATTTCTGAGTAATAAATGCTAGTGGAAATGAGTGAAAACTCCTTTGGATGACCTTGAGTTCCAGTTTGTTTAGCTTAATGAATGGAACATGCAAACCAGTGCCTGTTTACTGCCTAAGGAGTAGTTATGTGGGTTCCTAGGGCCTTACTGATTTATTTACATTTTCTAACTAGGCAAAGATACCTGTTAACCTCAGCTTTCTGTAGCTCTGCAAGCAGAAGGAAGGGCAGGAGAAGACAAACAAGTCATATTTTTTTCCAGAATTTGTGCAAATGTAATTTCCAGTTTTTTGTCTGTCATTTCAGATATTGTGGAAAAAATCAGGCAGCTTCTGAAATGGTTCCTCTAGCCATGAAATAAAATTTCACTGTAATTCAGTAGAGATTTGTAAAAGGAAGTTGAGGAATTGGGGAACCTTGGTATACAGTACCAGCCCATCCATGTAAGGAAAAACAGAGCTGAGGGATGTAGAAATATACAGTGAGATGCTGGGGGCCGGGGGGAGGGAGGAGGAACACTTAAATTGTTTGCATTGTTCCTTCCCCTACGACCAACAGTTTTAAAGCTATTTTGTAAATACAGGACATCTGCTTTATTGAGCTTGGAAAAAATGATAAGATGTAATGATAGCACTTTGGACTCTATTCTGATCCCACTTACACTCCATGCAGCTTAGATTTTTCTGTAATTTTAATGAAAGTGTGGCACAGCACATCTCTTTCATTTAAATTATGCACTGTCAGTATTTTCCATCTTTGCAATTGAATCACATCTCAGGAAACATGCCAAAAAAATGGGGGACTGCAAAAAGTAAAGAGAAAATGTTAGAGATGGGTACTTGCACCAACGCATACATACACTTCCAGCATCTTAAAATCCCTCTCGTTCTACATGGGAAATCAAGCCTTGCCCTGTCCAGCAATTTCTACTGAATACTATTAGATCTTTGTTAAAAGGATGCTCTCTATGCTTCTTCATGACAGGTCAGGCAGGCAGGATGCAGGACCTGCACTACAGATCCATGTTGCTGGTGGTACAGCAATACAAACTATTGGTAGAGCACACTCATGGGGAGTTGAGGTACTTAAGAGAGAGAGAGTGAGGTGGGGAGCAATGGCAAATTGCTGGGACAAATGCCAAGGGCCTTGGCTTCAAGACTTCAGGAACATTTGTGTATGGTGAAAAGCATCCCTGGACAAAAATACCCTGCGGTAGCTCTCTGCATCCTAGCTCTAGAACCAGCAGCTGTATAAAGTGCTACTTTAAAGCAACTAACCAGGGTAATTAGAAGGGTTATAGCACATGGACACTACTGCTATAATACAGCAAGCTTTAGTGTACCTTGCTCAGGGTATCTTTGCATAGAACTGCCTTGTACCATATAAATGTTCCCTGAGTATCCTTGATCCATTAATCATGAAAAGGCTGGTGAAGGGCAGGAAAAGAGAGATGGACCGGATAGTGGCATGGACCATTTACAAAAGCTATTCTGCATATCTGTACTTTGTAACTCTGACACAATTTATGGCAACCAATCCAGAGAGATAAATAAATAAATGGAGTTTAACTGATATCACATTCTGATGATGCTCTTTCAGTGAACAGGAAGTCACTGACCTTGTAACATTATAAACCGAATGACCAACATTTTCTAGAGAAACCCCTATTTTTGGCGTTTCCATTTCTGGAAATATTTGAGGTAATGTGTGCCTAAACACCACTAGTTCCCATGGTTTGAAACAGGGGCAATGTGTAAGGGGTGCCCATGGATGCATGGGCACCCCGAGTGTGGCGGTGCACCCCTTGCAAAAAGGTGCTGCCGACATTGTCAGCGGTGCCTACGGGCAGTCGCCACTTGCCACCCCACCTCCGACACCGCTGGCAGCATCTAAGGGCAGTCCATGATCATCCCTGGCTGCTGCTGACACTGCTGGTGATGCCTGTGGGTGGTTGCCGACCCCCGGTCAGTGCTCACCACCCGCCCCCCATTGCCAACAGTGCTGGTGGTGTCTGCGGGTGCTCCCTTGCTTACCGCCACTGGACTCCCATTGCTGTGCTCCCACAGCTACCAGGCACATGCGCCGTTCATGGTTTGAAATAAAACAGTGTTCTGAACCCCATTGAATATGATTCCCTGGAGCCAAACCATCACAATAGCTCTTTCGAAATGTGTATGGATCTTTTTGAGTTTGGTTTTTTTGCCACCTCTTTGGGGAGGATTGGAGGATTCACCACAAGCTAAATGTGGGGGAAAAGATCCTAAGGAATCTCTGAAGAGAACCTAAAGGAGTTGTCTTCTCCATACAGAAGGCCACTTTCATGGCTTGTGATACTATATTTAATTTCAGAGAACTAGATGGTTACCTGTTCTGAGATGGGCAAATCACCCCTTTTGGTTAAACTAATTAGATTAAACTAATTAGATTTAACTAATTTAATTTCCTATCTTGAGCACACAACATAGTAATAATGAAACATAAAGTTACTGTTTTGCCTCCCAGTAGCCTTTAAACTTTGGTTAAACTTAAGTCAGTAATTTCAAATGGTTTCATTTTTCCAGTGCGGCATTTTTATCAATGGATTGATGATCAACAATAAAAACAAAACTAAACTAAAAACAAGCCTCTTAACCTCCCCCCCCCAACATACACACACACACACCACAGTTCAAGACATTGTTTCATATCTACAGGTCAGGGGTTTTTGACTGACAGCATCTCTGTCAGAATTAGAATGATATAACATCTCAATGGAAATTCTCAAATTCACTAAGACAGACACAAGAATTTATAATACAGGTATTATATTTGCTGTACTGGAAGTTCCTTCAAGTATCAAAATCAGATTGTTGCAAACCCTA
>NW_005841999.1:2497926-2533125 GCF_000455745.1 Alligator sinensis | reverse complement strand
TTTCCCTAGGTCATCAAAGGTTTGAATGGCTGAATGTTGATTTAGAACAAATTATCCTATAGTATAATTAGGCTAATATATTTTTCCATTTGATTTTTATTAATTAAGATACAATAAATGTAACTGATATTTTTAAAAAGCATCAATACAATATACAATGTAATCAAGAAGTACTTGGAAAGCTCTCTAAGGCAGAAATAATATTTTTGTTCTATGTCTGGCCCCTGGCCAAATGGGCTGTATTCCATGCCTATGGTTTCTAGGTGCAACTGGGTGTGTCTACACATTTATTAATGCACCATAGTTACTGCACATTAAGTTTAGTACTTAGTTAACCAAGTACTAAATCAATGCACAGTAAAGCTGGTGTGTACAGGTTTTTAGTGATGCTTACTGTGCAGTAGCTTAATACTACTGCACAGTAGGGCTGTGTGAAATTTTGCCAGCTGTTTCATTTTGATGCTGTTTTGACTCATTTCATGTTTTCTTGCAATGTATCATTCTGGCTTCCTATAGCCTAATCAGATGCCATGTAACTGAATATAACAAAGGGCTTCGAAACAGCCTTGAAACCAAACAAGGGCGGTCGAAACCTTTCAAAAGTTTGAGTTTTGAAGCTAAAGCTGGGCTTGCCTGCAGGGAAACAGAAAGTGAGGAGAGGGAGGCGGAAGAGAGGAGAAGGACTGCTTTTATATTGACTGTGACAGTTTGACTGCCTAAGATGCTGCTACTGCTACTGTACTGATCACTAAGTTATTACCTGTTGTCACTTAAAGTGGTGGACCAGGATGAGACTGTAGGGGAGGAGGAGACCTCAATGGGGCACACTACCGTGTCATGTAGAGGCCCCAGCACCAGTCAGGGCGCGCGCACAGATTCACACGTCACAAGTTTTGTTTGTCAGTAGCTCGAGGTGCAGTTTCCCAGAAACTCCTGTACCTATCTCCTTGAAACTTGGCAGGCTTCATGGCCTCATCAGGGGCTACCATGCCTGCAGTTTTCACCCTACTGTGCCTTAACACACACATGACATGAGTTTTGCTTGTCAGCAGTTTGGGGTGAAGTTTCTCAGAAACCCCTGCACCTATCTCCTTGAAACTTGGCAGACTTCATGCCCTCAGAAACGGCTACCATCTCTGCTGTTTTCATCTAAATCTGCCAAAGAATAACAAAGTTATAGGCAATTATGTGCTTCCCCATTATAGCCTATGGATGAAACATCAAAACAACATTGAAACAAAAGCGTTTCAACGAAAAGAAAATGGAACAGTGCTTCAAAATGAAATGAAGCTCAAAACAATACACTGTCCCATCAAAACATTGAAACAGAAGTTGAAACAAAATAATACGGTTTCGCATAGCCCTACAGTACCATATTAACACAGTGTTTGCCTGGCACGCTACTACATAGTGTTAGTAGGCTACTGTGTGGTTAGCATCTTATAGACATGCCCAGTGCAATATAAATAATGTATAACCATAGCTAAGATTCGATAGATAGGCTATTGCACTCTTTATTACCTTATAGGTTACGTAATTCAAGCTTTACTTTTGCTACTGTTTCTTTGTTGAATACCTTTTCATCTTCTTCAATCACAAGTCAATAAACTAAGCTTTTGCCCTATGTCTAACTTGTCAAGGTCTCTAAGAGGAAATATGCTTCAAAGGAGTAGGAGTTAATGGTCACTCCTGCACCATAAATTGTATTGGCAGATACACTAGTAGCTTGTAGAAGTACGGATGACTTTCTCCTTGAAAGCTCTAATGAGACTAGGGAATAATATACAATCTGTGATTCAGGTAACTGCACTGCAAATTCAAGAGTTTTTTTTAAACAACCTCTAATGCTTAATAATAATGGAAATACATCCCATCTGCTTCTTTCTTGAACTTGGTGAGATAAATATGTTATTACTGTGAAACACAACTACCTTTGATTTCTGTTGCTGTCAAAATTTTTAATGATTATCTTAAACATGTAAAAGTAAATGCCCTCAAGGATTGCTTTAACTTAACTTCAGCAGATAAAAAGCAAAACACTGACTTCCTCTGGAAACTTCTTTGTGATAGTTTTAAACAAAAATTTGTAAACTCAGGCACTAAAAATCCTTTGCATTTCATGCTGCTATTGTTACATATTACAGGTTTCGCAAGACAATTACAGACAATGGGAGTTTATTTGGGTTTAGCTTCACTTGAAGTGTTTTTAGACTGCAGAGGTAATAGCACCTAGAAGAATGAAACCTTCAAGGAAAGAAAGAATGAAATTTTAATACCTTATTGAACCACACTGGGAATGTCTTTTTTGAAGAAGTAAGACAACTTAAGACTGGACTTTTTCTAAAGAACAAAATAAGTCTCACTTCTGAAGACTCAGTCTTGGCAGGTTTGTGGATAGCTTCTATAAAGTAAAATGCACCTGATAGCTATCATATTCTTTAAAGCATATAGCAAATTGACAACTTGGCAGAAATGACAGTTTTAAAAAATAACTATTTTTTCATATTAACCCTAAAAGGGAAAAATCCATTTAACTAAAAGCCTGTTTAGTCCAACTTTCTTTTTCCGTTCCTGTCTGAGCCAAAAGTGGCATATATAGAACTCATCTTGGAAAAGAGGGCAAATATATAAACATGTAAGACAAAGAGACTTCCTATTTTTAGTAAGGTTCTTTGACTTCACACTATCTTTGGTGAGTCTTGTCAATCCCACTCTACTTTTTCTCTGACATACCTATTTGTCTATCTGTGAAGCTGCCCACTGTTGCTATTCTTTCAATCACTCTGTGATGCAAACACAGCCCCCAAAATTAGGTGCTCATTACAAAAAAAAAAAGTTATGGATTTTTTTATTCATCTGTTGTTGATTTACATTCTTCTAAGCCAATATACTATTTATGATCAGAGCTATTCAACAAACAGAAATGTATCCAGGAAGCAAGTTCCTACATTTGACATAAGTTTTTGTCCTGACTCATGATGGAAAGTGGATATATTGAAAATTTAATGGAAAGAAAAGTTTCCTAAAATTCAATTATGGAAACATCAAAACAAAAAAAAAGTCACTGACATTTACAGCTGAAACAAGACATTGATTCAAAATGGAACATTTCTTCTCTGAAATGTTCATTCAAAATTAAAATTTTCATTGCTAATTGACATTTAATTATAAAACAACCTTAAAATTATATTTTCAGTCCAAATGTAAAATTGAAACAAAATTTCAGGTAAAAACAACACTTCACTTTGTTTTCAAATATTACTTCAGAAATACTGAACATGTTGACACCACCATATTTTTCATTGAACATTTTCAACTACCTCTACTTATAATGTTATACCAGGGGTAGGCAAAATACAGCCCATGGGCTGGATTCAGCCTGCCAGGCAATTCCATCCAGCTCGCATGTGCCCACCAGTTAATTGTACCCTACCCAGCCTGCATGCCTCACTCCCACCATAGTGCATGGAAGGGCCTGGCCCAGTCAGCATGCAGCTTCTGGGCAGGGACACTGCTGTCACTCCTGTAGCCACCAAGGGACCTGCTCAGCTTCTGTGATGTCCAGCCACCTCCTCCTTGTCTCCCTGCTGCAGCGCTTGCTCCTGTGGGGGTGGAGGGAGCTGTAGTGGGAGTGGGGGTAGAGGGGGAACTGTGGTGGGGGAAGGAGCTACAGCTCAGTGGGGGCAGGGATCATGGGACTGGGGCTGGCAGGTATGCAGAACCCATACCCAGGGGGGGTGGCGGGAGCGTGGCGCGTGGGTAGGCAGGGTGTTGGTGTGAGGGAAAATGGGGATGTATGGGAAACTCCTCCTACAGTCCCCTCATGGCGCACAGTCTCTGTTACTGGCAGCAGCAGCAGGTGGGAGCCCTCAGGGTGCTCATGGCCTGTGCACATGGGAGCAAGGAATGCAGCCACACTGGCCCATCTCTATCATGTGGGGGGCCCTGCAGCACATATGTAGCTCCCAGGACTTGTGCACCACCAGGGGAATTGGAAGCCCCACACAATGGACCCGACTGCCTTCCCCACCACTTGCCAGAACTCTGCCTGAAGTGGCAGGGAGCCCTGCCCCCTGCTTCCATGGTGGCAGGGAGCATGGAAGGCAGTCAGGTCCATTGTGCGGGGCTTCCCCTGGTGGAGCACAAGTGCCAGGAACCACAGGGAGTCCCATGCAATAGAGGTGGGATGGCCTGGTTGCACTCCTTTGCTTGGGACAGACATTCAAAAAGCCTGAGCCTGAATTGATTCAATCTTTGCAGGTAGTCTAAGTCTGTAGGTTAAGTTTGTACCTGAACAGACATCCCCTCTGGACTGAAGAAATGCAGGCACATGCCTGTAGGGGCTCAGGCTAGAAGCTGGGGGGCACTTCAGCAGCCCTTCCTCCCTTTCCATAGTTCTGAGCTGATGGGGGGCATGGCCAGGCCCCAGTAGGATGCTCTGATTAGGGAGTGGTCTCCCCCTCTTGCTGGTCATCTTACACAGCAGGCAGTTACATAGGGAATTGTTAGCATTTATCACTCCATCAGCAGAACAAAAGGATCTCTCATTAATTCAAACTCTTCTTAAACAGCTTTTTCCAAGGAAAGAGGAACATTACCATTACCTGTTGATTATCTCCAAAGAGTCCTAAACCTGTCCTATCTCCCTTTGTCCAGTCTCCCACAGCACAGACCGTAGCCAGAGTGTGGTAACCTAGCTAATGCTGAGAGGTGTCTGTGTAACGCAGAGGGGAGAGGGGATCCCTGTTTAGTGGGGAATGGTAGGGGGAGGCAGGGGAGCAGGGGAAAGCCAGGCAGACACCTGCAGTCTCTGCTGGAGCTCCAGCCAGGGAGCAGAGGGGAGGGACCAGCTCTGCTGTGGAGAAGAGAGCCCCGCCCAGCCCAGAGAGCATGCTGGTATGCTAGGGAAGTCTGGTTTAACTTAAACCAGGAAGTGGTCAAGGACAGACATTGCATAAACTGGTTTGACCCAAATCAGTTGTTTGATATTATTTTCAACCAGGTTTATCTCAAACCAGTTTCAGTCATTGTCAGACCAGTTTATGTGCACTGAACATCTGTTCTGCTACAGGTTTAAACCAGTTTCTGATCACTTAAACCAGTCTATGTGTAATATCTTCCCCTAGCCCTTCTCACCATGTACAGCTCTGGCCAGAACTACATGCTGCCAGGTAGCCATGCCTCCACAGAGGCAGTAGCATTGTGTTAGGGTTAGTGCTCCCCCCCCCCGCCCCCAATTCTACTGCACAGTAGCATCTCATGTAGAAATGGCCACAAATCTGCATTCAAGATCTTGTAAAGGGGGTTGAAATGGTCTTAAATCAAATCTGTTCACTGTATTCTGATAGCTTTTAGAGGCATGTAATGGACAGTATATCCCAAAGAACACTGTTCTTTTATCCCTACTAGAAATCACATACAGTGCCCAGTACAAAAGTAAGAGAATTAGGATCTTTCTGGACTAGTAGTCTTTCCTGGACACTACAAAGGAGACTACACCTTTTTCTTTCACAATAGTACTTAGTCATCATTAGCTGTAATTTCAAAATCTCCAGGATGAACTCTCTTCAACATAAGAAGGCCACACCAAAGTTGCCTTATTCAAATATGTGGTACAAACCAACCATTAATATCATCTCCTTATTCTCACAATCTCTCTTTTGGTTCACAGTTCAGTTCTGATTGATTTCATGGTGCTGACGCTAATTAGTAACATTTTCAATGGACTGGGTTCCTGCTACCTTGGAGTTCACCTCTACTTTTACATGAGCTATTACATAATCTATGAACAAGGACAGTGGCCTAGGTGAAGTTCTCAGTGTGAAATTATCAAAGGGCTGAAGCGGAACATTTTGTATAGGTGCTGCCCTTAGGCTTTCTTGTAAAAAAAGTACTGTGTGAGGTTTGCACACAATGCATTCAACTCTTAATAAGATTATAAACCTGTGCTAAAAGAGCATCATCAGTATTTTCTATTTGGTATTATACAGGTGACTGGTCTCTTATTGAGATAGTAAGTTTATTCTCCATTATCCAGTAGGACAATCCATCAGTAGAACTCACTGATATTTTCCAGAGAGAATATTTCATACCACTGACATTGTTGAAATCTACCGTGCAGAAATTAATGCTTTAAAAGTTTTTATTTTTTACTGAAAATATTAAAAAACATTATTGAAATGGTTATCATAATTTGGATTTCAGTAAATGAAGATGTCTAATAATCATTTCAATTACTTTTAATAATGGTTTGACTATACATTTTGGTGAACACTTAAAAAGAAAAGCCAAAAAGACCTATTTGAAAAGAGAGACTGCTTTTAATTGTGCATGGAAACAGAACAGGTCAAGCCCCAAAAAGATGTATTAATCAATATGTGAATATATTGGCATACACCTGTATGCAATTGTCACGAATTGTCACTGAACCCAGTACTTCTCAACCTTTTTTTAGACTTAAAGCACCCCTCATTAGACTCAAGGGACCCTTCAGAAACTACCAGCTCTTAGCTTTCACTCATTTTTCTAACTATGGAAACATAATAGAGCAAATCTTCTGTTACAAAGAAGTCAGAACGCCCACAACAGGTTAGATTCTTTTTGACACTGGAGAGTCCTATTTGAAAACTCTAGATATATTTTTATCCAGGTGTTTGCACACTTAACAGTGCTAATATTGCATGGAAGCCTTAAAAGGGATCTCATAGCATCCTATGGTTGTGTTAACCATTAAAGAAGAAAGCACATCATTGTAATATGCAGAAGCCACATTTGGTTAAAATAAGTTTCAGGGGCTGGCCAGCTGCCTTAAAAAGCAATTGATCACCCGCAGAAGCACTTCTGAAATTCTTTAACCTTCTTTCTATTCTGTAACATTCTAATCCCAAAACCAAAATGAGGGCATCTCAATGTATTTGTGCACATTTCCCCCCAATAATCTTCATTTAAAAGAGGCAAATACTACTGGCATCAAAGAGAACATGAAGCTTCTCTTCTCCAGTGCCATATTGTGAGTGACGTGTCATCTCAGGCCAGCCTGTAGGTTTTTCAGTGCTCTGTTTCCCCTCCCCACCCATCCCCAAACACATAGGGAAGGACATTATCCAGCTCCAGATGTATAGTATCAGGCTAGAGCTACCCATATTGCAGGTGGGTTTTATTTGAGAAAGAAGCTAGAAGAATAGAATCAAAAGAAAATGTTTGTGCTGTTGCTGTTGGTAATGCTGCCTTTCAACAGCTGTAGGGGAGGCAGGTGCTGCTATGTGAGGACTCTGGATGCATTAAAGTTTGTTGGATTTTTAGATACAGTAGTTCTCATTCCTTTGGGTACCCCTGATGTTACAGTTAATGTGTGTTGGGCATATGATAGTGGTCAGTAATAGCGTAACAACTTTTATATGATACTTGGCCTTTTTTATTTGTATTCTTCAGAACCTTTAGGCATGACAATGAGAGTTTATATTTCAGTTTCTGCTTCCCAGTAGGCTTGTGGCTTTGGTTAGAGAACCATGTTTTAATAAAATAAAATAAAAGAATAAATGTCTGCCTGCATGAAAGCATCACAAAAGTAAAGGGAAAAAGGACAATAAATTGAAATGTATTATTCCACATCTGCAATTCTGCCTTTATACTAGAGATATCAGTTAGTATATAAGCAACATTTATAGTCTTGTCTTCATGCATTGTCACAATAAATACAGTCTATGTAATTACAATTTATATTTAGTCACTCTGTAAGTGAAAATGGTACAATTATGAGTTATTACCATGGGAGGTTACCTATGTAAGTATAGTAAGAAAGAAACTGTTCTTTGTTAAAATGTAACCATCAAACAATCACCACATGTTTTATTCATGCCATGTTTATGTCTGGATATGTCCAAGTTATTTGCTAGGTGAACAGTCACACTTGATAGATTCAGGAAGGAATTTCCTGGTACAATGAACAAAAAGAGCCATTTTGTTCTTTTGCTCCAACCTCAGACCAGGGGGAAAAACATCATGAAAGTATGGTCACATTCCCTTTTCTTACAACATATAAGAGGGTTTCTCAGAACGATAAAAAAAGAAAACGTGAAGGTGACTTTACATGAAGGAAAAAAAATTGGTATCCCTATTGTAATAGTCAGTCACAGTATCCTATGAGTTGCCTGAGCTAGAAATAAATTGAAGCAGACTGGGGACAGCAATAAATGGTGGCTGAAAGTTCAGATTGAACTACTGAATACAGATTGAGGAACCTCTCCTTGGCTAAAAATTTACTTTTGACATTTTTATTTTTCTGTTTTGCCATCTCTGTCCTAGACTATCACAGGAAATTGCTAATAATTAAGCATCCCCCCTCACTAAAAAAACATTTTACCAAAGTCCAGAGAACTAGATCTAGAGAGAAGATTCAACATATGGTGTTGTTGAGCTTTTAAAGTTACATAACATTTTAAAATAAAAGCAGAGTAAAAGTGATATGACAGCTCTATGAGGTTATGCCCCAGTATGTTGATCCTACAGTATTTAAAGGGTAAAGATGGGTCACTAACTGCTAAAGATTTTTTTTTGTTCATTTTGCTCATGATGATCCTGGTAAAGGACTTACTATTGAAGTATGTTTCTGTATGGAGGCAGATCCAGAGGGAATATCTTAGATTATGCTCTTAGAATTGTGTAGGAAATTGGAAAAACACTGCTTAAGAAACATCACTGTGGTATTAGAGCCTGCTGCTAACCTTGTGTAGAGCAAATGCAGTGATTAAGTAAAAGTCAGAACTCTTCCCTGGGAAGGACTAAAATGCTGTCATTTTTGTTGTGCTTCCTAGTATAATACAGACAGTATTGCTCTGTGCAGTACCTGCAAATGCATGCCCATATAAAATTTGAGGGATAATAAATAGAAGAATGTAGACATTAAAAAGTGGTAAAAGAAGAAATCTTATCAAAGTAGATTTTCTGCATATAAAGATAACAGATACAGGTAGCTGGAGACCTCAGGAGGGTGAGCTGAGGTATTATGCCAAGCACATATTGATAGATCTAGATATAAGTAGAGGTGTCCAGTGGGTTGTCTCAGAGACTGGTGTTAGGTCTGATTTTAACATCTTTATTAATAGTCTGTAAGAAAGGAAAAAATGCACATTAATTACATATTAGTTAATTGGGAAGTTTTGCAATCACCAATGAGAACAAAGAAATAATACAGAGAAAGCCTAGTGATGTTAGAAATAACAGGCAGGAAATTAAACAAAATTGGATTCAATATAGAAAATTACAAAGTAAGGCATTTTTGGGGAAATAATCCAAAACACAAATATACAATGAGAGGAAGATAGTGTTTTGAAAGCACTAATGTGAAAAAAAGACTTGGGGTTGATGTTGAACGGCAAATTCAATAAGAGTTTGCAATGTGATACAGCAGTGGGAAAACAAACAAATGTGATTTTGGACTGCACATAGAGAGGGATCACTTTCAAAGCAAAGTGATGGAAGTCATGTCACCTGAGAAATGTAAAGCACTTGAGAATATGCTATAGGAAATAATCTTGAATTAACAAAGGGATGGACAAGGTGACTTATTAGTTCATAATTCAGCTTTGGTGTACACAGGTGCAACTCCATTGACTTTATTGAGATTGCACCTGCTTTTTTCAGAACTGAACTAATTACGTCTTCTGCAATGATCTGCTGATATCTTAGCACCTATAAATTGAGAAGAGTATTTGGAATTTATCCTAGAGCTTTAAAGGAGACCTAGTCAGATGTCTGTAGGTCAATGACCAACTGCCTATCCCAACCTCTTTTCTTGGCTCATTTCCCAGGTTAGGAGCTGGATTCTTTAGACACCCCTGGGAAAGTAAGACTGTTTTAGGACTCTGCCTGCTTTACTGACCTGAAAGCTCATGTCAAAGAGCTGTTTTAGTGCAACTCCAACTCGTACAATTTTACGGTAAATATGGAGAGCTCATTAGTCTTGACTGCGGCTACAGACTGCTGCATGGGTGCATAGTGTTTATTTTTCCCCTCCTGTACCATTCTCAAATGAGAAAGCTAAGACTATAATTCTATCTCAAAGTTTCCTTATTTTTTCTATGTTTTGCTTTGAAAAGGTTACAGTCATATGATATTATTTATTTGGAATTTCAGAAAGCTTCTTATAACATTTTCACATGACAAGCTCCTGCTTAAACTTGTAGCTACAGGATTTCAAGGAATAAATATTAGAAGGGTTTAAGAACTGTTTCAGTGTAGAAAATACAGGGTGATACATGGAATGCTGCCTAGGGTTTGTTCTGAGGCCACAGTATTTCAAATGCCCCTGAAACTCCCTCCTTCCCATGTGGGAAGAACATGGGCATAATACATTATTATTGTGTCTGATTCTTCCTTTTGGAGTCATTTTCTTCTTGTGCACACTAAGTGTAAAGAGTGGGTACAAAATGTTGCAACTGATGTAAGCGAGAAGAAATTGGAATGGGTAACATTATACATGTACTTTGTACTCAGCGGCCGCATCTACATGAGATGCTTGACTGTACAGTAGCATAGTTTACTATGCAGTAAGTGTGCATGTCTACACGTGCACATGCTTACTGTGCAATAAAACCCCCTAATTGCGAAGAAATTTGATACCTGCAAGTGCAGGTGTTAAAATTAACTCATGATTAGTTACTGCGCAGTAATGCACGTGTAGACATGACCCTGGAGCAAATTTGATCCCAGGTCAGCCCTGCCAGAAGGGGGTTGGCCTATGGCCAGCTGGGAGCCTCGCCTACTCCAGGGCTGGGCTGCTTCTATGGCAGCGCCCCGCTCCCTCAATGGCAGCCCCTGCCTCAGGTATTTTGAGCCCTGGGGCACACCAGCAGGCAGCCTGAGGTGACTCAAAGCCCTGTGTCCCCCTGGGCAGGCTGCAGGCTAGTCTCTCCAGCCTGCCTGCACCCTGGTGTCACTGCCTGGCATTGCAGTGTTGCACAGCTGCTGTGCCATCCAGGCCCGTGCCATCCAGGTGTGCAGACTGCTCCAGGCTGTTGCAGGCTGCTGAAGGCTCCAGCAAGTCCTGCAACTCCATAGGCCCAGCTGCAGGCAGCTTCTGACCCCTGGGCCCAGCTCCACCTGCCTGCAGCACATCTCCAGTAGTCTGCCCAGAGCCTGCATATGTTCTAGGGAATTGCCTCACCCGCATGACTGTCAGTCCCATGTTGAGCCCCAGCCACATGCCGGTGTCCTGCTGCTCCAGATGTGGCTGGAGCTGCTATAGGAGATCCTGGAAAGTGGCCTAGGTTATCCTTTAGGCCTCCAGCCTCTGCTCATCATCCCAGGTATGCTGGATGATGTGCTGCTACCAGTTATGGCTGGCCTGCTGGGCCCAGAGGTGGTGGGCTGGAGGTCCAGGAGGGTGATGGCAGCCCCAGCAGTGGCATCCTGGAGCCTATTTTTGGCAACCCTGCTGGGGTCTGGCCAGGTGGATGGGGTTGAGGTGGCAGGTGCACAGCAGTGGCCCTGGGATGGCACGCGGTGGCTTAGCAGGTGGTCTCTGCATGCAGGAAAGGCGGGAGGGCCCAAATGACTATGGGCCAGGCAGTGGTCAGCCTGGCTGGCTAGCAGGGCTAGCGTGGTTGGCTAGCAGGAGCCCAGGGCGCTGGTTGTCACTGTCAGGGGCAGGAGCTGGAGCAGCCATAGTGCAGGATGGCACAGGAGGCAAGGAGAGTGCTGCCGTGTGCTGCACTCTCCTTGAAGTGGCTGGCTAGAAAACAATGAGCAGGGCTGCCTTTTCAAAAGGTCTGCTGGCTGCTGGAAGCTGCAGCTGAAGCCTGCCTGGGGCAACCCCCCAGTAGCAGCAGGGGCCCATTTCAGGGGCCTGGGAAGTGGGCGCATGAGTAGATGCTTGCCTGGCACCATTTACTCATGAGTAATTTACTCGTGAGTATATTGGTGCTGAAGCAAATGCACATGTAGACACACCCACTTTACCAGAAACAAGTTGAAATGACTTCACAGACTTCACAGACTGTAAGGCATCAGACAAACAGGCTAGCTCCTCTTAGTATGGGAATATTGAACCTAAATATTGCAGTAAGAATAATGTAAGAATAATGTTTGTGTTAGGATTCCATGATCAGGCTATAATAAAAAATAACACTGGCCTTAAAGTCCAGCAATCTCACTACTTTCGTTGGAGATCAGGACTGTGTTGATTGCTAACAGTAGAATAATACCAAGTATAAAAATATTTCAAATATGTTTTTGGCATCTTATTCATTCTCCATTTCCTGTACAAGCTCTAAGAGAAAAGGCGACAAAAGCCCATGGCCAAATTCTTGGGTCTCTTATGCAAACAAACAAACAAATAAATGAATATAAACACAGAACAGATGTTAGATTCAGAGGAGCTTTAGCTGAAGCTATTGGCGGTCACTTCTTAAGATCTCTTCTGCTTTTACTGTGCTGTATATAAATCACATCTGCACTCTGTAATCTATAACATAATCTATATAATCTAGACAGAGAAACTGGCTACTAACTAGTGAAAGTTGTTGGTTGCACAAAGTTTGGTAGTATGCTGAAGAAAAGTCTAGTATCAAGTTTAAATAAAGGATTTTGGTCTGCAGCACAGCAGGCTGCTCTCCAGCAACCCAAATAGTTTGGAAAATGTAAGATTTTACATTTGTTTTAAAAGAGTAAACAAACCCAGTGTACACTAATGGATTACAGTTGAACTGTGGTGGGAATATTTTGCAAGAGAATATAAAATAGGATGCTCCACTCATGAAAAATGTGGCGAAACAATTAAAAGAAAAGCCATTAAAAGGATCCAGTATATAACCTGGAAGAGCCGAATGGATATTTTTTACTATTCTGAGTACAGGTTTACTTAGAAATGTCTTTGCTTTTTCTCATAACCCCTCCCCCACAACAACCTGTTTTAGCACTTGAGAAGGCACAAAGAAAGAACAGAAAGATAGAGGAGATGATGACAAGCTATAAATCTCAATGCTTAAATTAAGTGGTGGGGCTAGAAATACAGTACAGTGCACCACTTGTTAAAAATGTGACAAATGGTGTTCCATTTGCTAAAGTCATTTACAACTGGCCATTAATAAAGGGGCTGGGATATGGGATGCCACTTGGTAAAGTTTTAAAGTCTAAGTGATTAAAAGTATCTGGAAGTCTGAGTAAATGTATACCACTTAAGAACACTGGCCAAGAAGGGGTTTAATTCATCCATATTGTCCCTTAAACAGAATCTTTTTTTCCTGATAACATGCATTGTTCTCTAGACCTGTAAAATCTAATCATAACAGACAGTAGACCAGACACGTCAAAGAGAAATTACAGGAGAAAACCTAATGTAATATAGTTAGTAAGAAGCTTTATTCCCTTTATTATAAAATAATAGATGTTTGTGAAACATCCTCCTTCAAAACTTATTGAGACCATTGTAGTGATCCCATTCATAAATTAAATTGATGACATCTCAGAGGAAATTCAACTACCCTCCTCAATGCAAAAGCTTTGAAGTACAGCTTGTTTACCCAGCTTTTCTCTGCATACTCTTTTCCTCCATCATGTGGAAATTGGAATTGAAGGGGATTGTTCTAATCTTGATGCCTGAGAATGTCAGCAACTAATTCCCTCCATCCCCTCTTCTATTCCCTTCAGCATGGTATATCTAGGTCATTCTGCTTGGAGGTGGCGATGCTTGAAGGGCCTTAAAATAGAGGGCCTTTAAAAGTACTGATAGTTGGGTAGAGGAGCCACAGAAACATTCTGATATTGGAAGCTTAATTCTCTTTTGCTCTAAGTTTGCTTTAACATCTCTCTGGCAAAGTAAGAGGCCCTGAAGTGAAATGTAAATGTTACCTATATCCACACAAAGGCTCCTTTACGCTGGCCAGAATGGTTTACATAGTCTAAGGATAAAAGAGTGGCTGGCCTTACTTCAATAGTTCTCAATCTTTATAGGCTCAAGGCACCCCGCCTTAGACTTGAGCACCCCTCGGAAAAATGTTGACTCTTAGTTTTCACTTGTTTTTTGACTACAGAAAAATAACAGAGAAATTCTTCTGTTGCAAAGAGGTCAGGAAAACCAGAGCAGGTCAGAATATTTTAATACCATAGATTTCCATTTGAAATCCCTGGGTTTATGTTGTAAATTGTATCTGCACACTTAACAGGGCTAATATTATGTGGCACCCTGTGGCAACCTTCAAAGACTAGGGCAGCAATTCTCAGCCAGGGTACCTGGGGATCCTTTAGAGTTCAGTCCTGCAAAACTTTCACTGACTTCAGTGGAAGCTTTGCCTGTTAAAAGGACTGGGTTCCTAAACTTGTGCAGTCATGGGCAAAGCTATTTTTATCTGTAAAAGAAACAATAGTTAGCATTATTGACACAACAAGCAAATTAAAAGCCACATCACAGTTAATATTCTCACATTATAACAACAGGGCCTTCTGTAAATTATTAAATCCAACGCAATTTATTACTCTGTCTTTAGCTATAAAAAAGCTGTAAAAAAAAAAAAGAGGGAGAGAAAGAGAGAACAAGAAGTGGTATCATGAGCCATTCTACTTAATCAATGATTTTTTCAGCCAGGATGTATTGTGGTTTATAAATCACTGTGCTAAACCTTGCAAGGCTTCAAAGGAAAGTATTTACTGTCCTTGCCCCTCTCTAAGCAGTGATCACCTACCAAGGAGGTGCATTAGCATTCGCATTACTCTGGCATGAATCACTTTTGCAGCCACCCCCTCTCTTCCGCATTCAGGCGGTAACCTTTACATTATTATGATAATTGTAAACAACTGTCTTGAAACAAATGGTAGAAGCAACATGCCCAGACTGTGTCTTAATTTGTTTCTTTTACCTTCATGGACATTTGAATTCTGTTTGGTCAGGAAGGCACTTGATTTGATTTTATCAGACTCAGAGGGAACAGCAAAAGGTAAGGCTTTGCCCAAAAGCAGACAAAACAGGCATGTAATTACAAGTTGTTTCAATGCATTTATTCTCAACAGGTAATTTGATACTCCTACTTTTCAAGAATTAAGATGTTACAGATAAATAATGCATTGTTCATACTTTCAGTTTGCTGTTCAAAATACATGCTTATGCTTTTATTTGGATCTCAGACCTAAATATAATTATAAGCTTGAACTTAAAAAAATGTTATTATAGATAAACTGCTGTATTGAAAGTGAAGTTGGAGATAATGGAACATGCATTTTAAATGGATGTAAACAGCCACATTACAGTTAATCTATATACAGCTAGAAGGCCCCTGTGAATACAATGTTTACCTACATTTTTACTAGATTACTGAAGTATTAGACAATCTACTGGCTGCAGAAGGGACTAGAAGATCCATAGACCTTTTTCTGAGTTGTCAGCACTTCAGGGTAGGAACAATTTTTTTCAATGTTGGAAATGGCCTAGAACATTGTTTAGAATTAGTGTAAATTAATATAACAACAATAATTTTGGGACACACTGATTCTATACTAAGCATGCTTTTAAAGCCACTGGCTGACAACCAATTTCCACTACATATCCTGACATATGTGAAGCAGCTTTTCACAAGTTCAGAAAGTCATCCTTTATGTTCTGGCAACCGCAATGCTATAGGAGGAGCCAAATCCTATAGCTGACTCTGACTCTGTTGTTGGGCCTCTATGGGCATGCATTTCCCCAGCGACAAACATCAGTGGCCACTGCTACTTGTCCCTAGGAAATGCTCTAGCATGTGGCATATGGCTCTGGAGAATGGCATGTGTTGGCCCCAGCAGCCTATCTGGGTTCCTGGGGGCCTGAAAATTAGCAGCACAGGAAATACCTGTGGCTAAGTACAGACAGTCAAAAATCCCGCAGCTGAATTGATTGAGTCTGTGCAGGTTAGTGTAAACTGCAGAGACTGAACCAATGAGCAAATGAACACACATTCAGTTTTGGTTCAGGAAATGCAGCCACATGCTTGCAGTGGCTCAAGCCAGAAGCCAGGGGATCCTAGAGCATGCTGGCCAGCCACCACCAAAGGGGAGGGAAGAGAGAATGCCCTCCAGGACTTCCCCCACTTCCCTGCTGGAGTGTGTGTGTGTGTGTGTGTGTGTGTGTGTGTGCGGGAGAGGGGGTGCTAGCCAGGCCCCAGCCCTACTCTGCCTGGGAGGAGAGAGGAGGTGGGAGGGGGGCAAGGTAGTGGCACTGAATTCATAAAAGCTTGAACATGAATAGTTCTGTCTCTGAAAATCTATAAACTGAAGAACTATAAACACAGCATGGACTGTGTGTTGACTTACTCTTCCTGCTTCCCCCAAGGTCTCTAAGATTTGAAGTCCAGACTCAAAGCAACAGGACTGTGTAGGGTTGCTTATCACTTCCTCGTCTTGCTACCAGGTGCCTCTGGGATTTATAGTTCACAGCTGCAGCAAGCACTAAGTAAGCCAGCAAGGCAGAACAGCTTTTTACTCAGGGGAAGGTGAGTTTAATCCTCCTCCCTGGCCTCAGACCCCAGCGGGGTTTGCCGGGGGGGTGGGTGGGAAGGGGCGGACAGTGAGCCAGCCCTCATTGCTCTGGTTACGGAGAAGAGGGGTGGGGCTAGCCCTGCTCTCTGGAGCAGACAACACAGCACAGCACAGCCCATCCCAGGGCTGAAAAGCATGCTGGGATACTGGGGGACTCTGGTTTAACATGAACCAGGAAAGGGTCTGGGACAGAAGTTTTATAAGTCAGTTTGACCTAAATCACTTAAGTCTGATACTACATTCAACCAGGTTTATCTTAAACCAGTTTCAGCCATTTTGAAACTGGTTTATGTACACTGAACTTATGTTCTGTTACAGGTTTAAACCAGTTTCTGATCACTTAAATATGTTTATATGTAACTGCTGTCCCTAGCCTGCATGTATGGCACATGTGGTGTGAGGCACTACAGATGGGTCAGTGGTGCCACGTATCATATGTGTGCACTCCTCTGTGGGCACCTGATGAGTTTTTATGTATTAGTTACATAAGTCAGCACAATACGTTGTACTTACAAAACAAATGATAACTAACACAAAAGAAGGTTTCAAGGCAAGTATGAAACAGAATATTTGACTTAGACAAAAGGGTAAGATCCCCACCCGACAATGACCAGGGCTGGATTACCCTTTTGTAGGCCCTAGCCTAGGCAAACAAATTCATGGGCCCCTAGTTTTTTCACTCAATAATTATAATATGTAAAATGAGCACAACTTGGTCCCTTCTTCACTTAGGGCCCTAGGCATGTGTCTACTTTGCCTATGCATTAATCCGGCCCTGACACTGACACCTGTAGTTTGAGGAACAGCCTCAGAAGGAGCTCCAAATGATAAATCTGTAAATCTGACTGGGAGCCAGTCCCAATTCAAACCTAGATCAGGTTAGTCTCTACTTTCACTCCAATGTTCACCAGACTGCTAGTTTAAAATTTCTTCCAAATAAGAGTTGTTGTGAAATGAGAGAAATAGAAAAAGTGATTATTGATAAAGTTAAAGCATCTTTTCCTCACCCAAACCTCTGTCCCTATTTATAGTTCAGGCACCCTCATTGTTACTCAGAACCATAACCAATAGAGACACTTTGAACCTCCTCTCTCCCTTGTTTTATACATCTAACCTATATCTATACCTGCTCCTCCTTTCTTTAAAATATTAAAAATGTGGGTCTTTTTCATTTTGTTTCTGTAGCTAAAGCTCTTGTTTAAGCTTTCATCCTATCTTGATTACAAAAACCTCCTGAAAACCATACTACAATGTCTCATTTGCTAATAAATTCATGTTTCTTAACCTTTATTATGACCATGTTGCTCCCACATCCACCCCTCTTTAAATATTCTGTCTTCCTCTACCCAGAGGATCAAGTTCCTATTATTCATCCCTACTTGTTCACCCAAAGGTCCACTACTATGTGATGCTTGAAAATTCCTATAATGGGCTGTTTTTGGTGTATTAACTACAATCTGAATGGTACAAATTTCCTTACTTAAGATTTGATTAATTAAATGAATTGCAATTCTATAGGAAATTTTAAAAAAGATTTTGTAATAACTCTTATTGGAAGACAATGAGGAAATGATCCTATTCAATATGTTTTCTTTGGATTATAGCAACATTTTCTGTGCAAAATTGCCTGACTCCTTAGACCATACCTTCTTTTTTGAGACTACTGCATTATTGATGAGGAAAGAATCAGGCTGACAGATGAACATTTTTTCAGAGCATTAAAACAAGAACATGCCATAAGAAAGTTCTAAAAAATTCTAAATGACAAGATTTTATGTAAAAGCACATGAGGCTAGATTTAGCCCACAGGCCACATCTGGCCTGTGAAGCCAGGACCTGATGCTGCTACATGGAAATGTTTTAGCTGGGGTTCAGCTCAGCCACATAGAAACTGCTTACCTGGGGCCCAATGCAGCTGCCCCGGGACCTGATCAGACCCAGGTGGGCTATTCTCATGTGGTTGGACCAGGGCTAGCCCTTGCCACATGCAGGGTATCCACCATGGCTGGACCATTCCAATGCAGCTAGATTGGGCCCCATCTGGGCCAGCACCATATGCCAGATCAAGCTTACAGTCAGGTTCCAACCTGAAGATGGATCTGGGACTGCTCATCCAGCCCATGGGCTGGAAAGGTTGGGCACCACTGGGCTATATCATAGGTACACTTGGGGCACTTACATAAGTTATGTTTTTAGTGTGATGAAGCCCTTGGAAGCACTCTACGGCCATGACATATCAAATTCATGACTGCAGAGCAGTTTAAAAATAGCCAATCATACAAAAAAAGAACTTTTATTAAATCATCTGTGGGCACTGTAGACCAGAGCACCTTAGGGAACTTCTGTTCAGATTCCCTGTGAGCCTTAAGTATAGGTGATTCCACTCACATCCCATGCACCTTTGCGGGGCTGAGCTGATGCTCGTATCAGCAAGCACCATCCCAGCCCCACCCCACCCCACCCCGGGGCTATCACAGAGAACAGAGAATCTCCTTCCTGTGGGGCATGAAGATACCCCCCTGCTGGAGTCTTGGGGGGAGCCGACCCTGGACCTGTGAGACAAGGGGGCTCCATTCCCCTTCCCCCACCCCAGCTCCAGCCACTGCAAAGCCTGGGTGGGGGGGGACGGACTGTGAAGCGGGGGGAACTCCCTTCTCCCACCCCACATCTGAACCTCTTGACAGGGTCAGCACAGAAGCTCAGCTTTGCCATGGCTGGAGCTGAGGTGGGAAGTGGGGCTGGGGAGAGGGGCAGCTCGGCAGCCTCCTGGGGAGCTGCTGAAACACCCTGCCTATTGGCCAGGGCTGGTCTAGGCAGGCTCGAGTCCTCCTCACCCAACACCTGCTGGGTTCATTGGTGCTCTAACTCATGGCGCTTTGTGTAATGTTTCATGTGTTACAGCACCTCACTGACAGGCTACCTAAACACTGGGAGGCACCCTTACTGCCTATTAAAACAGGATGGTTGCAGACACAGAAATATATATCATGATCCATCTTCCAGTTTTGGAAGAAATTCAGTTTGTAGTCAATAATCTTCATCTTACTATGAAATACATACTAAGGTTAAGGAAAAAAGCCAAGCAGGCTTAAAACTAGGATGTATCCTTAGGATACATCTTCCTGTTTCAGACATCTTCCCTCCTCAGGCTGTTTGGTCCCTCGCTAAACCAGTCCTCCAAAATCAGTTCTGATAAGACAACATATTATTTTCAAATGCATGCAACATGGAATTCACACCCATTTAGAGTGCACCATCTATTGGCAAACACAGTTCTTCAGGCATTTTAACCAAATCCTCAGGTGGTGGAAACTAGTCCTGCTCTATTGGTTTCACTGAAGGTAGCCACTGGTAGTCTACCATAATATATTTTTAGCACTCTTGCTATTTTATTTGTTTATTTTTATTGAATGTTACAGCAGAAAAATGTTTTGGCTGTAAACATGAACAGCAGTGCCTGAGAAATGGCATTCATATACTGTAACAGAAACAGTGGGAGTCTATAGATTAGATAGACTTAGCAGATGCAAACCCATGTCCTTATTTATTTGTGGGGTAGGAAAGAATGCGTGAAAGTGCAGTCTACTGAATGGAACTGCATTGATTCATAGCTAGCTCTCTATACCACTGTGACTTGTTGCTGGTTGTTCACGACTTCAGCATATTCTCTTGGGATTCACAGGAGTAGTACATTAGCACAGCATTATTTCTGGTCCCCGTGAAGAGTGCATAGGAACTTCTATAAATTGAATCTCTAATTCCTTCTAGCTGTGACAAAAATTGCTTTCAGGACAAATCAAACTGAATCCAGATTCTTTCAGGATTAATTAAGACCCATAGCCAATTCACCCAGGGAAATCACACTGACGTCAGTGGGAATTTTGAGTGCAGATCCAGTCCCATATAAATTATCAGGAATCAATGAGAAAATTAGGGGAATAATAGGAATTACACATATACATTCACTACAAATGTACCGTTATAAAAAGTATAATGTGGTAATAGAATCGTGGAAGTCATGCCAAGGTTCACCTAGTACAACTGCCTGTACAGTTGCAGGATTTGCTGTTCCTGAACCATCCCAGGTAGAATCTTAATTCTGTTTTAAAGCTTTAAGTGAAATAAAATTATAGAACCATCATGAGCAAAACCTCATAAGAAGAAACTGATTTTCCTGGGGAAGGTAGGGAATGGAGTGGTGTTAGTCATGCCATGGTATATGGGCCATTTCACAAGTGCAGAGCACTATGTAATAGTGGGCAGAATGGGCATGTGTATGTATAAGGAGCAAAAGATAGAACAGATATTCCTGGTGCTCTGAAAAAGATCAGTGTACATCCTATTGTAGTAGTACTGGTTACCACAGATCACATGCTGGTGATCCGTTGTAACCAGTATGTGCTTCCGAATTGGCAGATCATGGCGAGTCCTCTTAAATAGCGCAGTTTGCTATCCTGCCCTGCTGTTGGAAGAAAACGGTGAAATGGTTCCCTTCTGTCACCTTCCTTCTAACATCACCACATAAATGAATTTGACATTGTAATTATTGTGTTTTCCCACTTTTTTGGAGCAAAATATGATTTGTAATGGGCTCCACACCCACCTACTTGTCAGCATTACATCCAGTACATTTATATTATAGAAGGAAGATATTGCTAATGCACATCAATGCTAAAGCTTAATAGGACTACATGAACTCCTGCTCATAAAAATAACCAATAGTTTCCAGCAAATTTTAGTGCTCTAAATGTTCTCTTTGTTTTGGTATAATAAGTGGTATAAAAAAAATCTGATGTCTTGGCTTGAAAGTTTGCTTCTTTAAGTATTACATATGCAAACACTGAACACTGAGGTGTCATAAAGACCATGCACAAATTATAAATGAAGCTGATAGAGTAGTAGCCAGTGTTACATGAAGCAATTCAAGATCCTAGCCAGACACTTTTGTTGTGACAGACCGATTAGGATAACCATGAGCAAAACACATAGAAAGCTTCCTGTTTATTTTTAAAGTTTTTCCCCTTAAGGTTTTTAGCAGTGGAATCCCACGTAAGAGAGCATGCCATAATTCCTGCCTTCCATAATGTTTACTTTTTCCTGAACCTCCTCACATTTGTATATCAAATTAATACACTTGTAACTATTTGAACAGAAATTATATTATGTATTTTGACTTCTGAGCAATAATTGGAAAGAACAACAGACTCTTCAGTAGTACCCCAGCTGTCTCTTAAGTATTATTGAGCCAAAAGAATTACTGGAAATGCAAAAACTACAAAGGAACTCTAAAGAAATGATTTCATCTGTATATGATTTTAATCAAGCTTGGCTTGCTGTTAAAAGGCTTATTTAATGAAGACTGCATTTCCCTTATGAGAGTCTAGACCATCTAGTTCAATATCAGCCAACCAAAGCTTACTGCCATAACAATAGCTAGAGGGTTTACCACAGAAACGTAAAAAAAAAAAAACCCAAACAAACAAACAAAAAACTTTTCATTTGAGTCTGTTTTTAATCACATATTTTAGAAAATAACAGGCAAACAACATGGAAAATCAAATCAAATCAAATCAAATAAGTGACAATTAGGAGGAAGAAAATTCTGTTTGCAAAACTATAAATTAAATAAAGTCAAACAACTGTATTTTTATAATTTTTTACTCCACAGTTTTAATTAAAATAATCACTTAGTTTGGGATTTCTTCCCAATGTTACATCAAAACCAGGAGCATTTCAATAGCAGAAATAATGAGCAGCAAAGAAACTGCAGGTCTGTTGTAAATCTAATCCATGTATGTTGACTTCCCTACTTACAATACAGATACAGGGAAGAATGCAACATTGCAAAAGTTTTGAAAATGAGAAATGCTGAGTTCATCAGCTCCTAACTAGCTGAATCTAACTGCTGCATCTTCCATTTTTAAGCCTTGTTCCTGAAAATATTTACACATGCATAACTTGACTTAGTCATGATTATCATTTACTACCATGGGATTATTCATATGAATAAAATCTGTTTGTGTGCGTGTGCTCACACGTGTGTGCGTGCGAGCCCATGTGCAGGATTGGTGCATGAGGGCCAGATTCTACAAAGACTAACGCTACACAAAATATTTCTTTGCAACTAACAGGATATTTGCAAGAATAAAGACTATTCATTTGAGTAAAGTTTTGCAGATTGCAGCCTTATTCCTTTTGACTGCCAAGTCTACTTTGCAGAAGTTTATAAGACAGTCCATTTCAACACATTTTGTTTAGTTAAGCTGAAGTGCTTCATTTTTAAAGAAAAAGTTCTATTGCCAAAAAATATAAACATAACTAACTCTGACTAATATAAATATTTGAAAACCAGAACTTTTTGTTACATCTTATAGAAACAATTCTGATACAGCTGATTGGGAGAAAAGTGCTTTTATGGAAGAGATGAATCAAATGAAATATAGCAGCTGAAGAAAAAAATTAAATAAATATGAACAAGTTTGTCTTCTAACAGGGCAGCATGTTTGGATCAGGCTTAAAAAATGTCTAGCAGCTCAGATGGAAATTCTTTACATTTCAACTTCCGCTGCACATTATTTAAACCCTAAGCCTCTCTAATTAAAAGGAATCATTACATTTTTTCCTATTGCTTGCTTTAAGGTTTATTTGCTAATAAGCAACTGGACAAGGGATGTGTGAAATGAATAGTTGAAGAAAACCTCTGACAGCAAAAGAGAGGTCTGGAGGGTGAAGTTGGTTTATTAGGCACCGTTTGTCATGAATGGGTCTACTGCACGTACAAAAGCAAATCCCACTACCTTAGAAGATTAATTCTGAAGGAGGCACTCTTGGGTCAAAGTATACATAAGCGTGTGCCTAATCTCAGAGAAATCAGGCTATTTTCTCACAGCAATTAAGCAGAGGTCTAGGGTTTCACCCACAGTGTATTTAAACACAGGATACAATTAAACCCGAAAGTATTAATATCTTTGCTGTGCAAAATTGCCCAGGAAATAGATTTTGCCCTCTTTCAAATGGAAAGCAAGACAAATTAAGGAAGATGACTTTATTTGAGACAAAATTATCCTGAAACAAATGTTTCTAACTGCACATGTGCGTGTGGATTTTCTTTTTCACTTGCATATCTTCCCCCCAAACGCATAATATTCAGTGTTTATAAGCTACCAATAAGTTAATGTTTAAGTGAAATAGTATTTTTTAAAGAGTTAGGATTCTTTCTAAATAAAGGTTCAACAAAAGCAGTATTAAAGCTCAATATTACTAACAAAATACCATTCTGTAGCCTTGAGATCTATACAACCTGGGAAACGAGCAACCGTAACATCTTATTAAGCACTGAATAGTTTAGTAAGATTTCTTTCCTCCATGTTGCTTAAAGATTTTTAAATTATATAACTAGAATGAAGACTGCAATGAAGAAAATTAATACCAATTTGAAACACTCTTCAGAGAGAAGGGAATAAACTATTAAATTCACAACATGTTCTTTGTTACACATTGACCCCTCTGGGCAAAAATCTTTTAATAATCTGAGAATTTTATGAAATAAACACTTTCTTTTTTTTTCAGACTCCTTTGTGAGTTGGTGGACTTTCACATTTATCACTTTTACCATAATTCTCTTTTGTCTACATATCAGATCTATAATTCATTTCACCACCAACCCAGTTAAAAAAAAATTGATTTTGTTATATAGTTGATTGACATTCTCTATAAGGACAATTATTTGTACACAAAACAACACACCATGTACGGAGAGAAATCGTGTAACCTGTAGGTTTGCTCTTAAAATTGCCAACGTTCTATCATCGTGGCACAACACAAACAATAGAGGTAGTAAATAATTTTGCATTTAAAAGCTTCTCTGGATCCATGTTTAAATAAGTCAGTGAAACACTGCAAACAGTTCAGGCTTTCAATTTGATGATATACTGCAAGGGAAGTTATTAGTTTGAATTTTGTGAGAAATCTGAGAAGCTATTATTTTTAAAAATAAATCAGTAATTTACTTCTCACTGATACTGATAGCCAGTAAGACTCTGTTTTAACCTTTAAAAATGCAGCATATCCCAAAACAAGTTACTTATTAAATAAAATGTTCTTTTTTGAGTGTAAGTGACCTTTTAAATGATTATTTCTCAGCACTTGCAACAAAGAGAATTTCACCTATCACCTTTCATTTTTGATGCGCTGCAGTGAGTGAATCCCTAACCTTTTCACAACACGTAACATGCTGCAGAACACAAAATTACTTGCTAACCTTAATTAAATCCCTTCAGAAAAGTCCTGTTGACCTCCTGGGGGGGGAGGAAACCTTTACAAAAATGAAAAAACAAAATGACAAAAAAACCCAAATCCCATATCTGCATTTGATAGCTCCAAATGAATCTGCATCCATTTCACAAAATTATCTTCCAAAGCACCAAACAACAATTTGCTGCTGCTATTTCACAGTTATATTTTCACAGAAATTTCAACATTACAAAAACCCATGTAATTTTTTTTTATTAAAAACTATAAATCCCTTTTTCTTGCGACGCACCACAAACCTGATCAAAAGCCAAGTGAAGTCAATGGGAATCTCTGGAATAGGCCTTCAAGTGCAATTAAGTGAAATCCTCCATGACCTTCCTCTAGGTCATGAGGGAATCATCTTTGGAAAAAAAAAAATTAGGCAAATCATTTCTACTTGCTCCCCATAAAGAAAATGGTATGTTTTATAAGGAAGGATAATCTCAGAATGCAAGGGAGTATGTATGAGGGAAGCCATTTCAGAACCAAACAGAAAAACTACCAAGAAAGAACAGGATAAATTCATTCTTGGCATATAAAGGGATGCATCTCCCTTCATAGAAGTCAATGACCTCCTTTCCCATAATTAAGGAAATGTTAAATCTGATAATTTGTGTTAGGTATCAAGTGAAACAACAAATATTAACACTTTCCTCAAAGTTCCTGGCTAATTTAAAGGGACCAAGGATTTTGCCAGGCTTATTTGCCGATCTTCTACTTGACACCTAACTAAAGTAGTATTAGCCAATAAAGAATTCAGAAAGCCTATATATGAGCATTTATACATAATATTAATGTTCATGTGTGTACACACGTGCACATACACACTAACAGCAGAGGACAGATTTTATATACAGGGTTGTTACAATTCACATTCATTCTAAATCTATTAATGTTACACGACTTTGATGTCTTCCTCTGAAATACTCAGGGACGGCAATGTGCTTTTAATACTAAGATTATCATAATTATTTATTATATTTTATATAAAATTAGAGTTAAGAGGAGGCATAAATCTTAATGTGTTTTAATATATATTAAGCCTTTATAGATGAAGTTCTGAATGACTTAGACAATGAGATGACCATTTAAATATTTAAAAAATGTATCCTGTCATAAGTAATATTTTTTTCTAATATTATATTGCAAAGAGAGTTAGAATAAGGCTTACTTATTTGAAATGAAAAGTAATGTAGTCTGGGGAGCATGACTTATAATTAGAAGAGCTCAATAATGAAAAGAAACTTAAAGGATTGTTTTTAATGTTCTGAGTTAATAAGATGGTGCTGAGATCTCACAATAGATACAATCCTTCAAATGTAAAATTTAAATGTGATACGCTGAAGATCTAAAACAAGCACCAAAACAACAGAAAGACATAGGAAATATGGAACATCCTAGGGCTTGTTCAAGACAAAAAAGATCAGTTATCTGATTGGTGTGTAATCACAAAGTTAAACAAACAGCAATAAGGCTAAACTGATTCACTGTCAAGTCTACATGTCATCTTTGCTGGTTCATTATGTGTATTGGTGACAAACAATACAGAAGAGACAAGAGTGCTGAATCAAACAACTTGCAACAGTTTACACTCCTATAAAACTATTTACATTTTGTCAAATGAATATTTATAACAAGTGGCTTTCCTTTCACAAACACTAGAGCTCAAACAGCTCCCATTCATTATCATATTTAGAAAGTACAAACATTAATTTGGCAAGTCAGTGATACAGTCTATTGTAACCTGCCCCAAAACAAGTCTGATTAATATACGGCTGAAGAGAACCCTGCTGTTGTTTCCAGTTTTCAAATGTCCTATCATTTTTACTTCTCCAATTCACAGGAGTTTGGCTTCAGTACTATCTTTTCTCTTCAATATAGCATGTCCCAACCAAACAGCCAGTGCAGTTTATTTTCTACTTTATCAATACAGTGTAAACCAGCATGTGCTTACCTCTGTGGGGTTACTGAACCCAACTTGTCTGTGTGCACAGACAGCACTTTGGCCACAGATGTGACTGGTTAACTGTACAAGCAAGGAGAATAAATCCACACAACAATACTTCATTCACCAAAGAAATCTGCAGTGGATTACAGCTTCTCTATGGTTACGTCTGTTCTTAATTTACTGCTTTTATTCAGTTTTCAACCATAAATGAGCCCCTTATGAGGCATTCACTATGCAGAATTGACAACTCTTTTTATCTACTCAAAAAATATTTTTGGATAATAATTTATGGTTACGAAATATTTTAAGCAGTTTGAATAGTTACATTATATTCTTTCAGTACTTAATGATGCAGTATCCCCTGTAAAAATGGAATCCTGGGCAATCTAGTGAGTGCACATATTTATAACAAAACAGAACAGCTTGGCCATACAGAAACACAAATGTTAAAATGGCATATTTCATGGAAATAGCATTTTTTAAAGCTCTTAAACTACATCTCTTGAGAAAAAAACCTAGGCCAGAATTGTGACTAAGGGCCTGTGGATGGGAAAATAATAATAAAAAAGTATTTTGGCAGGCAGGCTATTGCATTTATTTATTTAAGTTGGAGATGGATGCAGATTCTAAAGACCATTCGACAGGGAAAATCTGAAGATTTCTGTGAGTGTATAAAGACACTGGGGAGAGGTACCACATTTTTTATGTTTTATTTATGAAACTGAAATGTAAGTATGGGTATTTTAATCTTTTTCACCATCAAAGGTATTCTTTCAATTTGTATGCCAAATTAATGTGCTATCTACTTCATAAGAGCCATCTAAAGGGACTGATTAGCATTGGGCATGAAGTAGAATTCAAGAAAGAAATTACCAGCAAGCCAAGCCACATAGGAAACCAGTGACATGCTATAAAGCTTCAGATACAAAAATATTTTGCCCCGTGCTGGTATCACCCTCCGTATCAGCACCGACGTATGTCCTCAGAGGGATGTCATCCATTGCAACTGTAATTGGCAATAGAGCAGGAAAGCCGTGTCAATGATAGCGATGCTCTTATTAATTGAGACAATAGTGACGAGTTTGTAAAAAGCCTTCCAAGATGACAAAGTCCCTTCTGCATTATTTTAGATTAATTTAAAGTGTTGGCACACTAAGCTTTACAACTTTATTCTTGGCAGAATATGAGCACTTTCAGACTCATTGATACTCAGGGATTCTTCACTATTACAGAGTGAACTCCCTGTAGATAAACAAAAGAAAACATTTGAATGAGGTACTTGCAGTGTTTTCCTCATTAGCGGCTACAGTGTCTTGAGCAGGGAACGAGTGTTTGGGGAAAAGCATTCTTGGCATTAACAAGAAAGGACATTGCTTTTACAAGCAGGAACACTTTATGATTTTCTGAAACATCCTATCACAGCACCATATGTAATTCAAATAAAAAAATACAACTGAAAGCAAAATTAAGTGTTAGGGTACTTTAAAAATAAGTGCATTTGTATTTAAATACAGCAGAGAAATGCTGAACTGATTTTAGTTTGGTCGCTTTAAAAACTGCCCTGATGTTTTTTATGGTTTCCAGTTCTTCCTTTGTTTGGAATTTAATTGTTACTGGTTTTGATTTCTTAATAAATACAGGAATTGCCTTGCTGTTATGCTGTGTATTTTCATTCTGTTTTACTGAAGGCATTCTGTCTGTAGGTGTGGGCAAATATTTCTTGCATGCATGTAAGATCCCCCTGGAGTGGTGAAATAAACCATCATAACAGACACCGAGTTCTGCGATAACAGGGACTATTTCAATAAATCCTGAAGGCCTTCTCAGATCACAACTTCCTTCTGTGTGCACTGACTTTACTAGGAGTTGTGCATATGCAAGAACTACGGATAAGTTGTACTGGCCTAGATTGCATCTATTTTCCCTTGATTTTGGGGTTATGGCTGATAAACAAAAGATGGAGTTTTAAATAGTAATAGATAATACTACCAGATAATACAATAATCATTCATACATAGCCCTTCTAACTCACGTTATGGTAGGCCTGAAGAAATACACAGAAGCTAGATCCAGAGAGGTTTTCTGATCAGTTGAGTTTCCCTCATGCTTCTTCACAACAAGTTCTGGAGCCTCAGGACTACAGCAGTTTCTGCTGCATGTGAACTCCTGCTCTTTACACTGGAGGTGAAGAGAAATGGTCCAGGAATCCACTGGCCTCAACCCTCTCCTCCATAGCAATATGAAAGGGGTCCTCTAGTCCTTTGGGAATGGCTAGCCATTGTGCAGACTCCAAGAATCTACTTTAGTTCCATTCCATGGCTGCTGAGGGGAGGATATGATTTATCATGATAGTCAAAAGCCTTATCTTACCCATCTCCTGAGGGGCACTGCTCTTCCAAGGCTGCCAGGTACACCTAGCATCATGAAATCTGTTCTCAGTTCTCTCTCACCAGTAGCTGAGGCTTTGATGTTGTCCGGTTCAGCTACAACATATTGCAATCAGACGCTGTCAGGAAGGAAAGTATCTCTGCAATATTTGAGTGCCTCATGGGCTCTTCCCCAACTGAATGAGAGCCAAGGAAAGCAAATGGGATGGAATGCCAAAGGCAGCTTCCCAGCTGTAAACTCCAGAATAATAATGTCATTCAAGAAATGGAGTTCAGGCATGATCACATAAAGACCACTACTTCTTGGTAGAGAGGAAAATGGAAGAGACACTACTTAATAAATTTCCACTCCCCCCGCCCCCGCCCCCTGGCTGTCTGCAGGATCAGCATTCTGAATGCCTGGGTCATAGTGGGAAAGGGCTACCATACATTATAATGCTGCATATTACAGAGCTCAAGTTTAGCCCTAGTAGTATAGTCTAATTTCATGAACAATAAACTATATCACTTGTCTGTATTTTGTGCCATAAATACAATGATCCACTGTAATATACTACTACAGGTCTGAATTAAACTGACAACAGCAAGGACACTGTGAGTTAAGACTGCTGCTCAACTGTGAATTCACCTTCTTTTACTAGTAGTAAAAGTATTACAGTCAATAATGGATCAGTACCAAGACACCTGACCTAGCTGGTTAATCAAGTGTAATCTATCTGACCCATCTGGCACCTGAGCCAACCAGCATTTTTGCATAATTTATATCACAGGCCAACGTGCTCATTGTAGTCATCCATCCCACACACTGCTGTGTATATGAACTAGTTGGAGGATCGTTTAACACTGAGTTTTCCCAATACATCACAATTACAGGACCACACGTGCTAAATAGCTTCTTTTTACTGAGCTATTGTGAAAAACCTCTGTGTCTCAGCAGTCAATAAATGTAATATTTCTTATCTGTGGTAAAGAGGTCTAGTGATCACACAAGGGGCTGCAGGATAAAACACAGGGGCATTAGATCAGGACCAGGTACAGATATTACACTTTTACTGGTATAAGTGATTGGACACTGGTTTATATCAATAACAGAACAGAAGTTTGGCACACATAGACTGGTTTAAAAACAGCAAAACCTGGCCTAAGATTTGCCCCCACCAACCAAATAGAGAATGTGTCTTCTGATTGATACCGATCTAAACTACACTGCTTACAGAAAACTATGTAATTTAGACTGATTCCACCTCAGTCTTTTTGAATGTTTGTACCTACCCTAAAGCTCCCTAAAGAAAAAAACATCAAGGTGGTTGATCATTAACTTACCTTGAAATTTGTCCTGTTTGGTTAACTCTTTCCTTAACATGTTTATTTTTAACTTCAGGATATATGATGTACCTGATCTTACAATCTTTTCTTGCATGAGTTGTCCTATTCTAGTCAATGGAAGAACATCCATGTACTGGGGTTGTAGGTTTGATAAATAACTGCTTGAAGGCCTAGCAGCCTTATGATGCTATATATTAATTCACTGATTTTGCTTGCAAAGGCATAGGCAACAGCCTGAGGTTTGTTTTTTTAAGTGTAGCACTTAAAAGAACAGTTGCAAAATAAGGCTTAGATTGTAATAATGTATCTTCTGAGGAACTGGGATATTCTGAAAGCATAAACCAAGTCCTTCCCTCCATCATTGTAAAATAGCTTCCTCAGACACAAAGGGCATTTTTACACATGCTCCAGGAGTGGGGTAGGGCACTTTAATTAGAGTGGCTCTGAGAGAGAAAAGTTTCATTCATACTCTCTCAGAGGCGCTCTAATTAAAGCACCCAGATCATCTCAGGTATCAGCATCCCCGTGCTTCAAAGTTCATTCTGTGCCCCACCATCATTTGGAAGCACGGGGATGCTGATTAATCGAGTCTGCCCTGACACACTCCAGGCTTGTGCATAGGAACCCAAGGTTTTTATATAGGAAGTATCTGGATGTATAACAGCTCTTATAGAAGCTTGTATACAACTCCCAGCAGCTGACCCATACCTGGATGTTGAAACTTCCATGTCAGCAGATGGACAAAATGACCACCTTGGTTGATGATGCAGGACTAAAATCCTGCTATCCTTACTAGCTCCTATGTAATTAAGGAGCAACTGCTTAGTCCTTGCTGACACCATACTCTTCATGCATCTTCCCTCCATTAATAAACAAAAAGGGCTTTGGAATGCTGCATCCAGTTCATGGCAGCTTGTCCTGATATCTGATGCAGACGTAAGGCATGCAGGAATGTGCCAGATGACTGGGTCAGTGAGTGAGTGGGCATCTCACTTTTTTGCAGGAAGTAACGCTCCGTTTTCCCTCTGAGCCTTACCACAAGAAGCAAACATGCAGGTGTGGTCATCAGTGTTTTCTGCCACCATTCTGAACTGTAGTATGTCTCCAGCAGTCTGTAAATGTAACACCTACATAAGTGAACAAAATCTCATCCTAAAAAATGCCCAAGTCACTTTTGAAAATAGGGCTGGGGCAATACAAAACCTTTGAAAAAAACTAGATCCAAATCTGGTGGTTGCGTCAGAGGATAAAGCGGACCTCTTTAACCAATTCTTCACCTCCGTTTTCTTGTGCAGGGACCGGGACTTCCCTGCTGTGAAAGAAGCCGGACGCGAGGGGATCGCCTTCAGACCTCAGGTTGGGGAGGACCGGGTTAGAGAGCTTCTGGAGGGGCTGGACGCGTTCAAGTCAGCGGGTCCGGATGCTCTCCACCCCAGGGTGCTGAGGGAGCTGGCTGGGGTTATTGCAGGGCCCCTGGCACGGCTCTACGAGTGATCGTGGTGCTTGGGCCAGGTGCCAGACGATTGGAAGGTAGCTAATGCGGTCCCCATCTTCAAGAAAGGGAAAAGGGAGGACCCGGGCAACTATAGGCCCGTCAGTCTTACCTCAATCCTGGGGAAACTCTTTGAGAAGATCATCAAGGAGCACATTTGTGATGGGCCGGCATCAGAAATGATGCTCAGGGGCAATCAGCATGGATTTATTAGGGGGAGATCATGTCAGACCAACCTGATTGCCTTTTATGATCAGGTCACAAAGGCCATGGACGCAGGTGTCGCGGTGGATGTAGTCTTTCTAGACTTCAGCAAGGCCTTTGACCCATCCTAATTAATAAACTAATGACAGGAGCATTCAATTAAACAAAGAAAATGGGTCTCTCTTTTTTTTTGGATCAAGGGCCAAAATTTGGGGGTGCTTAGTCTTGAAAGGGATTGTTGTAATCATGTCAAGTGTTTAGTTTTGCTTCATTGACCAGGAGGCCAGTTAAAAGCATTCAGTTGCTGTTCCAGTGACATTAGTTGTGGACTCAGGAATTAAAAAATTCAGAGATTCAAGAAATTAAAGAAGTCAAGAAACTGCTTAATAGGGTGGGCCATAACAAGGCTGTCACTATCCACCCTGTTTCACTCCTGCGGAACTGGATGCTGGCCTAGCATCCACAAAGAAGGGCAAAGCTGCTAGGACAGATGGTATTCCACCAGAATTCCTCCACCATCTTGACCCACCGGCAAAACAATGGCTTCTGGCTCTTTTCAACTGTGATGGAGAACGGCCATACTTCACAAATCTGGCATGAGGCAATGGTGATAGCCCTGCCAAAACTAGGAAAGCCAGTACATGACCCTGGGAGCTACAGGCCCATCTCTTTGCTCTGCACAACCTATAAGCTCCTGGAGCAGCTCATCCTTCTAAGAATCAGCCCCATCATCAACCTACTTCTCCCCCAAGAACAGGCAAGCTGGCTTTAGACCCCACTGTAGCTGCTGCAAACAAGTCCTTCCCATCATTACATTGAGACTGGTTTTCACCACAAGCTAAAGACTGGGGCCACCTTCACAGATCTTTCCTCAGCTTATGATACTGTGTGGGAACATGGACTGATGCTCAAACTGTCTCTGCTACTACCATGTGCCAAATTACTTCGGCTGCTGTTGACTCCAAGGGAGGTGGTGCTGGCCCCTACCCTGGGGGTCTTTAAGAAGAGGCTGGATGCCTACCTGGCTGGACTCATTTGAGTCCCGTTTTTGTTTTTAGGGTTTTTTGTTGTTCTCCCGCCCTGGCGGGGGGTCGGGCTAGAAGATCTATTAGGTCCCTTCCGACCCTAAAACTATGAAACTATGAAACACTTCTGAAAATAAGCCCAAAATGCCTAAGTGAGGGACTCTTGAAAATAGTACCTTTTGTGGTAATATTTTGGCATTTTACTCTTGCTAAGGAATATAAATTCATTAGATAATGAGATGTAGAACAATTAAAAGAAAAAAGAATAAAAAGAGCTAACTGAATTATTTTAGACTGGTTATAAAAACCATAAATTGGGGTCAGTCAAAACTTAGGGCAAAGGTTGGGTTGGGGGCAGAAAGTAGCTCTTAGTTTAGCTGAACGGGTTTGTCCAAATTACGCACTAATAGAAATGCTGGCCAATTCTTCCCATAAAACTCTAAACACACTATTAGGTGCTGCTGCTATAATTAGCAGAAAGTAATTTGTGGATATCTCTGCACTTCTTTTTCAGCAGCATGCAAAACTAATCTTACAAAACTAAATGCAAAATAACAATTGAAAAAGTGTCCTTTAGCCTTTAGCTGAATTTAAATAAAAATGTGTATTGGATCTGCACATTAATAAAGCCTGTTAAGCTCTGTAGAATACTTTATATTCATCTGTGCTTCATCAGGCAGGTTCATGACCTCCACAGAACTACAGCAGCTCCCTCTGTTCTCAAAACTGCATGGGGGAGGATGGTAAATATTATTTTGTGATTAGAAAATGTTACTAGCATTGTCACAAAGAAATACCTAATGTGCACTGCACGGTACAGGAATAAAAATGTACACAGTAGGAGAAATTGTAGAAAGTAGGGCAAATTTTACTCTAGTGGCATTCACACAAAATCAGAGCAGCCTCTTTGCCACTGGTGGTGTTACTCCACACTTACACCAGCCTCACTGATGCTACATTGGGAGTCTTCAGTGAGACTAGTCAGATGCTTTAATGCAGGGAGATACATTTAAATACCTTACAGAACAGCTTCAAAAGAGAAACATTTGATCCTGTGATTTTGTTTCCCTCTGAAACATAAGTTATGAATCCAATTAAGTGCAAGTGAACATGTTATATTTGTATGTGAATAGTAGGCCTGTGTGAAGTGGCAAGTATTCGGCTTGGATTTGGATTCGTCTGATTTGGAGGACAGTGATTCAATTCAGAGATTCGTACCACTGTTCAGACTCAATTCAGCCAAAACAGATCCAAAAGATTTGGTGCCACTTTGGCACCACTTCAGAGATTCAGCCATATACTAAACAGCTGGTAAGTCTGTTGGGGTGGGGGAGGAGGGAGGGAAGGGATGTGGGGGAGGGAGGGATTGAGGCTGGGGTTAGGATAAGCTGTCCAGCCAGGGTGGGGGGTGTGCGTTACTTGGGGAGGGGGTGGGGAGGTGTGGGATGGGGGTGGAGTCTGCCCTGCTGCCACTTGCCCAGCTGGAGCTGGGTGGGGGGGAATGCAGGCGCGGCTCACTCAGGGCAGAAGGGGACAAGTTGCAGCAAGGCATAGCCCCTGCTCCCAGCGCTGCTGCACCTGCATCCCATGCCCTCTCATTTCCATGCCGGCTGGCAAGCAGTGACAGTGCAGAGTCCCCACTCCCAGTGCTGATGTCGGTGTGGCAGTGCCTGGAGCAGGGATTCTGTGCTGCTGCCGCTTACCCAGCCAGCGTGTGTGTGTGTGTGTGGGGAGGGGGGCGATGTGGGTGTGGCTTGCTCTGGGCGGAAGGGGGCAAGTGGCAGCAGGGCATAGCTCCTGCTCCCAGTGCTGCTGTGCACTGGGAGCAGGGGCTTTCCCCTGCTGCCACTTGCAAGTCAGCACAGGAGGGTGCGGTGTGCGGGCACGGCAGTGCTGGGAGCAGGGGCTATGCCTTGCTCTGCTTGCCCCCTTCTGCCCAGAGCGACTCGCACCTGCATCTCACCCCTCCCCCCCACCCTGGCTGGGCAAGCAGCAGCAGGGCAGGGGCTCTTCTCCAAGGGC
>NW_005841999.1:2480596-2497210 GCF_000455745.1 Alligator sinensis | reverse complement strand
GGTCTTTCCCCCCCCCTGCCCAGGTGACCAGAGCATCGCCTCCCAGGCGCCAGGCTTTTGTCTGCAGACAAGGAGCGAGATCCCCGCTGTGAGAGATTCAACAGCAGCCTCTCGGGCTGGCTGAGACAGATCTCTGGAGAGGGGCACCGACGGGGGCATTTCTGCCACACCCCCATCCCCAAATAACCTGCCCTCCCTGCCCTGGCTGGACAGCTTGCCCCAGCCCCAATCCCTACCTCCCCCATCCCTTTCTTCCCCCCCTTCCCTGACCCCAACAGACTTACCAGCTGGAAGCCTTTTCTGAGTCGATTTGGATGCATTGAATCAATTCAGAGCTTTTAATTGGTTTCCCGATTCAATTCGGATTTGGCAATTCAGTCACCAAATCAGGCTGAATTCCCTCTGAATCGAATCAGGGCTGAAACTTCACACAGCCCTAGTAAACAGCCTTTTGTGCAAGAAAAAAGACATGCAAGAGAAAGAAAATTGCCCCCTTATGCTATTCCAACCATCTGCTGATGAAACATTTGGGGAATCATTTCTTACTTTTCTTTTTATCACCCTGATATTCAATCCTATTAATGCGACATTTGTATTAGTGTCTTCAATGTAGTCTTTATAATATCATTAATAAGTGGAGACAGGATGGAAAGTGTGTAGCAATGACTCCCGGGCTGATCTTTCACGACAGACCAGCAATTCTTACACAGAAGTCCTTCCTGCCAAGGAATTCATTTTCTCTAAAGGCATGCTATATTTTACTGCAACCAGTTACTGCTTTCACTTAATTGCCATGAGAAGGCCACATATATGACAGAATTGAAATAAGTTCAAATGCTGTCACATGCAATCCAAGGAAGGAAAGAAACCATGAAGTCTTCCTAAAACTCTTTTTCTGGCATTCTTCATTTAAATGGTACAAATTGAGCTTTTGGAGATACCCCTGCTCAATGTACCAAGAGAGATATCCATGCAATATTACAAGAATACTAGTCAAAATGAAGTATTCCAAACAGAATTTACCATGATCAAAATGGCAAACTTTAAAAAAAATTCTAGTTCACTCCTAGTTAAAATTTGCTATTGCCAGTTTAATTCTCACTTAGAGCCAAACTTAGGAATCATATTATTTTGCTGCTTCACAGACTGTTTGAGTTATCTGTCCTTTCTTTAATCCAAGGGATTACTCAACAAAACCAATGTTCATTCAACAACATTTACAAAATCTGTTGTGGATTACCAATATCATCAGTTAAACCTGTTTCAAATTTATTGCTTTCATTCAGGTTAAATAATAAAAGGGTCCATTTGTACCACCACATGTATATACACGAATCGAGCTTTCATCATTCTCTACAAGTTTAATCCAGTGATTTATGTTTTTTAACACAGTTTTGGGGGAATCTGTTGAAGAAACTCAGTCAGACTGATAGACGAGTTAGAGTGGATTAATGTGATATGTGCTATATATAAAGTCAGGCTGTTCTGTTTGGAGAAAGGAAAAAGTCAAGTATTTTAACACTGTAACCCTGTTCAAGGTTCTAATCATTTTAATGACTTTAGCAAAGGAGAACTGAGTGAGGTTGAAAAAGTTCAAAGACAATGATCTTTGTTATTAGAAATATGTTAGAACAGCAAAGTTGCCTTTTTATGCCTTTTCTTCAGTAACATCAGGAAATAATGCACCTCAGAGTAGAATTTTCTGATGTTTAAGCAGACGTGGTAGTTGCTACATGCTATTTTTTTTAATTTATATAAGTCTTTTGAAACTCTTCCAGTCTATCACTATGTAAAAGACAAACAGAAAATTAAACATAAATGTTTCTCTTATATTTTACATCACAGGTGAAAAGCTTAATTTAAATTGAATTGAATGGGTGCTCAGAATGGCTAAGGGCTTTGGTAATGGGATACAAAGCTTTTTTACATTTGGAACAATAGTTAAAATGAATCCTATTTAGAGGGGTGTAGATTGTAGCAGTGTTAAAACATCTGAAAGTTTTTAATGCACCTAATGCTGATATGGTGGTTTAGCTGAAGTGAATTTGGTGGTCAGTTGAGTTTCAAATGGATAAGTGCCCACAAGGTAAAAAAACCACAGCTTCGCCACTGAAATTATTTGCAATCTTGTTCACACTCTCAGCAGAAGGGTCAAGAATTAATTACTTCTTCACATCTTGCAGCACATTCTCACATTCCTGAGAAACATGAAAGGGTTCAGGGCAGGGAGGGTTGTAATTGCTGACACTTATGCTATACCTGCAACATGGAGAAATAGAGGTTGGGTGTAAAAAAATCCTTCCCAAAGTACAGTAAGAAAGAGAAGGCTGCACTGTTTAGAACCCTATATGCATTTTTCTTATACTTTGTGTCTCTGGGCTTATTATTTTATGTAGCAACTTCTTAATCTTCAGCTAGAAATGAAGACTTTATTTGAACAATTCTATTTTTTGTTTAGTGTTCAGTAAATATTATCCTTCTCCTTCTCTTCCTACAGAGGACAAACTAAAACTTTAAAAAAGGAACATTTAATTTTGTTTGCTATGCCATGTCAATGATTTCAAATGCCACCTAGCTGTAACTTTTGTTATGTTATGGAACTCCTTATACAGCAAACATTGTCAAGCTGCAAAAAACTAAACCATAACAATGATGAGAAAGTACGCTCTCTTGCTTGAGCTAGCAGTCAAGTTCAAACTTGAGGACCTAAAGACAATCCACATTTGATTGCTTAAATAAAAAATGGCTGTTTTTTTTGTTTTTTTGGTTGTTGTTTTTTTTTGGCGGGAGAGGGGAAAGGAGAGGGGATGCTGAGCTCTTTGAACTTCCAGTCAATTCAATGGATGTTGTGGAATTTCAACACATTGGAAAGCAGATCACTTTTCTGTCTGTAGATTTAGGTGCCTAACACGAAGCACCTAAGTCTGAAAATTTCAGAGTTTTCAGGAGTGCCTGAATCCCATTGACAATCAATGGGCGCATCTACATGGGACACATTATTGCACATTAGCCTAATTTAATGCGCATTATGGGCACATGTCTACACGTGCACACCCTTAACATGCATTAAAAAGGACAAAATTAGGCTAATTGTGCCTAAATTTGATGCAGGTAGTTAGTGAAACCTGTCTTTGACTTCTCAGTAGCAAATGCAGGTATTAAATTTAGGCTTGATTAGTTAAAGTGCATTAATGCATGTGTAGACATGGCCCGGCACTAACTTTAGTGCCAGGTCTACCTAGCCACTTGGGGAACATGGCAGGGCTGCAGGGACTTGACACTAACTTCAGTGCCAGGTGTACTAACTTCAATGCCAAGTCCCTGCATGTGTGGACACCTGCCCAAAACGGCTTAAGATGCATAAATTTAGTCATGCTTAAAAGCCTTTGTAGATATATCCAATGTGAATTAGTTTTCTGTGTGACCTAGATGGTTTTGAAAATAGCATTAGGATTTGGAAGTCATCTAGGTGCCTATGAAAATGTTAGCCTTTAACTCTAGATTCTTTTTCTTGCTCTTTATTCTATGCAAATTCACAGGATTAATTATCTTTTCTGTGGCTCAGTTTACTATCTGTAATCTAATAGGCTTTATCAGTGTTTATAGGGTGTTTTAGAACCTCTGATGAATGACACATTAAGTGTAAAGTATTATTATTTTTATTATTACACCTTTGTGATAAAGAACACATTTTTTTTCAAATTCAGAAGCACTCATAAGCAAGGAACATTTAATTGATTACTGCTTCTGGTATCTTTGATTAAAGAGAGTTGGTCTTTAAGGTGCTACCCTGCCCTGTGACTCTTATGACAGCAATGACTAACTTCAGTTCATGTTAGAATATTGATTTGCAGACTAATTAATATCTGGCCTATCTGGTTTCCATTAGCAAATATACTCATATTTATTCTCTCACACACCCCCCCCCCATAGTTTTTTGTTATACTATTCCCATTTGTGTTATAGGAGAATGTATTTAGCCCTGAGCAGGGAGCCAACATAAGGACTATAGATTCACTTAAATTAGGATCCTGTTAACTTAGCAGTCAGTGAAAGAACAAGATTTTGAGTACTACCAAGCACTGTCCTAGTCACCAAACATGATCACTGCTATGAAAAATAAAGTTGATGAAGGAATGGTAACAACTTTTTGGAAAACTGAAATTTCCAGATTTCACATTTTCAAATGTTTCAAAATTGCAAGTTGTTTCAAGGAAACCAGACTGTTAAGTGGCACAGATCCACTTGTCCAACCTTCCCCTCACACCTCTGCAGTTCTCCTGAGAAGGTATGAACACTCCCTTAACATGGACGGGAGTGGAAGTGACATTGCCTTTTAAGTGTTGGCACTGATACACCATGTTGGAAAGAAAGAATGACAAAATATCCAGAAAAAAAGAAATGTAATAGACTCTGCTCTGTCAGTCTGCTGAGCATTTTGAATAGGTACTTGGCATCTTTCATCACTTCAGTCTCCTGAGAAGAAATGTAGGTTTTGAAAGTTTGAATGTAGCTTTGAAGCAAACCTGTCTGTAAATCTTTGACAAATCTTTTATTACAGAAACATACAAGTATGGCTACTGATCTTAGCAAGTCTTAATGACAAGGAGAACCATTTATTATCCATACTCTATACATACCATTTACAGAATAAGGTGCATGTCTACAGTAAAAGAGTTATATAGAATTCTGAACAGCTGTTCACAGCAATCTGCCTAGCAGTTCTGAACAGGCCTGAAGAGTTTGTGTTTCATATTGTTCAGCATGGAGCTAGTTAGTGGCACCTGTCTTTGACTTCTCAGTAGTACTGACCCTTTATGGTCCCAGTTTATGCGTGAGATTGGTGCAGCAGGCCTCTTTAAAAGCACCTGCACTAAACACTACATAATCAACAACACTTTGTAGTGGCACACAGTAGAAAAAAATGAATAAAGGGATAGTTTCATACAGTTCTTTAGGGCTAAGTATGGATCTTCAAAAAGCCCCTGGTGGAGGCTCTCTAACTACTTATAGTGCTACAAGTTAGAGTGGGGGGCTGTGCAGGCCACCCCCAGATTTCTGAGTCAGGACTTGGGGGGGTGGGAAGGGTTGGGTGGGATCTGCTCAGCTGGGGAGACTTCATCTACCCACCCCCATTTCCCAGAGTGGCCAAAAGCTGGGTCGAGGAATCTCCTGCAGCAGTGTGTTGGCTGCAGCTGTCAGGAGGCTCAGGTGGGGGGAGACTAAAGCACTTCAGGGTGCCTGTACATGTGTGGGGAGGCTGCTTCAACACACTGTAATTACAACGCATCAAAGCTGACTTGATTTATTGAGTCTGCTGGAGTGTTAATTAGCAAGCCTCCAGCAACCTCCATGTCTCATGTATCAGCATCCCCCCTCTTCAAAATGGTAGTGGGGGCACTATTTGAAGCATGGGAACACTGATGCACGAGACACTATGGCTGCCTTAATTAAAGCTACCCTTGGAGTCACTATAATTAAAGTCCCTCCCCCCCGCCAAGCATATGTAAAACTGTCCTTTGTCTGCTGCTACATTCATTGAGGGTTAATTTAGAGCATAATCCACCATTTTGAAAGTGCTTTAAGTGCTGTGAACGCCTTTACTGTTACGGCTTTAAAGTGCTTTATGCATGCTTAACACACATTAAGCGTAACATCTGTACCTAGTCTAGGTCAGATAAAAAGGCACATAGTATGACTTCTGCATTTAGGTCAAGGCATGTACATGGTCTTGTATGTACATACATATGTGCACATCCATGCCCATGCACAAGTACTGTATTGAGCATAGACACCACAAAAATGATTGATTCACCTGTGCTCAAATCAGTGAAATTATTGTGCCTTGGGAAAAATTCACATCCTTAAGAAGGGCAGGAAGAGGAACTTGCACTGCAGCTCCCTATAACCTGGGGCACTGATACTATACTTGTAGGCAATAGTGTTGTACAAGAGCCCTGATGATAGATAGTTCATGGGAGAGGAAGTGAAGCAACATACACGTCACTCAAAGTAGATCATCATAAATCTCCAGGTGGAGCAAGTATTGCTGGTGCCTTTAACCAGATGCTCCATTGCCTATATTCTGGGACATGACAGCAGAAACTGGCATAACCCCAGGGCTGAATATGACCTGTGGTTTCTCCCCTTTTTGATCAACCAGGTGTTTTAATATAGTCAATGCTATCTGAAACAACACAAACTATCTTGGTTTTGTGTGAGGGGGAAAATGGGCCTCTTTATAGCATACATTTTTATACTGCAATAAAATTGGCACCTGGTATAGCAAAAAGGATATCAGCATGCACTTTATATGACTTTACAGACTTCATGTGAATAATGCAAGAAGTATTAAATGAAAGAAGCAGTGAAATTACCACTGCTGATAATTTTTCGAGCACAGAATAATTTCTTGAGAAAACAAGAGGCACTATTCATTATGCTCTATCACATGAGCTCGGGTTTCATTTTTTTTTTCTTCTGGCATTAGGTTTGAAAAATGCAAGGATCCCAGCTGCTTAATAATGACGTTGTTGTATTCATGCAAATCCCTCAGAACTTATGTCAACATTTAATTTTACAATAAATATAAAAATAAGACTAGTGCATCTGCAGTCCCCTGGGTGGTAACAGATGAGTCATCCAAAACATCTCCCCTTACAAACACCCACGCTATTCTAAAGGTAATAATAGTCAAAGAAAAATGTTAACATTCGTGTGGTGTATTGAAAGAAGTTTATAGATATTGACAGTAGTGCTCATGAAACAGATTATATCAAAACACCAAATATATTACCTTTACCCCAGTGGTAAGCTTTTGTAAATTGAAGTCAAATATGTAATCAGTGAACTCTGCTAGGATGATAAAAGCAAGAGTGGGGGACTTCAAGCATTATGGATTTAGAGATGGAAGTGTTCCATCCAAGCATTTCTCCTTAATGAGTTTTAGAATAAAAATTATTTATACACTGTATGAGTCTGCACCATGGATTTATATATTGCTGCATTCCTTATGCTAGTCAAACTCCCATGGATGTCAATAGGAGTTTCTCTTGTACAAGGCTGCAAGAGAAAGGGTCCTGAGTATTTAGTTCAAATCAAAGGAAAGAATGTCTACATCTTTATGTGAAAAAATTCCTGTAGTATTTAATAAAGATGACAACAGAGTTCTACCAACATTAGAAATAGGCGTCTATAGAAAAAAAACCTATAAAATTTAATACAGAATTATCTCATGGCTATGGAATTTTAAAACCATTTTATATAATTTAACACAGAAATTTCACAGAAAATGTATCCCCTATTCTGTTCTGCATAAGAGTAAACCCACTTGAAGTAGGATGTATATATTTAGAAAAATGTGTGTTTCTTCAAATACCAGCAGAGCAGATTGCTAGTTTTTATAATTTGAGATAGTTACAAAATTGGTCCTAATTTTGAACTTGAAAAAGCTAAAGCAACATTAGCAGAGCTGCTTTTACTACCTTGTGCACGAGAATAAAAATGACAGAAAAAGGTCACTAATTGGCTTGGTCATGTTTACTTGCATTTTTACTTATTGTAATGGACACTAGGACAGAAAATGAGACACATCATAGGCAGAGGGTAGTACATCAGCCTGCCTGCTGTGCCTGAACCATCACATTAGCAGAAATGCACATTTTAAAACACAGGATTTGCTGATGTACAGGGACCAAACCAGCAGTGACCCTAGGTGAAATCCTAGCTTGAAAGTCAATAGGAGCATTGTCTTTGATTTCAATAGGGCCAGGATTTCACCCCATACATGATTCACCATAGTAGACTTTCAGAAACAGACACTGAGTGGAGGAACACAAGTTGTGGGGTGCAGCAGTATATAATGTGGATTCAATGGATGCCACATTTGCCAAAATAAGAAGGTTGTTGCTGACCATTTCCATTGCTCCATCCCACAGGATGTAGTAACATATGCCCCTTGGCTGCCAGAGTAAGGATTCTGTCTCTCAAGTTCCTATGTAAGTCATACAAGTAGAGCGTTTTTTCACCTCGCATGTACCTAGGTGATCAGCACTTGGGAAACAAAAACACCTTTCTGCTTCTATAAAACAATCACCATTTGACAAGAGCAAACAATGGAGCTCATTCAGATTTCTCATCCTCCCCATCAGGTATTATCATAATGACTCTAACCCGCCTACAACTTCTCTTCTTTCTTAGTGCTTCCTTACATACACCCTTCACTCTGCTAATTCAGCCCTTTTTCATGCTCTGTCTCCTTATGATTTCATGCCTTCTTTCACGTTACCTCCCCCACCTGGAGAATCTTTTACACATTTCTGCAATGTACCCAGTGACCTCATTCTCTTCCTTCAGGTTCTTTCTCATCACTTTCTTTAACTTGGCTATCTTCTAATCACTGCCTGAGAGCTGTCCATTGCCACTCCTTTCCGTGACCATGCCAGGATTTACTAAACAAAGCAAGCAAACAGAAATCAAACTCAAAAATCTTTTCCAGGAAACATTTCTTGTTCTCTTCTTTTGTTGTCATACCACTAAGGCTGGCTTTCTTCACACAAAAATACACGTGTTGATAGTGTCTCTGATCATGGTGTGTTCTGTACAATCAGATTGTAAGTTGTCTCAGACAGCATCTTGTCTTTCTTTGTGACTAAAATACCACCTATGTATGATTTAAATAAAATAAGACAATGCCAAAATGGCAGTTATATTATCTGTGTATCCACGTATTCCTTTGACTTGGAAATGCTGTGAGAGTTTTTGAATGAGACAGTGCACGAAAGAGTATGTTTATCTTTGCAACTCTGCATAGTCTGTGTCCCAGAGGAACTGCTTGGTATTAATGAAAAGCTGAATAGTTCCTCTAACACACTAGGGATACCCTATCAACTATGTTGCACACACCCTTATTTCATAAGCCATCCTTACTGTCTTGTCTTCCCCTTTTTCACTAATTTCTCATGTTCCATTTTACTTGCAGTCCTGAGCTCCAGTTGCACGGATTGAACATTCTTTTCCATGATGAGAAATCCTCACCATGACTATCAGTTTTGTCTACATGATATGGCAGAGTTGAAAAAATGTATCAAGTACACTACAAACACACTAAATTTTTTTGTGGGGCATTTAGAAATTTAAAAATAAACATCTTTATTTTTTGTGCCATTGGAATACTGACTCCAGCAGTCCTGTATTTGATAACATATTCACATGCTCATACAATGCACATGTCTGGAATGAAATGCCTGATCTTGCTAGATACCTTCAAGATATTATCAAAATACAGGTGGGTAATCTGGTAACCCAACCTACTTGGAAAAAGTATGCAGTGGGAACTTGATACCTGAAAAACCCTAATTGAAGTGAATGTGTGTAAGAGACTTGGTAACCTTTAACTAGAATCCTAAATCAAGCCATTTATACAACTATTTTGTTGCTTTTAGATGTCTCACATTATAAATTTAAAATAAGTAACTCTACCAAGAAAATCAAAGCAGTAAGCAGACGTCTTAAAATAGAAAGCATTATAAATGGTTTTGAGACATTCAGGATCCCCCCTGTTTTATGTTACAGCTCATTTTTTGATTTTACTGAACACTGTGAAGTTATTTCCCCAATTACAATGTTTGCCAAAAGAAATAGGCTGATCCGCTATACTAGAGATCTACACTATTCTATTTTGCACTGGTGTGAATGAACCAGACCATGCTGCAAAGATGCAGTGAACTCAACCTTAACTATCCTGTTCTGGTATACACAGCGTGTGGTGTCCACACACAACAATCCCTGCAAGCATTGCAAAGCCTGGGGATTGTCGCACCTGTCTCAATTCCCAGCAAAGCTCCCTGGAGCAGGTGCATAATGTCTATGGTTTATAATGTCTGTTTGCACCTGTGCCTCTTAACTAATGACCCTTTTCTGTTTTCTCTTGTTTTGATCTCAGGAGTGAGAGAGATGCTGCTGATGCAGCAGACAGGCAGCTGTGGGAACCCCCAGTAAAGTACATTAGGGGCATGTGCCTGTGTGTGTGCCTGCTAACTAACTACTGATTTTGTCCTTTATCTTTTGCAGGTGACTTCCCTCAGGATTAAAAAAGTTCACATATTTTAGAAATTCTTATAAAGCTTGTTAAAGTTCATGTTACCACTATGTGCTTCTGTGTTGCTCTGTGGGTTGGGATACTGAGGAGGCAAAAAGAGCCCCTTGGGTCTCCTCTAAGAGGAGCGAGTGTGGGAAGCATAGATTTAGGACCAACCAAGTATTACCACATTTACTCTTGAGCCGCTACACACCTGGTACCGAGTACCTTGACAGGTGACAGAGCCAGAATTCTCAGCTGCGAAGGCTGTTAATTGAAGTGTAGTCAGGAGCACTGTGGAATAGCACTGGGAGGCAACAAGGATGCTGAATCATACTCACCATTAATGAAAAATTGAGCATTGCAAAATCAATGTAGCAAGGCCATTTGGAAGTATTTCCCCCTTCTCGTGCCTATGTTTTAACGGTAGGCTTGTTGATATTGGGGCCAGGAGCTGGCCAGAAGAGCGCATGAGGTGGGCTGCGAGCAAAGCTCATTTAATATAATAATTACAAATAATGTCTTGCAAATATAGTGTTTCTTTTATTCAAAACATTCTTGCTAGCAGTTCCCGGGTTGTGTGCGCGCGCGTGTGTATGTGTACTTGTTGTTTACAGCTACTCTCTGAATAGTATAGATGAGCATGAGCAGTGCTCATCCTATAGATTGCTCATAAACCATTTGGTTTGCTTATTTGCTATCCATGCTGTAAGTGGCTACAGTTTTCTTTCTGCTCCTTGAGAGGAGGGCTGCAGCATTTCAAACAAAAGAATAATGAACAACAAATGATGAATGGTGAATAACAAATACTTTTGCTCATTCATAAGTGCCCTTGTTTGCTTATGATTGCATGCAATTTTGTATAAAAAGCAGCCACCTCCTAAATATGTATGTGTAGAAAAGCCCCTTCACATGAATATTCTTGAATAGCAAATAATGCTGAATGAGTCAAATACAGGCCCCAAATTTGAATGAATGTTTGTGAGCAGTATTCTCTCAGCACTAGTAGCATACACATAAGGAACTATGGGCAGAATAACTCCTATTTGGAGCTAAATGGATTCATGTCCCAGCCATTTGCCAATCATTTAAAACCTGCATGTAATATTTAACCATAATTCCGCTGAATCATATAAGGTAACTTATATTTCATAATTTAAACATCCTCTAGATAAATATATGTCAGTACAAGCAGCTTTTGTATCTTGTATCCTTTCCTTGGCTTAAAAGCGTTCATCCAATATCAACTAGGTAGTGAACTTTGAAGCAGAGTCCACTGTAATAATAGTAAAGTTTAATGATGCATGGCTTTGAGAGACTGACAAATTCCCAGCCAAAGTATTGATTTCTAGAGAATTTATGAAGCACAGGCTGCATTCTGTGTCATTATGGTCCATTTTTGGCTGGAAGAATCATGTAAAATAGATTTTTAAATGAGTGGTAATAGCCAGACATAAAGAAGGTATTGATGTGTGTCATGAAGGGTGAAATAGCATGCCAGGTAAAGGCACATAACAAATTGAAAACAACAGTGCTGCAACTCCTACAAATGTAAATTTGTTTTTAGTTTTAATCAAACCTTTGTATCAATAGGTACAAATTTTGCTACACAAGCGCAGAATATATAAAAAAAATACCACAGGATTTTTTTTTAAATGCAATTATTTACAGTTCGATTTCATGCTTCACTTTAGAATACATGTCTATAAAATGCATATCTCACTTACAGACATGTTAATCAATATGAATTGTGTACTACATTACAACAAAACTACATCTGAGATTATTAGAAAAAAATCAAATGCACGTAGTTCTGCTTACTTGAGCAATATGTGAAAATTAATAGCTCGAACCTCGACACAATTCTTGGTTAGAAGGCAGGACGATCTACCTTTTTAAAGCAAGAGCTCTAATAAGACTTTCTGAGATGTGCACTGACAAGGTAAAACCAAATTATGGCACAAACAAAACTTCCAAGTGGGTTAAAAATATGATGGTGTAGCGAAACTAACACAAAGATGGAGAAAAAGAGAAGAGTAATTGATTAGGTTGCTAAGGTTTTATACAAACGTAACACTGCATCTTAATTGCATTCCAGCAGCCTCTTTTTGAACTAGAAAAAGAGGTCACCTAGGTCTAACAGTGTAAGGGACCTACATAGTCCAGACATAAATATATCTCCCACACACCCAGAAGCACCATGAGAATCAGCTAAATCCTCCTCAGAGCAGCTGCTTTTCAACAATTCAAGAGTTTATCAGCCTAATAAAAAACTGGCCTGGCAGGAAAAAAGGCTGACAATCTCAATAGGCTCTTCTGTGGCCTAGTGGGACTGAAGAACTCTTCAAGGTCTTAGTCAACACTGAACAGAGGGCTCTGAACTGGCACACTCATCTACACCACAAGCAAGTTGTGCGACCCAGCAAGAGGTCATTCTTTACATAAACGTTTTTCCCAGGAAAAATGCAGGCAAATTCAAAGAAAGTGGATTGAATCCAGGGTGCAAGGTTAGTACAAAAGTACTTTAGGACTCAGAGAATCAGGAAAAATTGTTTCCACCTGTAGTACAATCTTAAAGCAGCAAAGACCGTAGCACTGTTCCAGTTAGAGTCCATCCACAGTTTTGGTTTTTTATGTTTTTGCTGGAGTTTATAAAAGCAGCCATCACTTCTCAAATGTAATGTATACAAGGATTAAATCCCCTGCTCATGTTTTTAAAATAATTCTAAAGACTCAGCTTGGCACAGTATAAATAAGTTAGTGACATCACTGCCTTCCTTCTTTCTCTATTTGTTATTTATTTTTAAATTAAGTTTTCACAGGCTATTTCACCTTAATTCAAATCTTCCTGTCTATTTCCAAGTTAAGACAGACCTTTAAAGTTATTGTAACATAGCTTTCATGTGTTAATATGTGCATACATATAGTATACCTAAGTGTACATAATTACTCTATCTGACTGAAACAAATCAGCTTTACTAAAAGAGAACTGTCCCTTTTATCAACAACATTAACAGCTGAAAAGGGGAAAATAAGTCAATTTAATGGCATATTAGATTTAGTAAATCAGCTATTCCTACAATTATTAGTTCACTTGATGACAAGTGTTCAAGAACCACCTTTGATCACTGACAAGGCCCCACAAAAATCGTATAAACTATGATAAATACCTATAATTAACAGCATGAAGTTATTTCTGACCTACAGCAAAGGAATGACTTCACATACTTCAACATTTCCAGGTTGTTTACTTACTGATCTATGTGGTTCATTTGTGCTCTTAGACTTTACACTGTGAGACTGTTCTAATCTGCCTGCATGCTGCTGCATGTACGAGAAGAGCATCTATAATGCATGGCTAATTTGTGTGTAATTGCAGCAATTTGCATGTGCAGATCGATGAACTGTGTAAGCAAATGGCAAGTATGCATCTAACAGCTGCTCTTTGGGCACTTTGGGCTGTACTCACAATGAAACCCATTGCATGTACAAATCAGAGACATAACTGTAAACAGGCAGAAGGGTTTGGAGTCCCTGACTGAGTGGGGCAACACTGTGGTGCAGTTAGAGGTAACCAAGCTAATTCATCTGTTATGAAAAACGAGGAGCACTTCGACACATGCTCCAGGAGTGGGCTTGGCTCCAAGAGCAGCTCTAATTAAAACACCATAGTGTCTCGTGTATCAGCGTCCCCATGCTTCAGAATGGTGGTGGGGCCACTTGAACTAAAACTCATTTGATAAGCTTTAGTTAAAGGGCCCCCACTGCCATTTTGAAGCATGGGGACACTGATACATGAGACATGGAAGCTGGCTGGAATGCGATAATGAATCGAGTCTGCTACAATGCACTGTAATTACAGCGCATCAGAGCAGCCTCACTGCATGTCTATAGGTACCCAAGAGTCTTGTTCCACATTCCTTGAATACTCAGAAAATGTGGTGACTTCAATGGGAGTGTACGCAGAGTGGTAACTTCACTAGCAGATCTGAAGATTTTAGAAACCAGTCTGGTAAAAATCTGCTTTTTTCTTCTTTCGATCTTGTTGTCAGCTATTAGCCCATATAACTCAAAATGTCATCTTCCTATGAAATGGCTGATCACTGCCTATATTTGCCATTCCATAGACTTCCCAACCTCACTCATTCTTTTAACCTGGCCTTTACCCAAAACTGCTTTCACAAGCACCAGGACTGCTTTCACAATCTTTCTCTGATTATCATATTACCTCCTCCTAGAATTAATCATTCTAGATTGTCATTTTCCAAGACTTCTTGTCCACTAATTCTATGATTTCCTTGATACACTGTACCCAATGGTACCATTTTGGACTCAAGGCACCCCTCTATAACTTCTATGAATTGAGTGGCACCCAATTCCAAAATCTAATTTATATATTAATAGTACTTACATCCTTGCAGAGGGATCAGGAGACTGGCCCAGCAGGGACAAGCTTGAGCCTGCCCTTATCTCCTCACATCTCACTCTTCTCCTTATACCTTGTGGCACCCTTCAAAGGATCTGGGGGCACCACAGCACCCTGGTTGAGATTCACTGCTCTACCAACTTCTTCCATCAGAAACCACACTTGATACCATGTGCTCAATCTTCAATAAATCGAACTAAATCTTAAATACATGACACTTTTGTCCTCCAAATTGGCATGAAGCTTTCATAATGAAATTCAAAACGGAAGGGAAAACAAAGCCAGACAGTTCTACACAGGTCTACAAGATGTACCTTCTTGCAGATCCTAACATTTTCTGTAATGTGAATAATTCTTCAGATATCCTGAACTATGCTTACATCTAAACTCAGTAAATCTGAAACAACTTAATGTTCTTCAGTAGAGTTACTCTGGATTCACACCTGTGTTTCTGGAGAAGGATTTGGCCAAATATTATTGTAAATCACATTTATTTAATTCCCCCCCCAAATATGCAGAAATTTGGTGTCCAGGGTATGAATGTAAAGAAGAGAATGGTGCTATCCCAAAAGATGCTCATGGGTTTCATTAGTTCAGTATCAGATCCAAGTAAAATTACACATCTATGAAAACCAATAGGTGTGTCAAGACAAAGGAGCAACCAAGTCCTTAGATGTAGTACAACTGAGGCAGGTCAGAGTAAAGCTATATGGATCGAGGAGTTTCCCAGGTTAAAAATGTGGGGCTAGAATATTGATTACAAGGCGTGCAGGGTTGAAGTAGAACAAAATCACAAGTGCAAGTGTGACAAGAAGAGAAAGTAGAGAGATAAAGATTCTTGGACAAAAGTGATCCATTGGAAGGACTCACTTTCTAAACAACAAAAATGTCTGCTGTTTATTGTTTAGACCATGTACAGAGTATCAGGATTTTTTGTACATTTTTTTCTAAAAAAATGTTTATATTAAGAATATACCTGACTCTCACAATCAATTTCTCATTCTAATGGAAACAACCTTGAAAGTTCTTGGCTAATTACCCAGGTCCAAGGGACCATGGTAGTTTTTTTAACAAATTAAACTAGTGGGAAAAGTTGTCTACAGTTAATGCAACAGCAAGCTTTACTAGGAGTAAGTCAAAATTATTTGTATTCTTTGTGGCTAAATAGACAAAGTGAAAGGCAGAGTTTCCAAATGGTTTCCTCTGTGAACTTTTGACACAAGTTTACTTAATTTCTTGGCTCTATTTGGCTAGTGGTCTGGGATGTGAAGCAAAGTATGTCATGGCAAAATGAGAACAAAGACATAGACCAATAATGCACAGAAAGCAAAACCAAGCCATGCAGTAAATGACTTACGAATTAGGCTTGATAAAATACTTGGTGTGTATATTTATAATAACCTAAAAATACATTTACTCGTCTTTGTCTTTGGTTCAGGGAGGAATTTTACTTTTAGAAAAGCAAACCAAAGTAAAGTCTAGACCAACAGCCCTCAATCTTTTAGAATCAGGGCACATTTCTATAACTTCTTTATGTTAGGGACACCCCAATTGAGAACCACTGTTGCGCTGCCTTAGCTTACTTCAGTGGTTCTCAACCGGAGTACTGCCACCACTGCCAATGTTGCTGTTGCCACCAGGTAAAAGGATCAGACTGGGAAAGGCTGTAGTATACAGCCATCACAGCTCTGCTGTCACAGTCAGAGCATAGTGGCCACTGTAGTACAGACGCACACTTAGAAAAGTTTTAAGTTATTTTGTGGTACTGGCCTTGTGCATATTGTCCCAGGATCAAAGAGAGCAAAAGCAGCCTCCTCTTGTGTAAGTGTTTCTTCCATACAACTAACAATCAAAGCCATGGCATAGTGGGATAGTGGGTACAAGGGGAGGTCAAGGTCAGGCTCTTCTCCAGATACAGTTTTATTTAAAGAAATATGTCTCTCTATTCATATTCTGAGTTGCAGGAAGTGTTTTTCATTACACAAGAGTGTGCAATATTATACAGGTTTATATTCAGTTAGTCTATATTACTGTAATCTACCATTGTGAAAATTATGTAAAACAACACTTCCCACAGGGTGTATTCTAACTAACCTGGACGGATGCAAGT
>NW_005841999.1:2437132-2480565 GCF_000455745.1 Alligator sinensis | reverse complement strand
GAAGAGCGGGTCAGAGCTTACCGAACGTGATTCACCACAAGGACCAAGGGGAATAATTGCGCTCTGCCTGACTTGTTTTACTTCATGTTACGTGCTGTATGTACTGTTGTCACGATGTTGGAGAGTGGGATGCTGCTGGGTGCTGCTATACTGGGTTTTTTTTATATACCGTCACACAATAAAAACATGGTATAAAAATACACAGAAAAGTATAACAGCTTATCATCTGTTCTATCCTAGCACTGCTAATGTTGTCTAAGTCTAAATAAATGGCTCAAATACTAGCATCTTACTTGAAAATTCTTCGCACAACCCTCATGTTTTTGAGAAGAGCAGCTGCATAGAGTTTTAGGAATTAGAGATGAAAAAACCCTGCACAGACATCTAACTTATCCCTTTACAAGTGAAAGGCTGGCTTGTACAGGCCTGTGCTACAATATCTGTAGTCACTAATACTTTTAATTGAGCACTTGAGCACACAAACTTTTCAATGGATCATAAAAGACAAGATACGGTGATTAAAAATAATACCTGCCAGTGTATGGACTTGTTTAATTTATTTGAAATTAATTTATTGTTTAATTTCTGGGATATGTGAATCAATATATGTGTTTATTAACACTCATGTAATTGTTTTAGTAATTTATCTCTTGAAAGTAGAGGCAACAGATAACTAGTTTAAAAGATTCTACATAGCATACTATATATCCTAATGTATATCTATATCTATGTAGATATATAGATATATGCACATTCCACAGAATTTTTAAAACAGTATGTTCTAGTATATGCAAACTATTTGCATTCCTATACAGAATTTTGTTGTATAATTATATTTGAAGCATGTATTTGTACATACACTTTGGTCTGCAAAAATATGATGTGTACTTCCTTGAAGAAATCACATCTTAAAAGTGTGCACTGTTTTTTTTTCTTAAAATGGGTATAAAACATAACATCCCATCTTTTCTACAATCAAATCATTTTATTTTCAAGGTCCTTAATAATACTTCTGTATTTCTTCCTTCAGTTTCATTATACTATGCTATATAACTTTTACTTTATATTAAAATATATCTCCTGTATAAAATATCGAGAGCTCACAATACCCTCCCATAAACATATACATCAGAACATGGCAATATTATAATTAACATGTACCATGATATATTTATATCATGAGGCTTAATTATCTTGTTGGATGCACACTGGAAAGGAAAGGGGTGGAAATTGTATCCGACAACCATAAAAGTAGTGCCCTGTGGCTACATGCTACTTTTACCTGGGGATAGGGGGTCAAAATTACATCATTCTTAGCATCTAGCTTTTATGTAAGCTAAGGAATTATCACATTCACATCCTATAAACACAGGCAATAATCTACAAAAATGAAAATATAAACCAAAATAAAAATACAAAAACCCATATAACTTATAGAATAACATCACTGAAGAGTACCTTCCAAATGTCATAGTTTTCTGCACACTTTGAGTATGGCAAAGCTATATTTAATTATTAATGAAACCCCTGCACTTGACTATTATATAAAACATTCTGCACTGTATAATATTTGCTTCAAAGAGAAAGATAATAGCATGTCAGTCTGTCTGTAAATCTAATGCTTTAGTTTCTACTAAAACACATTTAAAATGTCTTTAAGCCTTCTCCAACATGTAAATAATGATAAAGGTTGAGGTTTGCTTCCATACACAATGATAATTAATTACTAGAGGAAACCTTGCATCTGTAACATTAAATATAGTCACTCTTCAGAGAGCATGAATGACACCAAATAAAAAAATATTGCCATTACTAGGAACAGAAGAATTTGTATACAGGTCCCTGTATTTGAAAATATCCATCTTTATCCTTAGTTTTCTCCTTCTCTATCTCATATTCTAGGCTAGAATGCAAGCAAACAACTGTTGTAAAAGGAAACTCAGCTCTCGCAGATGTGAGCAGCCAAGATGCCCCCACAAACTTGTGGGAAAGACCAATCACAACAGTATTCCCTGTGCATAGGAACTGTCCATCCTTAGCACAGCCATCAGAGCGGAGACAAGTGGAAAGTAAGACTACAATCCTTCCCCTGAATCAGTTTTATCAGTATTATTTGTAAAGAGAGGTAGTTAGCCAGGTAATCTGAAGTCAGGCAGAAGGCAGAGGAGGGTGGCACTTTAGAGATGGATTGGCCAGATGCTATGAATAGGTGGACTATAGTCCTGTGTGAAGCGGCAAGTATTCAGTTTGAATTCAGATTCAGCTGATTCAGAGGGACAGTAATTCAATTCAGAGATTCAAATCACTGTCCCAATTTGATTTAGCTGAATCGGATCTGAAGATTCAACGCCACTTCGGAGATTCAGCCATAGACTAAACAGGCAGCAGTCCTCACCGTGCTGGACACAGCTGCCTCTAGCTGATAAGTCTGCTGTGGTGGGTGGAGGGGAGAGGGAAGGAGCATGGGAGGCAGATCAATGCCCCCACACCAAGGGAGGGATTGGGACTGGGGCTGGGGGCGGGGGGGGCTTGGGATGTGAGCATGGCAACACTGGGAGTGGGGGCTATGCCTTGGTGCATCTTGCTCCGGGTGTAAGGGGGCAAGTGACAGCAGGGCAGAGCCCCCACTCTCACTGCTGCCATGCCCGCATCCCACCTCCCCGGCTGGGCAGCTTGTCCCAGCCCCAGCCTCAATCCCTCCCTCACTATGGGGGCATTGATCTGCTCCTTCCATGCCCCTTCCCTCCCTCCTACACCCACCACAACAGACTTACCAGCTAGAGGCAGCTGTGTCCAGTGTGGGGAGGACTGTTGCCTGTTTAGTCTATGGCTGAATCTCCAAAGTGCGCCAAATCTTTTCTGAATTGATTCAGAGGCTTCCTTTCAACCTTTTAATTGGTCTTTGGACCTAAAAATTTGGACCTTTTTAACTGGTCTTCTGATTTCATGCAGATTTGGAAATTCAGCCGCCGCATTGGGCCAAATCTCCTCTGAATCAAATTGGCTACCAAAGCTTTGCACAGCCGTAGTACACTATTACCTACAAAAGATTACATCTCTTTGAACCATTCCATTTCTAAAGGTACCATTCTGCCTTGCCTTCATTATTATCTGTAATGTGGCAGTGCCTAGCAGTTCCCATCATAGACCAAGTTACCTGTGTGCTAAATGCTGTATGAACACATAGCCAAAAGACTCTGTAGGGGAGAGTCATATGGGGGAGTCCAAGGAAACAAAAAAACAATATTAATCAGCCTGATAGACATTGGTATTATCAATTCAGCAATGGCCTAGTGTTGTCAAGTGCTTTATAGGCACTGTGGCAAGGAACTGTTTTAAAGGAGGATTGTAAGAAGGATAATTAGGTAATTATCCACAAAATGACAAGGACCTTCTCTCAAGCATAATGGAAGCATGGGGGAAAGCATGAAGGAGATTGTTTGAAAATTAGCAAATGGATGATAGTGGCTGGCATTGTAATCTTATCAAATATAGGAATTAAAGTGTGTGGGTGGGTATGGGGTTGTGGGGGGCTGTGGGTATATGTGAGTGGATATGTATGTATGTAGGGTACGGGGTGTGTGTGGATGTGGGTGGGTTGGTTCTGGGGGTTCTGGGGAGGTGCATTTGTGGTGATGTATGGATGTATGTGGGTGGGTATGGGGTTTATGGGGGGCGTAAGGTGTGTGGAGGGGGAGAATGTCTGGGGTGGGGTGTGTGGGGGTAGTAGGGGTGTGCGTGTGTGGTGGGGTGTGTGCACATAGCAGTGAGCGGGGCTCCCTGCAGAGGCATGTGAGTGTGTGTGGGGTTTGTGGACTGTGTGATTGTGTGTGGGGAAGGGTAGAATTGTGGGATTTGCAGGGGAGGGATTGCGCGTATCATGGGGTGTGCATGGGAGCCCCCAGCACATGCCCCCCTGAGCTGGTTACCACTTACCTCTACCCCACAACTGCCTGGAGCCCAAAAACCCTGCAGTGCTTCCCTGCCACTGCCAGCAGTGTGCAGCCCCAGCCTACCCTGCCCCTGCTCCAGAATCATCCCAGCAGAAGCAGATTAGCCAGAACCTGGGCACAGCCCTGATCCTGCGCACCCTGCACCTGCTCTTGACTTGCCCATCCAGGCTCAGCAGTGGTGGCACAGGACAGAAGCTGTTGCTCAGTGCAGGGGAAAGTGCACCCCCCTCCCCCACCAGGCCATTTCTGCTGAAGCTGCCTGGAGCCTGAGCCATGCCAGGCTGCCCTGCATCTGCTGTGTGCTGCCACTGCTGCCCTGCTGGGCAGCCTGAAGCAGGGCAGCCCAGCATGGCACGGCCTCCAGGTGGCTGCAGCAGGAACAGCCTGGAGGTGGTGAGGGAGAGGGGCCACTTTTCTTCCCTTGCTGAGCAACAACTTCTGTCCCAAGCCATCACTGCTGAGCCTGGGTGGGTGAGCCTGGAGCATGCAGGGCATGCAGGGTTGGGGCTGTGCAGTGCAGGTCCCTGCTGGTACCAGGGGGCTGGCCCCAGCTGAGGCAGCAGCTGGAAAGAAAGGCAGTCTAGCTGCAGAGCCACTGGAGCCCCACTGCATGCCCAGGGGGAAGCAGGATGCACCACAGCTGGACTGTGCCTGGGCCTGGTGGGACCAAGGGACCTGCTGTGGACTGGACAAAGACCTGCGGGCTATATTTTGCGCCCTCCCCCATGCTACATACTGAAAAAACCATGGACCACCACACTTATGTCCACAGAAAAAGATTCCAAACACACCAAAAAAGCAGTGATCAACATTCAGGCCCTCAGACACCACCATGACTGGTCTGTGGAGAATATTAGTAACATCCATCTCACAAACTCAAAACTGCCTTTACCCAGCAAGGATGCTCCAGCAGAGAAATAAACCAAATATTTGAAAAAGCCACCCAAATACCCTGTAGCGACATACTACAATACAGAAAGAAAACCCCCCCTGCTCACAGACCCTTGGCTGTCACCTATCATCCCACACCTGAACCATGAAGAAAGGTCAAACAACTACAACCGATACTGGAAAACGAGCAGACTATGAACAAAATATTCCGAGGTTGATTCCTTCCCCTCCTCTCACAGCCCCAACACACCCTCCTGGCTTTTAAACCATTCCCTAACCTTGCCCAACACATCATCAGAAGTAAATTCCTGTAATCAACACACACCTAATGGGTCCCAGCCCTAATTTAACAATAAATGCAAGACCTGTCAACTGATCTGTACTGCCAAGACAATATACACTCTCCACAACAAAATCATCAGACTTTGTAGATCATACATGTCTATACTGGAATGTGGTATACCTCATCCAGTACACCAACTGCCCTTGTAGAAACTACATGGGTAAAATCAGACAAATGCTTTGCACTAAAATGAATGATCATCAAAAAAAGAAAAAAAGATAAAAGACAGAGAAACTAGAACACGGGTAGAACATTTTTCACAGAAAAAAATACTCCCTAACCTCGCAGTTCTTTTGCTCAAAGGAAATCTACAAAACACCTTCCCAAGGCAAGCTTGGGAACAAAAATTAATTAGCCTATTGGACACTAAGAACCAGGGACTTAACATACACAATGACTTAACGGTTCATTATAATCTACCTGATACTATTATCTGTGCTTCACAGGTGATAACAACCCTCCTGAACGATCTTATTCTTCCATTATCAGATGTCTACTGCATCTCTTTTGTCTGTTGGCTACCTGAGCATTTCTTATTTCCTCTCTTTATTTACATACGGAGTTTTCCACAAGCTTCTTTTCCATCTGCTACTTAGCTCTGCCGCGTCTGCTTCCTTCAGAGGTCCAAAGAAGGGTAGTGTTATACCTGAAAGCTTGTCTAAGGGCTGTCCCAACCATGCAGTTGCTTCAATAAAATATATCACCTACAAAAATGCTTGCCTCTCACTTGAAATTACAGTGATTTTTGTGTCTGGAGATTCGGGGGGGCAGGAAGGAAAGGGGGGTTGTGCCCAAATATTTGACAATTCTGGCTAGGGGGAACAAGCACTGGAAGATGTTACCTGAGAGCGGCTGTTGATTCTGGTGCCTCCACTAATTTGGCATCTGGGTTCTGGTGCTCCCTTTCCCCACCCCTAGTTATGCAACTTATTAGAGGTGGCGGGTTTTTGTGTCAGGGTTGGGGAGAGAGGTTGTGTGAAGATTGATGTCAGATAGGATTTTCTAGCAGAAAACTAGTTGCACATTGTAATAGAGTGCAATGGAATTGAAAAGAGAGGGGGGGAAATTTAAGTCTTCTCATGATTAAGCATGAAAATATAATTGTGTCTTTCTTATCATAATTACACATTAGCTCAATATTCAAAATAGTCTGAAGATATTAGTAATAGTAGTTCTTATTTATCCTAAAAATGATAAATAGATTAATTCTGGCATGCTCTGTAATAAGCACTCAAATACAAAAGACAGAAACAGCACAGATTAAGTAACTTCTGATGTATCATTTTTACCAGTATGAATCCCTGGACGTTGAAGGCCTAGCAGGGCCAGCCCATCCTATCCTGAAGAACCTGTGGCCCCAGGGGGCCCCACAGCCAAGAGACCATGCCCTGTTCACCCCCTGCTGCCTGCACCATGTTTAAAGGGCTCAATTCAGGTAGGGGGCCCCTTCCTGGCTGAGCAGGGGAGGAGTTCCTGGCTCTGCTCCCACCCTGGCCCCGGCCCCAGCTCTGGGGAGGGAACCCAGGAATCCCCAGCACATGCTTGCCCCATGCCCCCCCGAGCCCATGTGCACGCAGTCCAGTCCAGACTATTATTTCAGTGAGTTTATACTGCAATTAACCACAATTTTGATTTTTTGATGGATCAGGGGCCCCCAAAACTATACCTTGCAAAGGGCCCCAAAAACTTGTGGGCTGGCCCTGAGGCCTAGCATCCTTGACACATATTTTACATGAACTTCCACTCTCATGAAAAGATTCATAGATTGTGGACAGATATAACACCTGAATCATTCCAAAAATGCCATTGATAAGGAACTGGTTCACAATTGTCCCTGGACAGAACTGTCTGCACATACACTGCTAAAGGGTCTAAGTAGCAGCCTCATATTTGTACTGCTGCCACAACGTTCCCAGGAGATGGTAGATGGTAGAGATATTCAGACCATCATGACTTCCAGAGAGGAGTGGAGGGGTTGCCAGGTGCTGGGGCATGGAGGAGGTGGGGAGGTGCTTGTGGTTCCTAGGCCCCCCCTAAGATCTCTGTGGCTTTTCTACCCCTGCCTGAAAAGCCATGCTTCCACCTCCCTGCTACAGACCCTGCACGTTGTGGTGCCAGGCTCATTTGGGGCATGCAGGTGGCAAGCCACACAGGCCCCCAGCCCCTGACAACCCCTCCACTCCTCTCCTTCTTTCCTTTTTATCTATGTTATATATAATTGTGGTCTTGTTGGCCACATTGAAAACTGTCACCACCAACTTGAGCACAACCTAAACACAGCTCTGACACCCACAAAGGACAAGCAGAGAGGTGTATTGGCATGTTGATTCAGAAGTCACAAGAGAGAGAGAGGGAAGGTGTGTGCAGGATGGCTACCACTGTTAGTGCAACTTTATTGTCAGGGTATTCAGAATTTCTGCCTGCGTGCTATATAATAATTATAAACAGAACAAACAACCAGTTCTTGAGCAAAGTAACTGTGACCACATAACAAAGACAAACATTGCTGGGTACTGTCTGAAGCACTCCCCATTCCTCTCATAAATCTATGGAATAATTATAATTCTTTTACACAAAACACTGTCAATAACACCTTTTATGAATCCAAAAAAAAAAAATCAATGAACAGCGTGCTTGAAATCACTAAAGTATCATCACTTGTTACTCCACCAATGCTTTTATAATTCTGATATATTAGATATAGTAAATCCTCCTACTGGGAGCTGCTTGTTTGTTCACAAAATCTTTATTTTAATAGATGAATTTGAGCTTGAATTTGATGTTTCCCAGACCTTACCTACCCTTCCTATGTTGCCAACTCTTGCAATTTTAAATGAGTCTTGAGATATCTGATGTTGTTCTTAAAGGCCAGCTCCTGGAGCCTAGTGATTATGTGAGAACTGCAGCCTTCATTTATTTTCTCTCTCTCTCTCTTTCTCAGCTCCCATGGTTGAACAGAAGAGCTTGAAAACATAAACCATAAAGCTCTAAACAGAGAAAGCCAATCAAAAGAATATCAGCTTTATTATTTTTAAGCCTCATGATTTTTAGAACAATATCTTGATTTGGGGAGTGGGGGGGAATGAGTTTTTTTTAAATGTTTGAGGTTAGCAAACGTCAGAGGGGAATGATGGAAGGCTAAGAGAGCCATCCTGAAACAGAACAGAGACAACATGAATGAGGCAAAAGTACATTCCTTTCTTGGCTACTTGGCCTTCTTTGACCTCATGAAAGCTTTTGACTCTGTCAGCCGAGAAGTGTTGTAGAGGATTGTTCTGAAGTATGGATGCCCGCCAAAAATTGTCACCATTCTCTGCCTGGTTCTGAATAAAGGATCTAATATAGATCCCTTTGAGGTTAAAATGGCAGTTAAGTAAGGCTGCATTGTCGCTCCAACACTTTTCTTAATATTCCTTGCTGTGATGCTACATCTGAGGTATCGGAAATACTCAACATTCTCCAGAGTCTCACTCTGGATCTGGATTACCAGAGCTGGGGACTGTTCATTAGGAGCTTGTTGGTGGAAGACCTTGGTCTTCTGAATGTTAAGTGTCAGTCTCATTTTCTTATATGCCTTGATAAAGAAGTTGATAATTACCTGAAGGACTGCTTCCAAGTGAGCGCACACTACAGTATCATCAATGCACTGGAGCTCAATGGTTGAGGTCAGGGTGGTCTTGGTTTTGGCTCGGAGTTGGCTGAGGTCAAACAGCTTACCATCCATTCAGTAGCTTAGCTTCACTCCAGCTGGAAGCTTGGTGGTCAGATAGTTTCATAGTTGGTAGGGTCGGAAGGGACCTGAGCAGATCATCAAGTCCAACCCCCTGCCATGGCAGGAAAAAGTACTGGGGTCAAATGACCCCAGCAAGGTGTTCGTCTAACCTCCTCTTAAAGACCCCCAGAAGTGGTGCTGGCTCCTATCCAGGGGTGTTCCCAGGCCCCTCCAAGTAAGCCTGTCTCATTTCAAATGTGCCAAATAGAAGCCAATATATGTTTGATGGACTCTACCTCTATGGTTACAACTTCTTTGTCAATTTGGCTACTGTTAAGCTTTCTATCACAATCACTTTTAAATGAATAAGTATATTATTTTATCCAAGTTACTTTCTGATGCACCTTCTAATAAACCTATTCATATCTTACCTAATGTAGATGAACAGGATGCCTCTGCTTGAGGAAATACTTAGTGTCACTATTCTGACAGGCCACCTTCTAGTTGAAAGGATGCAGAATCAGAGAGGACCGATCCAATAGAAAACTTGCTGATATGACATACGATTAAAGCAGAAACAAGAGAGACCAAGAAATCTGGGCCTCGGGCTGGAAGAATTGTAGTTATGAATTATACAACATGGCACTGGCTGTGATACTATTTATTCATTCCTGTAGCACAAACACAACAAGAAACACTGTTTAGTATTTCTGGTCCATTATGAAAACTACTATGCCAAATCCATCCCTGACTGGCTTCTACTGATGTACAGCCAAGGATGAATGTGGTCCCAGTGTGTCTTACTTTACTTAACACAGTCCACATAATTTATGTCCAATGCATCATATTGCTCACTTACTCCCATTTGGAGCTTTATAGTAGTTTGATTTCTATAGACTGAGACAGAGGGATCCTTACACTGAAAATTATTTTCTTGGTGCACGAGTGCTATTTATGTTGGCTGGTAAAACCCTTTTGTGTGTCACTGCTCACTAAGGCTACTGTAGTGAAGGTTCTTCCAGCAATCCCAGTATTCCTACTGCCAACCCCCACTTCGACGGCCATTACTCCATCATAAAAATGTGCTCTTAGCTATGTCTTCGTACACAACTTCTAAGTGAGAAGTTTATTCCTGTTGAGCATATGGATAGCTCAGAACTCAGAAGAACTAAGTATTCGAAGACTGAGCAGCTTAGCCTCTCAGGATGTCCTGAAAAACAACATACCATCAGTTTTGGACAGAAGTGTGTTTCATTTTCCTCCAAACAGGGTATGTTTAAGTCCAGTGTTTCATATCAGCATTGTGTCAGCATGTCCCAGTCCTCTTGACCTTGTGCCACTTTCACATCACTGTTGAAGTGGACTAAGTAAACAAAGCTAGGAGCCCAGCTGAACGAGTGGCATGCTGGGGAGCTGGTCTCGCAAGAGAAGTCTCCATAAGACATTTATTCTGTGCCATTACATTCTAGGGACCGTTGTTCGTTTAGCTGCTTGCTGCCAGTCTGAACAATGTGAAGTCACCTGGATGGCCAGATGACATCACAGGGAACACTGACATTACACAAAGGGTTAGCAGGCTCTTGTTAGAAGCTGGAGAAAGCTGTAGCAAATTTTCAGTTTGTCTCTTCACCTTCCCCATTTTTATGTGCAAATTAGGTAGAATATAGTTGTCTACTGACAAATTCATGAGGAGATGCTATTTTATGCTGCAGAATTTGGGGGACAGAAGAAAAAAACACCCCACCCAAAGGTTAAGCATTTCTCTCCCTTCAGAACCTCACTCTCTGGCTGCAGTTACAGAGATCTGCTTTGCAATGGAACGAGTGAAAGCTTGCTTTCTTCCATATTTTTAGTTTATGTCCAGTGTGTCTTTAAAACTCTGATTGTGGCCACCACACAGTGCATGTGGCTTTATGGCAGTGTGGCAAATGCCCTGTGTGTCACACAACCTAGTGGCACATTCTTTTTTTACACACTATTAGCACACTTGCTTTGGCAATGTAGTTACTTAAATAATGGCATCTGCACATGTTTTGAAGCAGGTGGAAGAATGAAAAGCTGTTGAAAGTTGCTGGAGAGTAGTACTGGGAGCAAAAGCACTGAGTTTTGTAAGAAACTGGCTCATTCCCTGTCTTATTGTTTGTGTGAGTAGCATTCTGAGTGCAGTGAAGAGGACACGCGCCGCTGAAAAGAGAATTTCTTCGTTTAAAATAAAAGCTCGACTCCATGCAACTTGTCACAGAACTATTCTTTTAACCCTGCTAATATTTCTGGAAACCTTCTCTGCTTCACCTTAAATGAGTATCTGGAGGATACCAGGACCAACTTTTGCTGCATTAACCGTGAATGGTTGCAGAGACTTTGATAGCAAAGGCTAAATATTAGCAAATCATGACACAAATCACTAGTTTTATTCTCCACAATTGGAAAACTTCAGAGATAATTAAAAAGCAAAAACATGGCTGGAAGTGGGGACTTTCCTTCTTTCCTCTCAAAACCCCAGAAAAGAAAAATCACCTTTTACAGCCCTTCAGGAGTCTTGCACAGCACTATTACTAAGCACTATAAATCATGAAATGCCTGAAAAATATATACATTTCTTTTCATATGGTCAGATTCAATAGTTCTTCATTTGGCAAAACTCCCAGTGACTTCAACAGGGGTTTTACCTAAGTGAGGACTGAGTAACAACTGCAGAATATGGTCCATGATCGTTAACAATGCATTACACGCTTTTGAGGAGAATATTTTTTTTCTCCTTTTAAATGTGGTGCCAAGCTGGACCTGGCACTGAAAGGATTTTTGCTATTAGCAGACAATGGGGACTAGGTTAAAGAACAGTGTAGCCACGAGAAAGCAATGATTCTGATTAAGTAAATTCCATTGAACTCTTTCTAGTAAGCATTATTCAGGTCATGAATGCTAATTTGTCCTGCAGGGGGCTGTGGGTAATTACCCAGAAAAACTATCAGCTTTATTGAGTTGCAACTAAATAGTATTACTGAATGGCATACACTGTAAAGGAAGACAACCTTGATATGTGCTTGTACAAGAAGGCAGGCTTTTTTTCCTCTAAGACATCATAACCCAGACCCAAATAATGTTACATTTACTATGAAAAAGGAAAAGACACATTCCAGGGTACTTTTATGTTTAACGGTTAACTAAAATTAAAATGCAAAATTATGCATCACAGAAGTGCCACTATGACACCTACAGCAAATTTAGCTTTCTGCATATTTAAAGTTGTGTAGAATCAGAACCATCTTAAAAAATGAAGCAAATGTGGCACATTGGCCGCATTCCAGCAGCCACACAGAACTGCTGACATTACTAAAATCTAGATAATTTAGTCCCATATGGGAATCCATACCACAATTATATTGTCCCTGTTCCGACACAGTCCTGATTTTGCACTTCTTTAAGCCTAGCTTTTTATAATTTTAATTCCCTTCTCCAATAAAGCAATTTGCATTCACATAGTCGTCTTGGCTAAGTGAGAGAGAGAAAGAAATCTGTTACATGACCTTGGTCTCTTTACAGTTGATTACAAGGAAACAAACTCTTCAACTAAACCATTCTCTCATCTGTTTTTAATTGATGTAGAACATCGCACTACAAACCAGAGGAGAGAACTAAACACGGAGAGCGTGCTGGAGGCTAACGATTCTGTTTCACTTACAGAATGTATATGTGAGACAAATCCTCCCATATATATCTCTTAGAGAGGGAAGAACAGCCTGCACCGAAATCCTATCCACAAAAATACTCTCATTATTTGCTTTTCACCTCATTTATGAAACATATAACACAAAGAAATGGTGGGAATCAAACCCAACAAGAAAAAAAAAACCCAAACCCCACCAAGCCAGGATACTTCCAGATGTTGAAAATGCTATGCTATAATAGAAAATTTCCCCTTTGATTCTACTGTTGTTATTAACAATGTAATTCTTATCAGTGAATATAGGCTACAGCCAGGTTGTAGATGGCAGTCTGTGCCACCAATACTTCGGAAGCATAGGGGGCATAATGTATAGGGTCACATCCTTAGCTAGTGCCACCAGGCATAATGAAAACCTATGGTAACTGACACTGAGAATCCGGCCCTTATCCTAAATATTTTTCAAAAGCAAGGATTTCCAGAGAAAATGTCATTTAAAAATACATTCCAAACAGTAGTGACATGAAGCAGGCTTTGTTTGTCACTTATTTTGACAGTATTAAACAATAAGCCAGAACATAAGAAGCAAGTGGAAAGTATAATCAAATTAAACAATTAACTCTGACTGAAAGAAAAGCAGCATTATCATCATGTTTCTCTTTTTAATTTCTGGTGGGGAAGTACTTACCATGCAAGGCTGCTGTAATTATTACAAAGGATATGTTTGCAGAGTTCCAGCATAACAGGAAAGAAAACTCAAACTGCAATCATTGTTTTTCATTAAATGGAATGATTTCTATCCTCTCCCATATATGTCTTTCTCTCATCTCTTACTTGCCCCCCTTCTTTTCCTCCTTTACCCTGGCTCCACATAAAGACATTACTCTTTGCTCAATGGAAGATTAACATTCCCATGGAACCAGCACTGTTGAGATTGGCTACTGTAATTCATTTGAAGGATTGATTTCATGTTCAAAATGTTGGAACAACAATGGCTGTCAGTAAAATAAAATATTGAATATAACTTTGGCTTGGACATAGTATTAATTAATAATGTTTTTTCAATGCCTTCTTTTCCATAAAAAAAAGTATGTGATATCGGTCAAAGATCAAAGTATAGCTCTGCATTCTTCACTGGATAAGATTCATTTTTCTTTTAATTACTCAAATGCAGCTGGTTATAAGTTGGCACTGATTAAACTCTTACAGTATAAACTATTCACTTTTTTTACTGCTTATTTTGGAAATGCTTCATTTCCAAATACAATAAGGCACAAACAACCAGAGAGTTTTTAACACCGCAAGAAGCTATTTTAAAAATGGACTTAAAATATCTGCCAGCCATGAACAAAGGCAAACTAACAATGGAGAAGCCAAAGTGCTCTAATGTACTAAAAATGAAACACACAGAAATATATTTTTCATTCTTTCTACACCTTGACAGTGACAACATGAAACAAACACAACTCCACCCCTGGCTGACAGATCATTGGCAGCTCTTATTTTTCAGTCACTGTAACCTATACCGAATCATGACATTTCAGCTGGAAGTTTCATTTTTTTTAAATCAATAGGATCAGAAATACATATCTTCCCTAGATTTATATTCCTAGAATATAAAATTGTCTTCTATTATGGTTTGTTTTAAAGAAAAATGAATACCATATGTATTACTGACAAATCCCAGCTAGGAAGAGTGTGAATGAGTATGTTTGTCAGGTTAACACTTCTGTTTCTAATAAGAAATTCATTTTTCAGCATTTTTTTCATCTGAGTGGAGTAGTTGTGAGATACACTTTAATCTGTTTTAGCTGATGGATAGGTATTCACAAAATACAATTACAATTGTGTATTCAGCCTTCACATTATCATTAACACTCCAGACAAGGATACTACTACTGGAAAATGTAACATTACCAACACAAACATTAGTTCATTAGCTGGTTACCTCAGAGGCAACAGAATCATTTACTGCCAACATACTGCAAGGGGCTGCCATTCATGTCAAGGCAAGGGTTAACCCAAGCTTTTACTGCCAATGGGAAGATTAACATAAGGAAAGTATAAACAAACTTACAACAACCCCAACAAACTTTAAATCTTACTTCTCTCTTCAGTCTGTGAAAGTCAGACTAATTTCTCATCGCTCGTGAATGCGCTGTGCTGCAGAAAAAGTCTAACAGGGATTAAAAAGGCAGTCCTATGCCTGCACTTTTCTAAATCCCTGCATGCCATTCTGGGGTGACAGTACTGCCTGAACACGTTCTCCCTGTTTGCATGTAAGAAAACGGCTGGTTCAACAATTCAATGGATCAGCAAGACTAGAACAGAGAGCATATCAGTCCAACTATATGCCAGTTTGTAATCTACTCTCTCTACATGATTCTGGGTAAACAGGGCTTTTGTTGCTTAAATAGTCCTCCAAGCAATATGCAAATAGATCTGATTTAAAAAAACAGACCAGTTCCTTGTCTGCTATCTGCTGCTATACAATGCATGCAGGCAGGATAGTTGGAGTAAATTCATATAAACTGTCTGTCAAAAGGCTATATATTCCATATCAGTTACAAAGCAGTTATCTGAATAGGGCAGAAGGTCAAAGTAATTGTATGAAGGCAAATATGGCACTGAAAGAAATGTACTGGAAGGCATCCTTACACCCTCTTATAGGTACAGGCAGCATCTTCATTTGCCATGCCACTTACATTTTCCTTCTTAGTGATTTCCTGTGAAAGGGAGACAATACACCTGAAGTGAAGAGGGGACACATTGTGCTCACAGGATGAAACAATGGCAACAAGCACTAGGAAAGATGCAGTTTTGTTGTGTGCTAAAATTACGGGAGTCTGGATAGTTTGATGCATTTGTCTTCACCAACCCTGGATTCATTTATACGTTTACAGTCTTCTGCTCTTTACATATTTAATCATTTTGGAAAGATTAAAGTGGTAGGGATGCCACCACTACTCTTAAGTATCATAATCAAAATGTAGCTTTGGATAACAATTATTCCACTAAGACAGGGGAAGGAAAAAAAGTATTTTACCGTAACAATTGTGTAAAGCGTTAGTAGATGAAAAACATACATTTCAGGTACAGAAAGTACACTAGACTCTTCTATTGGTCTGGCATATTAACAGGAAGCTTTTCAAATTATAAAGGGCTTATTTTATGCCAGCTAAATCAGAGTAACTCCACTGGACTCAGTGGCATATGTGAGAGGCCCCAAGTTGTTAATATCAGGACCTAATGCTAATTACTATGGCAATTCTTGTTCATATTTTTGGGTGAATATTTCACCTTCTAAAGGTTATGTCAGTGACAGAGCTGGAAAATAAATGAGGCAACCCTCTATTTACCATATGCCAGGTGAAATGGAGAATATCTCAGTGTGAGCTTCCTTGCGCTGTCCTGTCAGTGAACTCACTGCTTGGGTGAAAAAATACTTATTTGTATATACTTATTTGAAAGCTGAACAATTCTTTAAGTCAATTTAGCCTCTAAACACACACACACACACACACACACACACACACACACCCTCCCCACCCCTCAGTTTGTTTATAAAACAGCCACAAATTAGGCAGCTACAACATGAATTCCCCATTACTGTCCCAAAAAATATATTTTTATACTTCTGTTGGACACCTTTTTACTAGTGACAAATGATTCCTTCTTCACTCAGTCTGACCCTCACCTGAACACATCAATTGTACCAGATACTGCAGCATTTTTACTGTTTTTGCCATGTGGTCAAATTTCAAGTTGGCTCAGCTGGCTGCACTGCAAAGAATCAGGTGAAGATGGTTCACAGTCCTGAAAGCAAATGATAGATGATTTATCCAGTAAGCCGTTCTGCCCCTTGGGGTGAACCTCTTTTGATTTACCCATTGTATGAACTTTTCTTTTTGTTCATCTTATAAGCAAATTTTGTGTTCTGGCAACTGAGCAGACTGATCCTGAAACTAACCATCATTTCAGGGAATTTTTTTTCAGATTACTGAGGTTTTCTTTCTTTGAAATCTGTCCTGTCTTTGTACAAACGGTTATAATGTGTGTGTGTGTGTGTGTGTGTGCACGCACGCACTTGTAATGAATCTTGTAATATGACTCATGGACATTAAGCAAATAAGAATATATATATATACACACATAAACATACACACATGTGTATATGTATATGTATATGTAGGCTGTGCGAAGCTTCAGGTGCTAATTCAATTTGGAGACTTGGCTTGATTCAGAGGCCAAATCTCTGAATCTGAATCAAACTGGGAGACCAATAAAAAGGTCTGAATTGATTTGAAGCTCTCTGAATTGATCTGGAAAAGATTCAGAGAGCTTCAGAGATTCAGCATTCCCCACTCACTGCCGCAGGGAGCTGGACCTGGACTCAGTGCCGGTAAGTAGGGAGTGGGGGTTGGAGGAGGGGGCAGGGGGCCGTGGAGGAACCCCTGCCAGGCCCCATCCCCTGCCTGCTCTCCCAGCTGCCTTGAGTGCCCCCTGGCCCCTGCCCACTCTCCCAGCCATGCCAATGGCTTCCCCGCCTGGCCTGAACATTGAGGCGGTTGAAAAAAACAAACAAAAAAACCCAACCCCACACCCACCGGCTGCTGCCAGGTGGGTGAGGGGTGATCTCCACTTCCCCACTGCCCCGCACTGTGTGAGGGGCTTTACCATGAGTCCCCATCCCCTGCCCGCTCTCCCAGCCCTGCCAATAGCGGCCTCAGCTGGCCCTAGTTCCTGGTTCTTAAAAAAAAAAGCCCCAACCTCACCGGCTGCTGCAGCAGTCATCAGGGCTTCTGGGGGCTCATGGCAGAGCCCCCCCACACAGTGCAAGACAGTGAGGGACAGCAGGGATTGCCCCCCCCGCCTCCCACCTGGCAGGAACCGGTGAGTGTGGGGCTTTTTTTTTTTTTTTAAGACCTGGGACGCCGGGGCTGGGTAGGGCAGTCATTGACAGGGCTGGGAGAGCAGGCAGGGGATGGGGGCCTGTTTGATTTGGAGATTCAGTCAATTCAGTGGTGGCTGAATCTCTAAATCAGATTTGGCCAAATCGATTCGAGACAGTGATTCGAATCACTGAATCGAATCACTGTCCCCTGAATTGGCTGAAATCGAATCCAAAGCGAATACTAGTCACTTTCACAGGCCTAATATATATGCATATGTATGTATTCTTATTTGGTTAATGTCCATGAGTTGTATTACAAAACACATTTTCATAAGCAAGATAAATAAAAACACAGCTGACCCAATCTTAGGAAATCTTGAAGCCAGAAATATTGCCTCTCTGGCATCATTTCTCTGTGCTTCAAACCCAAAAACACCATCTGTGGACATGGACAAGCATTTGGGAAGGGACATAGCAGGTGACACTGAAAGATGGCTATAGAAACCTTCAAGAAATTTCTGGGTACAGCAGCTGTCAGGGGAGCCCGAGACAGAAATGGAAAGGTTAAGACTAAGCATGAACACAAAAGCTTACCATGATTCTCAAGTCATACTAATTTAGGGGGCCTGAAGGCAACTTCTGCCATAGGATTGGGTGAGAGTGTTGTTTCCTTGACAAAAAACACAGATAGGAAATGATGGGGAACTTGTGGCATTTTTAGTCTTTATGGAAATCACCAGTGCATAGGATGGCATTGGATAATGTTATCACTATCTTAATTCTACTATTTGTTTTATTTTACACATACTTTCTGATAAATTGCAATATACAACAGTCCGGGAAATAATGGCAGATGTGACAAGTCATGCTGTTCGGCAGGTGCTACAAAAAGTGTGTGCTTATTCCTGGAAGGATGATATGTATGCATCATCAGTCTTTTACTATTTTTTAATAACAAACATTATACTAGATATTAACTGACATAAGTGGCAATAGGGACACAACACACTGCTTAATTTTTAGAGCATGATTAATAGTAGATTCACAAAATGTTAAGGATTTGAATAATCAGCATTTCTCTACCCTGTGCAGAAAGTCAATGCTTAGTTGATATACCCAGGCGTGGATTTAGAGGGGGTACAGTGGTGTGCCTGCACCCTGCTGTCGGACTGGACTGCATGGTGGGAGTTTTTTAAAGACCTCAAAGCAGGTGAGAATCACTGCCTTCCCCTCTGTGCTCAGAGGAATGTCATACAATCATAGAAAATTAGGGTTGGAAGGGAGCCCAGGAGGTCCATCTAATCCAACCCCCTGCTCAAAGCAGGGCCATCACCAACTAGATCATCCCAGCCAGGGCACTGTCAAGACAGGCATTAACAACCTCCAAGGATGGAGATTCCACCACCTCTCTAGGTAATCCATTCCGGTGTTTCACCACCCTCCTAGTGAAAACGTTTTTCCTAATATCCAATTTAAACTTCCTTTGCTGCAACTTGAGACCATTGCTCCTTGTTGTGTCTTCTGCCACCACTGAGAACAGTCTGTCTCCCTTTGTAACCACTCTTCAGCTAACTAAAGGCTGCTCTTAAATCCCCCCTCAGTCTTCCCTTCTGCAGACTAAATAAGCCCAGTTCCCTCAGCCACTCCTCATATGTCATTTGCCCCAGCCCTCTCACTATTTTCACTGCCCTCCACTGGACTCTCTCCAACTTGTCCACATCCTTTCTGTAGTGACCCCAAACTGGACACAGTCCACCAGATGTGGCTTCACCAGTACAGAATAGAGGGGAATAATTACTTCCCTTGATCTGCTTGAAATGCTTCTACTAATGTAGCCCAGTATGATGTTAGCCTTCTTGGCAACAAGGGCACGCTGTTGGGTTATATCCAGCTTATTGTTCACTGTAACCCCCGGGTCCTTTTCTGCAGAGCTGCTGCTTAACCAGTTGGTCCCAAACCCAGAGCAGTACATGGTATTGTTCAGTCCTAAGTGCAGGACTTTGCACCTGTCTTTGTTGAACTTCATGAGATTTCTTTTGGCCCAATCCTCCAATTTGTGTAGGTCACACTGAATTCTAGCCCTACCCCCTAAAGAGTATCTACTACTCCCCCCATCTTGGTGTTATCCACAAACTTGCTGTGGGTGCCCCCATCCCATCTTCCAGATTACTAATCAAGATATTGAAGAAAACAGGCTACAGATCCGGCCCCTGAAGCACTCCACTTGATTGACACTGAGCCATTGATGACTACCCATTGAGCCCGATGATCCAGCCAGTTTTCTATCCACCTTACAGTCCATTCAGCTGACCCATACTTCTTTGGTTCACTTGCAAGAATGATTTTGGAGGTGATGACTACCCATTGAGCCCGATGATCCAGCCAGTTTTCTATCCACCTTACAGTCCATTCAGCTGACCCATACTTCTTTGGTTCACTTGCAAGAATGATTTTGGAGGCCATATCAAAAGCCTTGCTAAAGTAAAGGTATGTCCACTGCTTTCTCCACATCCACAGAGCCAGTCATGTCATCATAGAAGGCAGTCAGGTTGGTCAGGAATGACTTGCCCTTGCCCTTCTCCATGCTGACTGCTACTGATCATTTTCTTTTCCTCCAGGTGCTTAGAAATGGATTGCTTGAGGACCTGCTACATAATTTTTCCAGGGATTGAGGTGAGACTGACCAGTCTGTAGTTCCCTAGATCCTCTGTCTTCCCTTTTTTTAAAGATAGGCACTATATTTGCCCTTTTCCATCACCAGTGCATAGGATGGCATTGGATAATGTTATCACTATCTTAATTCTACTATTTGTTTTATTTTACACATACTTTCTGATAAATTGCAATATACAACAGTCCGGGAAATAATGGCAGATGTGACAAGTCATGCTGTTCGGCAGGTGCTACAAAAAGTGTGTGCTTATTCCTGGAAGGATGATATGTATGCATCATCAGTCTTTTACTATTTTTTAATAACAAACATTATACTAGATATTAACTGACATAAGTGGCAATAGGGACACAACACACTGCTTAATTTTTAGAGCATGATTAATAGTAGATTCACAAAATGTTAAGGATTTGAATAATCAGCATTTCTCTACCCTGTGCAGAAAGTCAATGCTTAGTTGATATACCCAGGCGTGGATTTAGAGGGGGTACAGTGGTGTGCCTGCACCCTGCTGTCGGACTGGACTGCATGGTGGGAGTTTTTTAAAGACCTCAAAGCAGGTGAGAATCACTGCCTTCCCCTCTGTGCTCAGAGGAATGTCATACAATCATAGAAAATTAGGGTTGGAAGGGAGCCCAGGAGGTCCATCTAATCCAACCCCCTGCTCAAAGCAGGGCCATCACCAACTAGATCATCCCAGCCAGGGCACTGTCAAGACAGGCATTAACAACCTCCAAGGATGGAGATTCCACCACCTCTCTAGGTAATCCATTCCGGTGTTTCACCACCCTCCTAGTGAAAACGTTTTTCCTAATATCCAATTTAAACTTCCTTTGCTGCAACTTGAGACCATTGCTCCTTGTTGTGTCTTCTGCCACCACTGAGAACAGTCTGTCTCCCTTTGTAACCACTCTTCAGCTAACTAAAGGCTGCTCTTAAATCCCCCCTCAGTCTTCCCTTCTGCAGACTAAATAAGCCCAGTTCCCTCAGCCACTCCTCATATGTCATTTGCCCCAGCCCTCTCACTATTTTCACTGCCCTCCACTGGACTCTCTCCAACTTGTCCACATCCTTTCTGTAGTGACCCCAAACTGGACACAGTCCACCAGATGTGGCTTCACCAGTACAGAATAGAGGGGAATAATTACTTCCCTTGATCTGCTTGAAATGCTTCTACTAATGTAGCCCAGTATGATGTTAGCCTTCTTGGCAACAAGGGCACGCTGTTGGGTTATATCCAGCTTATTGTTCACTGTAACCCCCGGGTCCTTTTCTGCAGAGCTGCTGCTTAACCAGTTGGTCCCAAACCCAGAGCAGTACATGGTATTGTTCAGTCCTAAGTGCAGGACTTTGCACCTGTCTTTGTTGAACTTCATGAGATTTCTTTTGGCCCAATCCTCCAATTTGTGTAGGTCACACTGAATTCTAGCCCTACCCCCTAAAGAGTATCTACTACTCCCCCCATCTTGGTGTTATCCACAAACTTGCTGTGGGTGCCCCCATCCCATCTTCCAGATTACTAATCAAGATATTGAAGAAAACAGGCTACAGATCCGGCCCCTGAAGCACTCCACTTGATTGACACTGAGCCATTGATGACTACCCATTGAGCCCGATGATCCAGCCAGTTTTCTATCCACCTTACAGTCCATTCAGCTGACCCATACTTCTTTGGTTCACTTGCAAGAATGATTTTGGAGGCCATATCAAAAGCCTTGCTAAAGTAAAGGTATGTCCACTGCTTTCTCCACATCCACAGAGCCAGTCATGTCATCATAGAAGGCAGTCAGGTTGGTCAGGAATGACTTGCCCTTGCCCTTCTCCATGCTGACTGCTACTGATCATTTTCTTTTCCTCCAGGTGCTTAGAAATGGATTGCTTGAGGACCTGCTACATAATTTTTCCAGGGATTGAGGTGAGACTGACCAGTCTGTAGTTCCCTAGATCCTCTGTCTTCCCTTTTTTTAAAGATAGGCACTATATTTGCCCTTTTCCAATTGTCCAGGACCTCCTCCAATTGCCACAAGTTTTCAAAGATAATGGGCAACAGCTCTGAAATCATATCAGCCATTGGTGACTGGTAGGATGGGTACGGGGGGCATGTGCCCCACCCTGAGATTGGCTTCCGACTTGGCACTGCTCAGGATGGGACAGTTTTTTTGCTGCACAGGCCGCTGGTATGTTGGAGGGGAGGGGAGAAGGGTACTAAACTGTGGCACAGAAGTATAGGAGTGGCTATGGGGTTTTTGGCCCACCCCTGGGCCCACTCAGAAATTGTGCCCCCACCAATTACCCCTGAGTCATCAGCCTACTCCAAATTGCCCTCCACTTCTACATCTCCGGCCAGTTCTTCCCTGTTTGTGAACAGCAAGCCAAGAAGAGCATAGTTGTTCTCTCCAACACTTGCACCAGGAAGTTGTCCCCAACGCTTTCCAAAAACGTCCTAGATTGCACTACTGTATTACCTTCCCAGCAGATGTCAGGATGATTGAAGCCCCCCATGAGAACCAGGGCCTCTGAGTGGGAAACTTCCACTAGTTGTGTGAAGAAAGCCTCATCTACCTCATTCTCCTGGTCTGGTGGTCTATAGTGGATACCCATCACAACATCACCCTTGTTGCTCTCTCCTCTGACCTTAACACAGAAACTTTCACCAGGACTATCTCCAGTTTTATATTGGAGTTCTGAGCAATTGTACAGTTGTTTTATGTACAGTGCAACTCCTCCTCCTCGTCTCCCCTGCCTGTCCCTCCTGAGCTGTTTGTTCCCATCCATGACAGTGCGCCAGTCATGTGAGCTATCTCACCAATTCTCTGTTATTCCAGTTATGTCATAGTTTCTTGACTGCGCAAGGACTTCCAATTCTTCTGGCTTGTTTCCCAGACTCCATGTATTCATGTACAGATGCTTGAGGTAACTAGCCAACTGCCCTATTTTCTCAGGAAGAATGAGGAGCCCTCCTCCATTGCCACCTTCTTCTTGTGCTTCCTCCATACCTGCCACTTACCTTTGGTCTCCATTCCCTTGCAAGCCAAGTTTAAAGCCCTCCTCATTAGGTTAGCAAGCCTGTCTGCAAAGATCCTCTTCCCTTTCTTTGTCAGGTGGATCCAATCTCTTCCTAGCAATCCTTCTTTTTGGAACATCCCATGGTTGAAGCAGCCAAATCCTTGCTGGCAACACCACCTGTGCAGCCTTGTATTAATCTGCAGGATGTGTCTGTGCCTGCCCTCTCCCTGCTGTGGGAGGACAGGGGGAGTTTCAGAGCCTTTTGCCCACTGCAGCCAGCCGGTGGAGGCTGGGCTCAGCTGGGACAGCAGCAGAAGCAGCTGAGATGGGGGATGGAAGGGGTTTCCTTCTCCCTTGCCTGCTCCCAGGGAAACCAGGTAGTTTGGGGGAACCCAACCCCATGTCCATACCCACTGCTGCAGTCTCTATTACAGCTGAGCCCAGCTGTGCAGCACAGCAGGAGCAGGCAGGAGTGGCTCTGAAGCTTCCCCTACCTGCTGACAGCATAGATAGCAACAGCAGTGAACAGGGAAAGGGGAGGTGAAGGAATGTGCCTTTGAGCATGGAGGGAAGCAGGGAGGATTCTCAGTTGCTTTGGTGACTTTAAAAAGTCCCCAGAGGCTCCCATGGGGCAGTTTGTCTCCACCAGTTGGGAGGGGAAGAGGATGGAAGCAAGGATGCAGCCAGCTGTGCAGTATAGGTTGATGCTCCACATCCTTCCCTGCCTAATCCTGGATTCACCCCTGGATACACCCATAGCTTTTGCTAGGATCAAAACTAGGAAATAAGCTATATTTAATAAGACAAAGCTGGTTTGATCATTTTCAGATAATGTTATGATTTTTTTTTCTTTTTATGACTCATAATTGAAGGAGTTGGGGAGATATGTGACGCACAGTTCAATTAAATTTTCTGTGGCAGATTGTATGAAATATCCAGTATGGACTCATGTGATCATGCATGTGAATCATAGCATTTAGCTGCCTAAGGCATATGTACACTAAAGAACAGGGTAGACCCAACTGATTAAGTTGTAGTATAAAACAATACCTCAGTAGTCAGGAGTATGACAGCCAACAATGGTTTATTGGACCAAGGAGTATAACATTGTAATTTACTTCTCTAATACGTGTCATGTTCTCCCTTATTGTTTCCCCTTATAGAATGAAATATATAGGTAAGAGATTGCTGCACAACCTTCATGTGTTATACCCCTCCAAAATTAGAGGGTAACAAACTGTCTTTATTATCCAGAGCATTTGGTGCACTGCCATAAATCACTGAAAGTGCAGGTGAGCATCTAGTGGTTTAAAAAGTCATGGCAAACTAAAAGACTTCATGTATCTGCCTGAAGCTATTTCTGAACTAAAGTACAGCTAGGGAAAATTATTACACTTCCTGGACCTTCCTGTTTTATTGTATGTTCCTAGCCATTTTTTTTTTTAGCTTCTTGACAAGAAACCTTGGATTTCTAAAACCTGCTTCAATACAAATATTTAAAGATTTTTTTGGGGGTGGGGTGCGGGGGGGAGATAAGATGAAGTCAGTGTGTGTGTGTGTGTGTGTGTGTGTAGATCCCAGCTGGGTCTACCCTGTTCCTTAGCATACATGTGCCTTAGGCAGCATAAATGCTATGATTCACATGCATGATCACAAGAGTCCATACTGGATATTCCATATAATTTAGTTGAATGATGGATCTCTCACACACACACAATCTATACTGGAATTTGTAGCCTTCCTTCAGATAAATGCCATTCACCCGCAATTTATAAAGAATAGCTTGCTTGTTTGTGAAGCAAACATATGTAATCTGAAGAAATTATTAATGTCATAGTGTTAACTTTCTTCTCATAAATATAGTTAACAGTGCTGACATTGCAATTACAGTCAAATGTTCCAGTTCTTTGCTTATTCACTCAATCTGTCATTCCAGTATGGGGGAGACAAATTGTGGTGGGCACTTGACAATGCACAAAAGAGATATAAAACTATTCTGATTAAACCTTGATGAAAGATTAAATGGATCTGAACACTTGCCAGATTCCTAGGACATGACTTTTTTAAAATCACTGGTAATAAGAATTTTTACTTACCAGAGGTTTAAAAATATACAAGATTGTAAAAAATGGTGTATATAGCTTATAGCTTGCTTGGTTGCTACCTTTGTTCCACATCTGCATGGTAATGGAGTCATTCAGATGGCATCACTCATTGACCTGAATGACATGCATACTAAGGCAAAACTCTTCTTGAAGTCAACTTGTTACAATGTCAATGAGAGTTTTCTCAGACTAAAGACTTCAAGGATTTACCTCAATGTTACTAATGACAAATATTAAATTAAATTAATATTTAGACACCTGACTAAGTGGTTCCTAAATATTCTCAAATGGTTCCTGCATTTCCCACTGACTTCAAAGAGACTCATTCAATCCCTCTGAAAATCAGGACAGATGCCTGATTTAGATGCCTACAGTTCTGATCTTCATACCTTTGAAATCAAAATTTTCATTAAACTTTAGTTGTGGAGGATTTGACCCTACTAATGGATTTAACTGCTTAACTATAAGGATACTATTTGGAAAATGTAAGCAAAATACAGCCTTTTAACTTCATTGCTTTATAGAATAGATTGTCTATAAGAAGTAAATAGAAACTGAAAGCCCCACATTTCTGTTGGTTATTTACTTTTTGGCCATAGAGATCCAAGCACAAAAAAGTGATTGTGCTAGGATATAAATTATTTCTATGCTCATTTACCAGATTTTGCCTAATTTTTCATTGGCTTGCTCCTGGACCAGTGATTTAAAAACCCTTTAAAAAGGTGCTGTGGGGTGCTGTATAGTATCTGCACTGTTAAATGTACAAAAACCTATGCATGATTCACAAGCTGAACTCAGAGATTTCAAACAGGAATCCATATTATCCAAACCATTGTGTTGTGATCTTTCTGAATTCTCTGCAACAGAAGAATCACTCTGTTATTTTTCTGTGGTCAAGAAACAAGAGAAAGCTTAGAGCTGGCATTGACCAAGGGATGCCCAGAGTCAGCAAGGGGCATCTTGACTCTCAAAAGGCTGAGAAACACTGCCCTAGACAGCCTATGCAAGCTGAGGGCAAATTGCATATAAATGACTACACAAAGGAAAAAATGGAGATAGGCCCACCACATTCTATATTTATAATACAGTATCAAGGTATATTGAAGTTTGTGATTTTACACAGATATTACATCATAGGCAATCTGGCTCATAATTTCTACTCTAGCAAGAGCTTTTCATGCCAGCTTTATTATCAAAGAATAAATAAAGGCCCAAATAGACAGTTTGGGCCTTTCATTCACAATTGATGAGACACATATTGGAACTGAAACTCATAAATGGCACAGTTGAGAAGCCTCTAACAGACATATGTTTACCTTCTGAGAGTAGGAGTGTATTGTATTTGCTTTTTGTTTTATCATATCTGAAGGCTGAAAAAAAAGTCTCATATGCTCACAATGAAAACATATTTTGATTTATGATTTGCCAGATTTCAGTGATGACTTCTTTCAAAAGGGAGAGGGAGGAATCCCTCTGTATGGGCCTCATAAAATATTTAGTTAGCATAAAACAAAAACACAGAACTATAAAAATGGAATTCTCACAGTTTAAAGTGAGAAATAAATTAAACTGAAAAAAAGATTTTTTCTTTTTCTTTCCTTCCTTTTTTTAAAGAAATCTCCTCTGTATTCTATTCTTATTCTGATTTTCCATATAGTGCATGCATCCATAAAAGAAAATAGTGAAGTGAGATGAGGTAAGCCTAGAAACTAAGACCTTTTTGTTGACTTATTCCAAGTAGATAAATTGAAATAATAAAAAACTGCCTGTCCCTACAGACTGCTATTACTTACACTTTCATATGCATTTCTTTGGACTTTGCAACATATAGCCGGTTTCTCTACTTATGTACATATAGCTATCCAGTTTTATGTTTAGCATGTGAAAGATAAATAAAAGGAATGTGTTGCTTCTCTCTAAGGCCAGAATCCTGCAGACATTTAAGTATGTACATAACCTTACTTGAGCAAGCAGTCTCATTAAAATCAATGCTTGTAACTGTTTTGAGCATTAGAGGCTAAGGCTCCAATCCTGCAAAGAATACTCTGAACTTACTGGCAAATCCTGCTGCCAGTGAAGTCAGTGACCAAACTCCAAATATGGAGAAAGCAGGATCAGGCCCTCTTAACTCTTTGTATAGGAATTCTTATTCTCCCCCACTTCTTTTTTTCTACAACAGCTTGAATTCCTGTATTCTGATTAAGATAGATGGAGTATTTGCATCCTATCCATATTCATAATCTTCCTTTTCAGTGTCAACCCAAAATACCACATTTGTTGCCCTGGCAGACACATGCAATGTGTTTAGGAGGTTTTGTAGAGATGGATAAGGACACATCTCTTTTCAAATTCTGTAGAATAGGTGGCCACTAGGTGAATTCATGCTGTTAACGTGCTAACAGACCAGAACAATCACCATGTCTTTTGTGTGTGACAGAAACTGTAATTAATGATTTCTCCCTTTTTTGCTAAAGAGAATAGAGAGATGCACCACTGACAGGCATTTTATTAATGGTTTCTGCCACCTTAGTATAAATAAAAGGCGTTATTGGTCGCAATGCTAGTTAAAAGATTTTTTAAAGAAAATGTTGAAGATGTTTCATGGATGAAAAATGAAGCCAATCTGTCCACAGCTACTGAAAGTTTGGGTTTCAATAATAAAATTAAAACTATTGTAACAGTTCCTATTGTGTCTTTTAACCATCTGCCTCCTGCTGGCACAATCAATAATGGCATCTGCAGGGATGTTGTCACCCTCACCTAGACCCTCTCTATATAACAACAAAACCTGTCAATACCATGTCTCACGGCTACTTTACCAAGGAGATTTATCATCCATCTAGGTGGTGGTACATATTTTAGTGACTGTTGGTCTGTTGTTGTATTGGGAACCTATAGCAGATAAATATTCAGCCTGGAGCACAAGGAATTAGACATGCTTTTTCCATTTACAACAATGGGTACTGTCTAATCCATGGACCAAAGCACTGAAAATTCACTCTCAGGCCTTGTCTACACTATGGAATTAAAGTGACAGAAGAGGAATGCCAGATCGAATATATCATTAAAGACCTGTTTTATAAATGGTGGCAATACAATTCTCAACAGCATGCAATTCTAATATTGCCTACACATGCCCCTCAGAAAAACAGAACTGTGTTCAGCTGTCCAAAATTTGAAGAATGGCTGGAACTGATGGGCCAGATTGCAAGCTGGTGCAAGTTGGAGACCGTTTGACCGGATTCAATAAAGCCAAGCCCATTCATATTGGTTCAGGGTTTAGCCCAGGCATCAGCAACATATGCGCTGTGGGCTGGATCTGGCCATGGAGCCACTGGATCCAGCCTGTGCTGCAGGAGGCCTGTGTCTGCTATCATATCCATGTCAGGGCTAGGCAGCAAGGAACTGTGCTGGGGCCAAACAGCTTCCAGCTGTGCCCACACCACTGCCACTTCTTCCCACCCTTCTGGCTCCTGCCCAATGCAGGCGAGGTAGGCTGGTGACGCATCAGCAGCAGGGGCCTTTCCCCACATCTGGGATGGGGCCAAATACCTGGAAGCTGCACCCGTACAATCCTCTCCCCCCCGGTAAAGGTCAGCTCCCTGCTGGTGGATGCTGCACTGAGGCTGGGCACCTGTAAACTACATTTCTGCTGCTGCTGCTCCCCTCTCAGCCCCTCCAGCTTCTACCCAGTGGGCAGCTGCCCTGAGCTTCCAATTGTGCTTGCACGGCAGTGGAGGTTGGAGGGGGAGAGGGAGAAGAGAGTATAGGCAACAACATGGGTGCAGCGTGCACATATCTGGTCCCGGCCCAGCTCCCCATCATCTGGAAACCATACCCACACCACTAGGGAGCAGTGGGAGTGAGGGAAGTGGCAGAGGCATGGGTGCAACTCCCAGCTGACTAGCCCTAGAGTGGGTGTAAGGAAAGCATCTACTGCTGACATGCTGCTGAAGCCACCCAGCTTGCAGTGGACTACAGCCGGGTTGTTCTGGCCCATGGCTTGTTAAAGTTGCCGGTCCCTGGTCTAGCCCGCTACTTCAAGTGGATCAGGAAAAATTAACTACATGTATCATTTTTCCACAACACTTTGCAAATAACACTTTAGTTTGTCACTGATGTGTTGTTGATTCAATGATTTCTGTACAGCAATTAAGAGAAAGAAGAAAAAAAAAACATTTTACCACATGGATTCACAATAATGCAATCAGAAAACACAGGGCTCTGCTGCAGCTTGCATAATCCTCTATATAAAAGAAAACAAGATACTCATTATCAAAGGGCCCTCCCTGATTTTTATTGCAGACTTGCAAGCATAGAACTTTTTGTGACTATTCTATTAAGCATCACAACTGACAACAATGACAAATGTATCTGCTTTAGTTAATTAATAAAATATCCCTCACCCCTGTTCCATAAGCAACCCTGCGATTTTTTATTCAGTTTTTCAAACTTCCATTTCTCAAAGTCCTGAAAATCCCTGTTTTGGGAGGCAGCTGAAAGTGTGCTGTTTGCACATTGATCTACCAACAGCCATTCATTTTCTCTGGGAATTTTTATGTAAGCTCCCTTATTGGGAATATGCTAATGACATCCGCCATGATTACTGATTTTCTTTGAATCGTTATTCCTCTGTGGGCAAAGCAATCAGAAAGGGAGAACAGGAGATTTACTTCTTGCTTGTGTGCCTTCTTCAACCATCTGCTCTATCCTGATTCATTTGAATAAGATCTGCAGTTTTAGATTCTTTACTCTGGCATTCGAAAGCATTTTAAAGCTTAAAAGGAGTTAATAGTTATCTATCAGTGTCACAAATATGGTACAGTGATGCATTCTAAGAGCAAGTTCGCTTTCCAGTGGTTTACAGGACCAGATTAATTTTATTAAAGTAAAAAATTACAATGTTCCTTAACAGCTTCATTATTTCAGACATGCCTTTTGTGAGCACATTTATTATCTAGAGTGCAGGGTATAAAAGCGGCAAGAAAGGGAACTAATTTATAAAGCACAATCATTTTTAAAATGGGAATTGCTAATCTAAACTCCCTCCCCCCAGTACAAGAAAGAAAATTTGACAGAAAAATTATGATCTAATACATGAAAATATTGTCCTTTATATATTCCTGTACATTTATATTCCTATCCTGTATATTTACCTGTGTGAATTCCAGTGGTAAATGTATATTGTTGAGAAAGGTAGTTGTGTGTTTTTGTTTTAACAGGAGATCAAAATCCAATTAAACAGTTGTATTGAATTAAAGTACCTACTTCATATAGCAAGAGTTGGCTAGTTTACCCAGTATGTACCACTGTGAAGGTAATGGGCACAGTGTACTTTTAAAACGGAATCAACATCCTATGTTGTACATCCTATGCTGCCTTATGTGTACAAGGCAGATTCAAAACAACATTGCTGATTGACTGAAGCTAGTTTTACATAATAGTGAATGAAAATCAACAAGGTTCTGACATCCTAAGACGAGATAGTTAACGGAAGATGAATGCAGAGGCGGCGTTCATTGAGAGGGGAGATTAGGTTATTAGACACTGTCAAAACGTTAGGAAAAAAAAAACTTTTGGAAGGCAAAACTCTTTATGACATTTTGTTAATGTTTTTCTTAATCATATTTTTCTTAATCAGACACAAAAAATAAAGATTATATTCAAGTGAAATAGTACCATAAAGTAACTCAGAAGTTTTTTTTTTAATGTTAGATTACTTTTATTTTTTTTGGGGTGGGGGGGGGAAGGCAGAGGTAATCTACAGAATGACAAGTAGTAGATTAGCATCTCTATTCAATAAAATGATTCAAGTTACTTTTTAAATAGGTGAGATCTAACATAATGCAGAGTTACTACTTGCTGACTGTCTTGTCAGAGAAGACAAAGACTTTGGCAGTTCCACTGTTGTGACCACTAACCGTAATGCTTCTGCCTACTGTCTACTTTTTTAAGTCTCTCTCTCTGGCGGTCTTTATTGATTGGCCTTTTGATTTTTATTACACACTGAACAACAAAAGCTAAGATCTAAATAGTAATGACCTTACTACTAGGTTTTAGCTAACCAGAGCCAAATACTCTCAAAATTGCTTTCACTCTCTTTAGCGCGCTCTCCAGAAAAAAACAAAACAACCCCCACATTAACTACAAGTCTTTTTTGTGTGAGTGTAAAGATCACTTGGGGAAGTAAGAGTGCACAGGCCTGCATTCAAAGAAGAGGGACCTACAAAACACAATTGTCTTCATTTTTAATTAGAAATGGATCTGAACCAAACCACAAGTTATAGGGCACAGTGCATTAATTACAGGGTACAAGTGTTTTTCTAGAGGTCAGATTAGATTAGTCGAATAGTCCCTTTTGGCCTTAAAAATATACCAGTCTTTCAAACACCCTGTTCTGTTCACCACTGATTCTTAAGCTTAGAAAACCCAGTTTGGATTTTGTGGCTGTCCTTTTTCACCAAAATTAGTCCTGGCTTCATAAACTCCTGGACTTGGTCTCAACTCTATTTGTCCTTTAATGTACTGTACAAATAGAACACTTCTGAGAAACGGGACTAAAAATAGAAAAGCACAATTCTCTCTAAATATTTCATGAGATAAAAATCTTAAGAACTCCAAATTAAAGATAGGCAGGTAGCCAATGAAGTATAGATGAGAAGTATTCATAGAAACAATGGCTGCATTTCATTTCCTTGGTTTGCTAGTCAAGTTAAATGCAGTTAAAGTGTACAGGGCAGTGTTAAGTTACTTGGTTTAGTAAACTTCATGTTCTGTTTGTTGCATGTATATGTCCTTACATGTTTCTTTCCTTCCAGGAAAACTGTGCCTTGTTGTTTTAATGTTACAGCTGAAAGTGATGCAGCCTGCTTATTCAGTGGTTAAAGCCACTTACCACATGAAGAACTGGATTTTTAAATACTCTGGCTCAGCGTGTGGTAGGCAAATTTTAATCTCCTTTTCAGCATGTCCCCACATTCTTTGACCATTTTAGTCTTTTCCTTTTATATAAATGGTCTGACCACCCACTGAAGCAAGACATTTATGAATCAAAGATGACCAGATCTTAGCTAGAGTAAAACAGCTTTGCAAGGGGAAAACAACACAGTTGGTGCTGCTACAGAGTCCAGTAGGGAGTGGAGCATTTATGTCACTTACGGTTAAAATTACTGGCACTAGCTCACAGTACCCTCTTCTGTGTCCATATAAAATCTGTGGCCAGCAAATCCATGCATGCCAACAACATTCAAACACAGAAATAAATACTAAATCTGTACTGCAAAAGCAACTTCCATCGTTTAACTGTAGAACATAGGCAATGCAAAGTACCCTCTGCATGAGATCTCCAAGGGCTGGCCCACTATGCTGCAGAAGTGATAAAGTTTTAACCATACTTAAAATATCACAGTTATCAATGTTCTATTTCTCTATATTAGGTACTTATCTGGCCCTGATCATCATATCCAGCAGCCCTCTCTCAGTCTTTGTATCAGTTTCTCCTCACTGCACCTTTGCCGACACAGGAGAGCGCGAGTCATTAAAGGCATTGGAGAGGATGAGCTGAAGATAAAGATTTGACCTTAGCCAATGCAATATGCTAGACTTTAAGCACCAGTACAAAGTAAAAAGCCATTCTTATTCTGTCTGTGAGTAAGGGAGGAAAAATCCCCCCACCCCTAAAAATCAAGATGCCTTTAAATGTAATAGGAAATCCCCATTTTGCTAAACTTTAATGATGAATGTGGAAGCAACATTATTGAATATTTGATCCCATTTTGCTGAATTTACTTGTTGGTTGAAAAATTTATGTGTTTAAATTTATCTAAAAAATTCATAAAAAAGAATAAGATTTTATGATCAGATGAAATACCATGGGACTGAATTGCACCTATTGAACCAACATGCTTTTTATTTTATTGTAATTATATTTCTTCTCTCATTTGATCTGGGCCAGTATAGAATCATGAGAAAAATAAAGACTCCCCAATTCCCATTTAACCAGAATTTGAATTTTTTTTAAAGTCACTTAATATTGGAAACCTGAACTAAATAAATTTAAGCTACCTTTGCTTCTTGAGTCTCTTTGAAGAAAAAATTAGGAAAAGTAAAATCATAAAGCTTCCCTGTCACACTTAGAAAATATTTATAGCTGTAAGTTTACTACTTGGTCATTACCATTACAGATAAACTAATCTGTAGGCAGTCAGTTTTTGAAAGTGGGCAACATAATTATAATACTGTGCCTACATTACTATGATACAATTCACTCTGCTTATGGATACAACAAAACCAGCGATATATACAGGCAAATTATTAAATCATTGCTAGCATTTTATTTCTATTTTTTTTAACTTAAAAAAAAAGAAATGCAGTGTTGGCAGTGATCAATAAAATGTAAAGGTTACATTTCCCTTCAAACAGATTCACAGAAGTTTAGGGCTGGAAGGGACAGAAAGGATCTACTTTTATTTGAATGAGGTATAATGTGAAATTGTTTGAAGACTGCAAGGACACAAATCAAACTATGGTTGTGGTCAATGGCTGGGTAACCCCTCTGCCAAACTTATGAAACTAGAGTTGGAATCTAGTTGACGTGCATGCAAGGCGATTGTTCACATAGACTGATACAGGAACATAGAGCATCTAATTTAAAGTGAACGAGCGTGATTCAATTTTGAAAAGAGACAGATTTAACTTAAGTCAAAGCGTGAAAAGGAAAGAAAAATGGCAGATAGGAACAAAGTTCTAGGTTTATTTGGAAATGAATACTTGCCCGATTATATGAATATGTATGCCTGCAATTATATATTGTTAAATGAGCGTAGGTTAAATTACAAACTGATAAATAAAAGAAAAAATAGGAACCTTTTGAAAAAATGTAATCCTGAATGCAACCTTAGTATCAATTGATACGTATAAATGGGTGTTAAATGGCATGTACTTTTTGTACAAGGGCAATTTTCACCCTAAATTAGAGAAAAAAAAAAGTCCTGATAACTTATTGAAGCAAGTTAAATGATATTCTCCATTTCAATACAGAAATGTTAGCACATACCTGAGTACAATAACCAGACATATGCTTCCATCTATTCCAGAGGAGATGGCAATTCCTTTTTATTATAATATGGGGAGGGGAGCGCGGTGGCTCTTTCAGAACGCGGACACAGCATATTTTGTCATGTCGGTGTTTCTCTGACAAACAGGAAAATTACTAGAGTGCTGTAATTTCATATAAAGTTTCACCATCGTGACTTTCCAGTTTATTCCACATAATTCATTTATATGAATTTACAGACCCTTCAGCTGCAATTTTTTTTTCATAACATTCCAGTATGTATTTCTATGCATTTTCCCAAAATAGGGTCCTTGTATATCATGTGTATTAGGGGTCTATACATAAGGTCATATATCTCAACCAACATTGCGGATAATGAACATAAAAAGGGCAAGTCAGTATTGGAAAACTGCTTTATATAATAGTAGTAATGAAAAACGTCCCAGTTTCTCCTCCCCCTGCACATAAATAGAGCCATCTCAATATCTGCAACATTCTCTTGTGCATCTCCAGATTTGCTGTGAGAAATCTCACTTATGGCAAATACTAATGTTAACTAACTTCAGCTCTTATTTAATTATCTAAAGGAAATGGTAAGGTTTAAATCCCCATCACTGCCCCATATGCTTTAAGAAATATTTTAAACAAAACACACTGACTGCATTAAGCAAAAGTGCAGAAATCAGTGCTGAAGGAAAATACATTGCATTAACCATCTGCTGTTACACCTAGCAGTTAAGAGCACAGATGAATCAGGTACTTTTAAAATAATAACAAAGTTTGTACTTTATCAAACCATAGAGTGATCTAAAAACAAGGACAAGATGGAGTCCTAACCAAGCTTTGCATGTGAGTTAATTAAGCTTTGGAGTAATTGTCCTCTCATAAACCTCAATGGATTTCTCTCAGTTCTTTTCTCAGATACTGACAGTTCCCTAAGGATTTCAATTTCCTTCCCCAGTCCCTAATTACTCCAATCAGGCTCTGGTTATTCTTGTTTTCCCTCTCTGAGTACTACTTCCCTCCTTTCAGCTCCATACTTATCTTCTCAGAACCCAGTTTCCCAGTTCAAGCTGTTTTACAATGTTCTGCTAGGGAGTAATTTACTATCTTATATTTCTCAAAGCAGTGAGGGAAATCCTTGACTGTTTCTAGCAACAGATTTTTTGGTACAATTAGCTGTCTTCAGCACTAAGAGTAGTATTCTTGTTTATACCATAAAGTCCGCTGTTGTGCAAGAGTATGTATGAACAAGCTTCTAATTTCAGGCTATTTTACTGAAAAAGTAACACATCTGTTTACCTCGTCTTTAACAACAGCATTCTCTTATTAGTGCCTGCAGATATGCAAACTCTCTATTGCCTTGGTCTACACAAACACTTATAAAAACACAGTCCAGGTTTTCCAGAATGATTTGAATGTTTTCCCCAACACAAATGCAAACAAATCAAAAAGGGACCTGCATTTTCTTTCAAAGAACATTATGGTTTAAATCTTTTTGTCCAAGGCAAATGTGCCAAAGAGGCTGCTCATAATTTTAGGTTTCATTTTGCTTAGAAATGTCTAGCATGCATTGTTTATGGAATAAGAAAGTACTATACCTTTTATGGTGCAAAACTCAGAGGTGGCTCTTCCTGCTACTGGTTTTACTCAGCAGTAAAGAGAAAATCTTGCAAGTGTTGTTTACACAGTACTAAATCCTTGTAAAGTCATACTGAAACAAGTCTGCTATCTGACCTAGCCCTTAGGGCTACTTAAACACCTGTGGATTTATAGAGTTCAGATGTCTACAAGGTCTGTGTTGAAGTTCATTTTCAAACCTGTACCCCACATGAAATGCTTTGCTGTCACAGTTAAGCCACTACTACTAGTTTTTACTTTGTAAGGCAATCACATTATGAAATAAACAAAGAAAATGATCCAGAATTAAGAACACTTACCTTTATTCTCAAAAATTAGATGCAAACAGCAAATAAATATTGAATACTGACTTAATTTTCAGAAATTTAGCTAAGCACTCAACAGTTAAAGGAAGGTTAGTTTGTACATGCAGGAACTGTCATGCCATTGATTTTTAAGCAGAACATCCCATTTTTTAATGACTGTTGCAAAAAACTGGCACAATATTGTCTACGGATAGAGGAACAGGCCCTGATGTATTACCAGCTTTCTGAAATAAAACCTAGCCAATAAGCATACTGGTGATATCCTGGCCCCAGAAGTCAGAGGGAGTTTTGCCATTGAATGACATTTTGGCCTTGAAATCAATGCATTTAGATAAAATGTGCCCCAAATCCTAGTACTCTCCACAATCAAAGTCTAATGTTAGTACTGTTGGCTTGTTTGACTGAAAAAAATCACTAGATATAAGAAATTTGCAATTAAAGCTAAAATTCTAACAACTCATTTTTTTAAGACAGTCACATTTATCCTTCAGGCTTGCTTAGTACGCTAGAAAAGGGATGCAAGCTGCAAATTCCATGTTTCTTAGTGATTTAAAAAAAAATATTTGTCCATGACAAATGGTAAATTCCACAGTTTTGTTGAAATTTATGAAAATATAGAATCTCAGAATAGCCTACACTTGACTGTGACATCAAGATGCTTTTCTTATGGTAAGGGATGTAAAAGTGGCTGCACTGCAGTGGAGGCTGCAGGTAGAATTTAGTCCAGCTCGGCCACAATGGCTGATGTTAGTTTTCATCTTCTTGTGAGTCTCACATATCTTCTTGTGAGTCTCACAATATTTAGGGCTTCTTTGTAAAGCCCTGGCTACTGACAGCATAAGGATCTCAGCTCAAAAAAAATTGAAAATAGGACCCGAGTCAACATGAAATGCTCATAGATTAGAAAGCTAATACAAAGGACCCCACATTTATGTGTATTGTTAAAAACCTCATGATTTTTATAGCCATCCCATAACTGGGGGGCAGAGGGGGGGGGTGTCGTGTCTAAGTTTTTGAGTGCATGGGGCTGGTAGGTGGAGCCCAGATCTACTGGAGCTCCGAGCAAGCTCATGCTGTAAAAGACATATAGCAAGGTTTGCAGCATATACTCCTTCTACCAACCACCTAGTTTTGCTGTTTCCTGCATGGGAGAGGAAAGCCAGCGGGTCTCGCCCTCATCTCGTATCTCTGCAGCAGCTTTAGAGGTTAGTGTTGCTAGTACAAACCAGTGGCTGCACTTCTCAGCTACCCTGTGGCTTTCCCTTGCACAGAGGAAACAAAAGCCACATCTTTTTGTGTCCATTCCTTGTGGACTGCAGCAGCATGCAGCGATGCAACATTAAACATCCAAGTCACTCTTAAAGCAGCATAAATAGTTGGAACTCTTAATACACTGTTGTACTAAGAGTTATATAAATGCTAAATATGCTTTAAAACACACAACTATGCACAGAACCCAACCTTCTTCTAGACTGAAATTTCCAAACCAGATCCCATTTAAGAAACAGTCATAAAAAAGTCAACGCAAATTTAACATCTCTTCCTTTTTTATATTCCGCTCAATATGGTTTTCAGTAGGTAGGTGTATATAATAAACTACTGCCATGACTGGCCTCTTGCTGATCTATCCTGTTTACACATGGCTAAATCTTTTTTATTGCTTCTGACAATATGTTGTTTTATACCTTTATATCTGTACTTATATTGTTTTTATTGTAGGGTTATCATTGCAATGGTGAATTACACAGAAAGAGATGTATCTGTTTATCAGATGGAGTTTTGGCTCACATACGTGATCTATTTCAGGATCATCAGGGTTTTTTTCCCTTTTTTTTTTTCATTTCATTCATATGCATGTTTATACCCATACCACTATTTCATTATTATTTGTTACTAACGCTACTGATCAATAAGCAAGAAAGCATTGACACTTTTTGACAAAGACAATAGCTGACACAGTAAACACAACTAACTATTTCTCTCAGTCACTCTCCATGCTGAGTCCTTAAGGTCTACGGCAGTATCAAGCACCTAGCAACTAACACAATCAGACAGTCCAAGCTACAATCCTATGCCTGCTTGCTTTTATGAGGAGAATTGGGTCCTCACCAGGAGGTGTCTCTCATCTGTACCTAATAGTAAAGCTCTCATTTATCACCAATTGTCAATCCTCACAGTCCTTTCAGTCCAATCCAACGTATTAGCTATCCTCAAACGGACTAACTGCTGTGTACTACATATGGTGAGTCAAAATATGTGACAATAATGAAATATGGCTTTATTCAGATATCTATCTATAGAGCCACAAAGGTTATAAAGTACCTTCATTTTGACCTGCTGCTGGGAGACTGAAGTGAAAGTAACACCAATTCTAAGAACACGATGGGTCTAAGTAATCTTCTATTTCCAAGAGACATTTGGGGGGAATAAACGTGGTGTAGTGCTTGTTACCAGTGACAGAGAAACAATGAAATACAGAAGCAAAGGAGATGAGATGACAGCTAGGGACTTGATCATAGGCACTCAATCAGGGAGGATATGGTGGTCACTGCATACTGAACCTGAGGGAGGGTTAATGTGGGAATTTGCCTAGGGTGACAATGTAGTAGCAAAGGTGGGGGGAAAATGTGAAGATAGTAAGGAAAGCTCACGGAAGGAGTTGTAAACTATTTGGGACTGGGATTGTCTCTTTTCATTTCATGTCTGCACGGCACCTAGTGCAGTGAAGTCATGGTCTGTGATTGGCACTATTATAACATTTCTGATTTAGTCTGTAAAGTGCAAAATCTTCCCTGCCTTCTGCCTTCTATTATAACACACAAAAAAGAGTGATGGTATAATGGTGAAGACTAGTAGGGAAGCAATAAAAGATTAGTCAGAATGAAGAATGCATATATACTAGGTGGGAGGCCATGGCAGCTAATGAAGAAAGGAAAGGGAAAGTGAAAAAAAGAGGAGAGACCTGATTTGGAAAAAGAGTGGGCAGTGCAAAAAAGTTACTTTGCTAAAAGGAATTTTAACATAGCAACAAGAAATCACCAAAGGGACTTGTTTACAATACTCAATAATTTACAGTACTGTTTCAATAAAAGAGGGTGATGAGTTTTGCAATACCTGCTCCTGGACTGGAATGTATTTGAATGAAAATCATAGCATACCTATAGTAACAAACAAAATATTTCTGATACAGCACTATGTTCACCTTAAATGGGAGCAGGATGGGACCTTGGTCATGATGAGCACGGATGTGCTATACATGGCACCGCAGACCTGTCTGCAGTGTCACACACTGCACTTGCAGGCATTCCCTGTACTGCTACATTGCAGCACAGGCTTTTTTTGACCCTGGGAATCTAGAGAATGTTTTTTTGAATAGCTAGAGAGACAGATATTTTTAGGTTTTCAAATATTACATACAAAATGATGCCATTTTCTGTTAATTTTGAATTTTAATGAGCGGTTCTATTGATAATCACCCAACATCTATATTTATAGAAAAATGGAATATCATAAATACAGAATCATGGCATTATCTACATATGTTGCAATTCTTCATACATATAGAAATTCAGTGTTTAATTTCTATAGCAATAGAAATATGGAAATATCCACCAGAACTATTAGTCAGAATGTAAAATTAGATCTAAGCCAGTGTATTGGCTCAGTTTCTAAAAGTTGGATCAAGCTCATATAACACTTTCATTTTTTCCTCACTGGAGAAAAAGGAGGGCAACTCTGCTTTGAAGCACTAACTGTGTAAGCTCAATTTTAAAATGACCTTGAAATTTGATGTCATTGTCTTTGGTCCAGCAGCAGTTGTGGTCATGCTACTAAATTGTGTTAAAATGCACAGTACTAAATCAGACAGACGCAATGAGAATATTCCAATATGATATGATTTTTTGATATTGGGCCTATTTCCAGTGGTTATACTGCTTTTTCCATTGAGATATCAAGAGTTTGATAATAGAAAATATTGAAAAAATGGGGATGGGGACCAACTACTGTGATTTCTGATGTCTGCCTTGTAGCAAAAATAATATTTTACATAGTGGGTTTGAAAAGTGTCCAATTTTTCCTTTGTAGATAAGCAACAGTTGCTCTCTTGAGCTGGAATCTTCTCAGTTTGGGTTGATTCCATGTCTCTTAGTATTGTGAAGCCCTAGGTGTGTATTTAATGGGACAAAGTTGAAAGCATTAGAGTTGGGATTTTATAAGTATAAAGCATAGAACATTATTGTCGATTCCTCATCCATTTCTCCAGCAACCTGCTCTTTGTTATTTTTAGTACATAAACTAAAAGGGAGAAAATGTAATGTGCCTACATTAGAGCCTCAAAATCTAACAATATAAATAGATACATTCAACTAGGTAATTAAAAAAAGATTAAAATTTGGCTTTGTAAAGTAACTTGCAAATTTAATGCATCTCCAAGCAATTTAAAGGTAATAAGCTGAAATAAAATAAATAAATGCCTTGAGAACTTTGTATGAAAGGTGCTCTATAAGTATTAAGTATTGTTATTATTACACAAGTAATGTAATAATCCGGGTAGGCAAAGTGAAATAGCTATTTTGCATTCAGCTACATTTCATTTACAGCCTTGAATGTTATAACCTATATCAGTGAGAAAGAATTGAAAAAAAATAAGAATAGTATCTTTTTATCATTTAAGTCCTAGTGGGGGAGGGGAGAGAAATGCAGACTCATTTTTGCTTTTCAGCTAACTTTAAGCTTAAAGTTTGTTTTTCTGGTTTTTTTTTAACTTTCAACCCCAGTGGGTGGTGGGAACAAATTCATACTCAGAGCAGGGCATTCTTTTGGGTGCGTGTCATATTTTTTGTATTTAGAATAATAATAATAATACGAAAAAGTGTAGCAGATCAAACCAGAAGGAGCCTTGAATATATTTGCTGGGAATTGCCTAAGGCTAAACACCAGGGACATGAAACAAACTGTTCTTATCACCTTTTTCCAAACACAGCGATTTAAATTTACAATGAAAGTGCCAGCACCAGCTGCACTTTAAGAAAGCACCACATGTCTTGATGAGCTCTAAGAAAATGGAAAAAAGCCCAGTTCAAGCTGGAGGTGTCATCTTCCTCTAGCCAGCTGGGTGACACAAAGCTGAAAGCGATGAGGTGCTAATTAGAGGTTGATGAACAGAATCTCAGAGTGGAAACTTGTCGAAATAGCCCCTACAGAATCATAGCCTTATAAGTCAGCTCTTATCTCCCAACACAGGGCACTGTCAAGTCATGGAAAAGAAGTGTGAATCCAAGTATCTATCTGGTTAGGTTACCATTTCTCTCTTGCCATATGTCCAGTTTATCTTGGATTTATTAAAAAAAAATACCCTATTTTATAACATCCATTTATATCTTTGCTCCCTCCCCTTCCCTTGCTGTATCAAAATGTCTAAATCCTATTGCAGAAAGAGCCAGGTTGTTGGTTTTTTTAATACTAATTCAGTCAAGGAAAAATGGTCCTTACATACAAAGTGTCAATAAGCAATGAGCAGCTTTACAGCTCAGGGATTTGAATAAACCATATAAAAGAAAAACACTGCAGTTCAATGGGAGATAATTTCATATCTCTATTTTGAAATAGGCCTAAGTTTCTCATTTCCCAGGAAAAGGTTGACTTTTGGATTGCAGTTAACTTTGTTTGTAAAATAAGCACTGATGCTAACTGCTATACGGCAGATTTTTATGTAAGTGTCTAATTTTAATTAGACTGAAAGCAGAAATGTTTAGTGGTGCTAATGGGCAAGCACAGGCAGGGAATTTCACTCCTAGAAACAGCAGGAGCTAATGCTCACGCAGTAACAGCAGGTGTACCAGGCTGGTAGGGCAGCCGTTCCCAGGACACCGGAAGAGCAGTGTAACTGGAGAATTATAACAAAGGGCCTGTGTGTGCTTTCCCACCCCCAAGCCACTTCCACCTCATCTGTTCATCCTTAACTAGTGAACAAATGCTATAAGCCAACATTCACTACGTTACATAGGACCAGAATCAGCAAAATACTTAAGCATGACTTCAGTGGGATATAAACACATGTTTGACATTGATCACATACTTAAGAGCTTTGCTGATTCCAGGTCATGAAGTCTGAGTAATAAGACTGCATGCAGAGAAAGTACAGAGTTGAAACCAACACCTATTACATACACCAGTGTGCTACACCATGACCTGGCATCATCCTAACATCTGCACCAGTCTTCTGGCACTGACTTTAACAGAAACACCAGGGTTGCAGAGACCTTGCCTGGCTGCCTTAGCAGCATCCCAGATGAGAAGCCCAAATTGCACAGAGGTCTAATACCAATATCACCCATCAGTAGGTCATGTTGCATACCATGTTCATTGCTCCTGGAGTATAATAAAAAGCATCAATGACTCCCAAAAATCTTGCATGCAAGCGAAAGTATCAGTTTCTTAAAACTACAATATCCACTGGCTAGAGACAAGAGGGAGATTTCACCAGAGGTCTTTAATAAATTTTGAAGGAACCAGAAGAATATTAAAAAAGACCTCATTCTGCACTCTCTACACTGGAATTTTGCCTTTATTTCAGTTAGGATGCATTTTCCCCTTCTCATTCCTTTTTCTAAAATGTGAGGTAGCTTTACTGTTAAACTGTAAATTCATTCAAGCCCAGATGTTGGTACATTTCCATAATGAAGAAGAGATTTTCATCACATGTAGCATAATAGTATATAACATTCTTTAGGCATTCAACTACTATGGTGGTGAACATGGAAGAAGAACCTGCATAAAATGTAATAGGGTAGTTTGGGACCAAAAACAGATAGCAAGATATTATTATTATTAACAAATTGTATTTAAAAAACCCCCAAAACTTCTAAAAATGGTCAGAAAATTATACTGCATTGATATCCTGCAGCTAGATAGCTTTATGACAGGTATTATTTCTTGTAAAAGAAACACAAGAGCCCACTCTCTGTTTAAAAGCCGTATGCATTTAAAATGGACATCTGATATACAATGTGCGGTTCTCTTGGTATTATGTCACAGACTAAGTTACGCTGACAGTTTAGTAATTCAAGAGCATTTCTGAATACCTATATGAATAATCACAATTAAAAAAAAACAGTAGTTTACCTCAAGCATTGTCTAATGTCTTTCTCCCCTCATCCTCTAATGCACGAAATGGAATTTAAGACTGACCA
>NW_005841999.1:2426047-2437101 GCF_000455745.1 Alligator sinensis | reverse complement strand
TGCACTGGGGCTCAGTGACAGTTTATGTTAGTTATTGTGATGCATTATTTTACCTATTATAAACTGAGTATATTAAAATGCTAAATGTATGAGTTGCAGACTTTTGTATATGTCAACTCAAAGGGGAAAAATGCTAGGCTGATGAAAACTTGGCATAAGTTATCCACAACATATTCAGAAATGCAGCCCCTGCTCTGAGGAGCACACAAGATATGAATAAAAATCTGATGCAATGATTGTTTTACGTAAAGAGTACTGTGTAAAAATTACGACATAAATATTAACACTTTATAAAATATGAAATATGCTCTCTTCCACATTTGGAATTTTCTTCACAGCAACGTGTTTTGTTCTGTTTGCTTTTTGCTTCAGAAACTCAGTTCAGATTAATTGTTGTCTCAGAAAAGAAAAATCTACCCTTCAGAAAACGTCAGCTCTCATTAAACCAACTCTCCAAAATAATGACGTTCATCTGATTTTTTCCTTCTTTGATTAGGTGTGTATAATTCTGCATTATCTTAGTAGCCTTGATGCCAAACAAGATTAAATTGTCACGTATAGTATGCTAAATTCATATTTGAATTAAAAAAAAATCACTTATAAGGAACTCTTAGCATCAGCATCTAGGGACAGAGCTGCTATATTAACATAATTTACACCACTGACAGAACACTCTTTTCTAATTATTTATGGCCAACCATCAATTACTGGTCAATGCTGAAATCATTCAATATAATTGTTTCCCTAAGGTCTCTTGTTTGGATGCAATGAAGACAGTTCCAGCAAGTTTCATGATAGCACCAACACATGTTTCTTTAGCAAAATAATATCAGTTTTGCTGTTTTACATGTGACTTATATTTTCAGCCTGAGAAAAAAAGAACTACAAATCCTGAAAATTTGATACCACTTTTTCACAACTTCTTATTCCATTTATTGTCATACATTTTCAGACCTATGGTGCAAGCAGCTGGATGAAGGGAGAGAACTCCTAAGGAAATACATGAAATATTAGGAGGAATCCTTGTTCACCAAATCTTTGACTTCACTTTTTATTCCATCCTTTTTCCACTTTCTTTTTCATTTTATATAAATAAATACAATTATGCCTCATTTCTACTCACAATCATATACCCTGGCTTCACTTCCATACAGATCAATCCTAAAGCATACAAACAGAACCTGCATTTGAATTCCTAATGATTCTTCCTATTGTCTCATTGCCGTTACAACCTGTCAATCACTGATGAAAAGTGCTAATCACTCCCAGAAATCCCAGTCTCGCAGACAAAAGTACCAGTCACTAAAAAAATAATACCAATTGGTCATGGATGGGAAGGAAATCTCACTAGGGATCTAACTGCACAATGGAGTTTATTAAGTCCATTTTGCTTCAGTCTAGCTCTGCTTGCATCCAAAGGTTTCAGACTTTAATTTCAAAGTCAGCTAAAACCCACCAAGGTAACTTATATTCATTAGCTAGGCTCCAACTGAACTGCTGTGAAATCTCTTGGCTGTGACAAGGGCTCTTGCCTTCAGCACAAGCAGCAGCATTTATTTCCACTTTAAGGGGAAAAAAGATCTAGCCAAATGTTAGGACTTCTAAATTCCTAATTGGTTCACTTTTTACAGGCACTTAGTTCTTTTCAAAGTTGGTTCTGTAAATTTGACTAATTGTATACATGAAAGGATATTTCACAGTTAATACTCCACATCACAGCAGTGCCCCTTCACTACAACAGTTAAGTTTACTAGAGAGAAGGAGTAGTGATGATGAGTACATACCATGCACCATAAAGCACTGTCGCCTCAGGTCACAGAAACTGTTTTATATTATAAAAGGAAGGTGGCTAATTCAGTAGTCTTGACATCCAAACTACTGTAACCTAACAGTACATTTTTGAACAAGCCTACAGCAGGTTGCACTGTTTGTACTTAAATGCAGACTTTATGTTTTTATGTATTACCTAAATACTTAAGAATGTTTGATCTTAATATTTTATAATTAAGCAATATACAGTAATTAAGTTTTAGAAATCCCTATAGTGATTATTACCTCTGGAGTTTACTAGAGGAGGCTGAGAATGTGCAATAATTGATTTCTATTGGTTATAAGCATTTTACTTCCTATTTCTCAAAGAAGCAGCACATTTTAATTGGCTTAAATTTCTGCTTAGTTAACTAAGTTTTATAGGTTCATCTGGTTTTGGTTAGATATCATTACAATCAGAGCTATGATTAGCTGTTATGCAATGGTAAGACCACCTTTAAAAAACAAAACAAAACAAAAAATCCCTGTAACATTTGCACAAAGCAACTGTTTACAATATGCATCTCTTTGTATGCAGCTTTGCACAAATACGTTTCTGTTGTTTCCGGTGGTTAGATTTCAGAAGGGTTTAGACTCTGAGATACAGGATGCTGAGTACTTCCTGCTTTTAAATAGGAACTGAGGGCACTTGATACCTCCCAGGATCAGTGTTTATAAGAGACAGGAGGAGGCTCTAGCAAGGTACAATGCAAAGTTCATTGGCGCACCTCAGTCTGGACTTTGAGTACTCAATATTCATAGCTTCTGAGTGGACACAGCTTGCACCAAATCACATAGATTCAGGAGGAGTAACAAATTTACACTTGAGATTTGCTTACTTTGATACAAACTCCCCCCCATACATTAATCCTCAAATACATTAATCCACAGTGCCACCTAGCCTCCTGTGTATATTTATTTTAACAGTGACAAAAGGAAACCTTCCTAAACTGTAACAAATGCTTAAACAAAGTCCCCCTAGTTGCTGGATATAAAAGAAGGCAAAAAAGAAAGAAAAAAGCCAGGTATCTTTATAGTAATAGTTAGTGACCCAAAGGAAATCTGTAAACCTTTGCTACAGGTCTGTGTACACTATGATTACTCATAACAGTATAAACTGGATATTAGCTACATTGAATTACAATGAACTACTCCGAAAACACCTGCCCTCCTATAACATATAGCTTGCCTCCTAAAACACAAGATTTTCCCCTCTTTTTTTTTCCTTTTCCTTTTTCTAACCTTGGTCTTAGAACTAAATTAGGTTTTATATTATATTTATATTAGTCAAGCTTTAAAATGTTCTTGTAAGTATCTAATCTCTTTGGGGTCATATTACTGTGACAATAATAAAGCCAGGCTAGCAGCCATTAAAAGAAATTCTCCAAAATATATGTCTAATAGATATTTCTCAGCCACTGGTACTCCCACAGAGAATTAACTGATGCCCTGAGCACAGTAAACTTCTTTGGTGTAGAGCTCGAAGCATCAAGTACTTTTGAGTTCAGGGTACTACTGAAGGAATTTCCCTTTAAAACCACTTTTGCCTTTGATAGCAGCAGCACACCATTCTTCAGCTGTGCCTTATCATTATGCATACAGGAAATAACACTAGTGACATTTTCTAATTAGCTAAAGCCAAACTGGAGGCAAGTCCTAGTCCTGATTTATGGCAGAAAACCCTAATAGACCCTTATGTCCCTTACAGTCCCTGAAGCACTGAGATCTCCTCCAGACAGCCTAGAGGTTTGTTCCAAATTAATGTATGCCCTTGTTAGTTATGTATAAAAGGGAGGTCAATGATATGGTCTGTGTGTTGGATGTGGCTCACAAAGCTTTTTTACCCAGTCCATAGAGCTCCAAAAGGGAAAGGGGGTTCAGAGAGGTGAGCAAGGGAGTGGTGAGGCCTGCTAAAGAGCCCCAATAGGCATGTGTTTCAGCTACAAGGAGATGAGTAATGGCTGTGTTAATCCCTGGGTTGCCATTTGCTCATTACCTCAGTGCTACCACTGTTGCTCATTTGGCACCACTACCAGGTCTGGATCTGGCATGGGAGGCTCCTTACAGTCCAGATCTGGTCTGTGAGAATCCTCACAGGCTGGACCTGGCCTGTGGATGGAGACAAGTGTGACACCCCGCCTTGGGGTAAGGATAGAAATTACACATAAACTGCTATAAGTATTTGGAAACTGGTTCAGATCTGTAACACAACAGAAGTTCAGTGCACGTAAACCACTTTCAAAATGGCTGAAACTGGCTTAAGATAAACCTGGGTGGATGCAGTATCGGACTTAACTGATTTAGGTTAAATTGGCTTATTGAACTTTTGTTCCAGATCCTCTCCAGATTCAAGCTGTCTGCTCCAGGAGGAGGGCTTTAGCACCTCTTGGCTTCTGGTCTGGGCTGTTGTGGGCATGTGGCTGCATTTCTGGAATCAAAAGTGAATGTCTATTCACTTGCTTATTGGTTCGATCTAACCTGTGAAGATTAAATTAATTCAGCCTTGGGCTTTTTGACTGTGTGTACTTAGCCGTGATGTACAGCATACTAGTTGTGAAAAGATAAGACCATGTTTAGTACTTTTAGCTTGTTCTAAAATGTGTCCAAGCCCATAAGATATGTCTATGCCATGTCCCAGCATTTCCAGAAGGGCCTCTCTCATGAACATGCTGTCTATGTGGTCCCACCTGCACACACTAAACCTGGAAATGAAGTGAAGTCATTCTGAGGGTGCCCCTTGCAGTCAGCCTCAAATCTCTGCATTCAGCGTGGTTGGCAGCAGCCATCTGGGTGCCCCCAAAGCAGTTTTGCTGATGACTGGAAATAATAGTAAAAAGAATCCAGCTGTTTCTCTCTGTTTTCCCTCACTATAACAAAAATAAGGACTCTCTCCATCCTGCTGTCACTGACTGCAACCTCACTTCAGCCATCTTCCTTTCCCACCTTGTCTGAGCTGCTCACTGTGCTTCTGTTTTCCTTCCATGCTTCATATTTGTGTTCCTTATCCTCTGGCCTACCTCTCTTCTTCCCCTTTATGTCTCATCAAATCCTGCCTCTTCCAACTTTCCCCTGCTTTCTGCTCCTGACTGTCCCAGAACTGAAGTCTGAGAAGCATGCCACTTCTGTATGTGCCTCACCTCAAAAATCGCCTCTCACCTCCAGCCCTTTGTGTGCTTGTTAGCATTTTCCTACCTGCATACCAAGCCTCCCACCTTTGACTCAGTAGTCTGGCTATAGCAGCCTAACCTGGAGTAAACTGGAAGCAGGGCAGATGACCTTAATAAAACATTTTTAAATGTTACACTGTGTATACATGAATAGAGCTCTGTATAAGCATGGCTCAGGGGAAAGCACAAGGGAAAGGAAACCAGATACTATGTCTTGCCACTTCAGGGCACATGCTCTTCAGAACAGAGTATTTCACCACCCAGGTGCAAAACATAGGGAGTCAGAACGAAGGCTATTATTTTTTGCCTGGCACAAAAAAAAAGAGCAAAAGGCAAACAAAGAATGAACTGCTTCAGCTGGAGGATAAAACAAACAGTCCTTAATTCATGAAATTTCTTGTGTGAGAGATGGCCAGTTTCCCAGTCCCCCCTTGATACCAGATTGGGTCTTTGCCCAGGAGATTGCTGACACTGTTTCTTCCATAGTCTGGAAGGAGAGAGAGACAAGGCTTCCTCTTTTACCATTTTTCTTCATGTCCCTGTTTTCATCCTTTAAGTTAACCCCTTCTGTACCTCACTTAGCAGAGGACACACACGTAAGGCAGAAGACCTGTCCAACTACAGGATCTTTATATTAGGTCCTGGCAGTTCTCCATGTCTAGGTGTTTTACCTTAGCAAGGGCAGCAAGCAAACCAAGTCTGCCAGCCATTTGATGATGATGAGCCAGGAATGTTAGGAAAAATTTCAATAAATATCACTAGACAGAGACTTTTTTTACCAATAGTATAATTTTTAAATTAGATGTTGCTGTTTTTCTGACAAGACTTTCACGGTATTCTCTGCTGGCATAAAATGCGGCAAGTTATGTTTCAAGGGAATCCTTCATTTTTTGGTTAAGGGAAGTTAACTATCAGGCTTGACATGGGAAAGTAGTTTCACCTTTAACTATGAAGTAGTTCCCCCTTCTGAATAATAAGGCACTCTGTACTGCCGTCAAGGTATATGTAGTAGGCAGTGTGATGATTGACAACTAATGGAAGACAATGTGGTAAGGAACAGGCGCTTAGTGTCCTTGTGCTTTGACAAGATTTTTCTTTTGGCTGCTGTTTGTCATTGTTGGATAGCGACACACTTCCCTTCCAGTGGACCTTTCTGAACTCTGCTGTCTTTGAACAACACAGAAATTGCAAAAGAAACCATTTACCAGCCAGTAATTACAAGCCACCCCTCATGTAAAGGTAAACGGTAATGAGGAATGTGCAAAGAATGGCTGGCACTGTCAAAAGAAAAGAGCTGCTTGTAAAACGTAAAGCCATACAAAATGCCTTATAGACTTATCCTGCAGTAACTGTATCAATTAACCATGCTAAAAGCTCTAACTCAGATGGGCACTGCACACAGCATGTCTGCCAGTGTTTTATTATCAAGTCCATTATGATGAGTTCTTGTCCTAGACAAAGGGAGAACAGAAAAAGAATTCAGGCTGACAAATTAGACTTGAAATCAGTTTCATTTACATAACGACTGGAAGTTCATTAATAACAGAGTTTTAATTATTCATGCTCTTGTTTCACTAGATACAGCAGTTTTCCCCCTGCTGTGCTGGATGTCTGGATTAGCTAAAATGAACCATAGCAAACTGATAGACTGCCCAGATTTCTTAGATTCTTTTCTGCTTTCAAAGTACCAAGGGCGGGGGGAAGGGGGGCAGGGAGAAGGAAAAGAAAAAGCAGTTTCTTTCAGCCAACTTTACAGCATGCTTGTTAAGGAGGCATTTTAATTTTGCATTGGGTGGGAGCTTTCATCTGAATTGGGAACTCAGCCTTAAAAATCAATTCATTTGAAAAGTTTTTAAAGCCCAGTGAATGCAATTTTTATATTTATTTGTCAATTTCTAATTCCTTATAGTGCTATAGTATAGTACTGAGATCAGATTACATCAGTAGCATGAATGCTACCCCCATTTGAGCACAGAACATCTCTGGAGGAGTAAAGTGTATCTCATTCTTCGCTAAGTTCTTTCTTATAAACTATACTAAAATATCATTTCCTAACTCCTGTTTCCTCCTCCTCCTTTTTCCTGGTAGCTCCCTGCCTAATGCTGACTCTGAGGTCGACACCACAAAAAGAAACAGAGCCAAATGAAAAAGGAGGATAGTATATACATACACACACACACATACACACCTGCCCCATTACAATATAAAAACAAGAGACAGTGTAAATAATGAACAGGAAGCTTTACCTTATGGGGTTGAGTTTTCCTACGAATAAGTAGGATGAGTAGCTCTCATTGACTTCAATGCATCCTGCAGTGAAAGAATATGGCCCATGGATTTTCCATGACTATTTGCTATTCATTAAAACTCAAGGGCCCTACTGCCCCGCTGCAGGACACATGTAATTCCCATTGATTTCATATCCTGCAGCACAACTGGGCCTCCCTTGAATCACAGCTACATGTCATGGCACTCAAAACATTGGCTGGGGCACAAATTGGGGAGAGAAGGGGGGATATTTAGTTACTAAATGATAAGGTATACTTAAAGAAAACCCCTTCTTTTACCAAAGCAGTTTTAACTAAGATGCAAGATCATATGGTTTTCCGAAAAAAATTCTCAAAAACAGAAACACTGGAAATATAATAAAAGTCCTTTCTGCAGAACAGAAAACAAATAAGTTCTCTCTTGAGCTTTTACTGCTCATGGGTAACTCGTTTGCTTTGTTCTGCAAACATTATTTTGTTCTGTGTTCATTTCCTAACACCCCCCACCTCTCCCCTCAACATGACAATATAGCTAGAAGAAAATATCGAGGAAGATTTTATGTGGATGGAAAGGAGGAGTTCCAAGGAAGACATCTGGATCATGTTTGCTCTGGTACTTCTTTCCAGAGTCCCTCCCTATTAGGTTGCTGCTGCAGGCAAACAGGAGGGGTTTTCCTTTGCTTATATTTGATTTCCAGGTGCAAATATGCACTCATCTAAATCTTGTCCATATGCTGCCACACATCTGCATACGTCTTCTAGTTTTGTTTATAAACCAGCCATGTATTGCACACCTGACTTGTGCATTATGTCCACAATAAAAATCACGGAGTATTGCCTCATTCTTTAAAAGGAATCCAGTTCCAAAGAGAGAAAAGGAGGTTCTATGGTAAAATACAAAGCTGGGACTCAGGAGACTTTGATTCTGTTCCTGGTTCTGTCACAGACTTGCTATTTGATACAAGGCAAATAATTTCAGGTCAGATTGTAAACATCTTTTTCAATCTGGTGTTAGTTCTTTGCAAAAGTTGTCTTGCAGAGGCAGGAAAAATGCTGAGTTACCAATCACTCACCAAGGTGAATGAGACCTTCAAAACCTGGCCCTTTGTTTCCCCTCAGTTTTCACCACAAAAACAACTGGGGTGATATTTCTCTGCCTAATAAGAGGAAGTAATTTATTAAGGCACTCAGATAACAGAGCAATAAGAACCTCAGAAATCCCAAGCAAACAATACTTGAAATTTGTGTTTCTGAAAATTATGAGTGGCTGATGTAGATAATTTCCAATCATCACAAACATACTAAAGAAGAATGGGGATATATAGTTCCCTTAGATGAGCTTACCTATCAACCCACTAAAGTCACTTAACCAGGTGAATATGCACTTGGACCCATAATTTTATCCAGCAGCTTATGGCAATGGGAGAAATACACACTGCTTCTTTTCAACTAAGGAAGATATTTGGGAAGAGAGGAATAGGCATGTCATGTAAAATGGTTGATTTTAATGTCTAAATTATCTCAATTTTCCATGTTCACAGTCCTGTTTCTTGAGGTCTTTCCTACTCTCACCAGGTAATTTTCAGTTGCAAACTAAAGTTTTCCCTTTAGCCTCAGTGAGGGAATCTTCAGGTAGGTGTAGTGCAGAAGATTAAGACTACATTAAGATTAAGTCTGAAATGTTCTGCTACCAATTAGCCCTCTAGTATTTCTGTAAGCCTTGAATTTTTGATGCGATCAATGACACCAAGTGGAGCCATCTTCTGTGGAGTGGTTATTAAAGATATAAAAATCAATACAAAGATGATACTTGGAAATCTATATCACAAGATAATGAATCACCATGAGAGCCGGCTAAGAAGGAATATCAGCAAACCAAACAGAAGGTTTGTGCATAACAAATTATTTGATGCCAGTAGAATTTAAGCTAAATTTTGCATGAGACAGAAGTCTTCAGGCAACACTTATGATACATTTGCATGGCAAGGTTTTAATGAGATGAAGACACAAGACCAACCATGCACAGGGCTTTGTGTGCATTAGAGAGAGAGACTGAGGGAGAGAGAGAAGATTGAGACATATGGGATTAAGACAATAATGCCATAATTTAACTTTAATGACAAAACAGCATCAAAAACTTTCTCTGTCAGTAATCCTCATTCAATTTCTTTTAAATGAAACATTATTTGCCTGCACCTTAAGTGCTGATTGTTATTGGAGTTGTGTATTGGAGCTACACAGGATACTCCAAATTTAATTTGAACGAGGAATTGATTTAGTTGCCTTCAAAGCAATGTTTTTCCTTTCTAAAATTGAACTAGTGCATGACTTCGCAAGTTCATTTGTGTTTACTACTTGACACAATTGTATGTGATATTATAGCATTTAAGGTCTTACCCTGCATTATCACACACAAAGCCAGAATTACCAAAACAAATACAGTAAACTCTCTGGTAACCGGCACCTTACAGGCCAGCATGCTCTGTTAATCGACATGCCGGCTTGTAAGGAAAAGTGAAACCGGAAGTGCCCACTGCGGCACTTCCAGTTTCTCCAAGCCCCCACGGCCTGGGGCAAAGCAGCCTGTGCTGCCGAGCCCCCATGGCCTGGAGGCATAACAAGCTGCGTGGGGCTGTGTGGGACCCGTCTCCCTGTCCCATGGGGCTTGCAGGGCCTGTGGGAGGGGCAGTGATGCTGCCGGAGGGGCGGGAGGGGTGGAGGGATGTAATGGAAGAAGCGGCAGTTGGACCCACTCAGTTAACCAGCATATTTTGTTATCCGGCATCCCCCATTCCCAGGGGATGCTGGATAACAGAGCTTTTACTGTATTTCCTTGTGTCATTTCCCTGCTTTCCAGGGTAATATTCTCCTCCCTGACAGGCACCGATCTCAGGCTGCCCATACACACACTCAGGGGTGGAGGTGTTTTAATTGAAGCAGTTCCTGGACTGCCACTATAATTAAAATGGCTCACTGTCACGTGTATTAAGTCCCCGTGTGCATAGGCACTGACTTTGGGTTTTGCTAGTAGGTGCTTTCTTTCTTTCCTTTTCTTTTTTTGTTTTTTTTTTGCATTCCCATGCTGAGCCCAGTGCATGCCCAGAAGAGGCAGGGCATTACTTCAATTTGGCTTGCCTGACATAGCTCGTGGGTGCTTGGCACCTGCAAATTTTTTTGGTAGGTGCTTGAGCCCTGGAGCACCCACAGAGTTGGTGCCTAGGCCTATGTGTTTAAAAATGGCCCTGGGATGCTTTATCTAAACCTCATTCAATGCGGATTGTATATAGCTGCCCCCATGGCCATTTTAAAACACGTGGGAGCTTAATACATGTGACAGTGAGGTGATGCCAGAGTGTTCTAAATAGAACGTGTTCTGATTAGAACACGAACAAGCATGTGTATAGGCAGACAAAGACAGCTGCTCAGTTCAGATCTGCTATGTAACAAACACCTTCACTTTGAACTTCTGATATATGAAGGTATATCCATTGGAATGATCTTAAAAGTATATCAGTAAAATTAAAACTCACAATAACTTTGCATGATAGGTAAGCATTATGCCTAATCTGAGACACTGAGCCATGTAACAAGCAGTGTTGTCCAGGAGATATGGCACTGGGTAGGGATCCAGGAGGCACAGATTCTACTTCTGGTTCTACTTTTTTACCTGCAGTATGAGCCAATGGCAAGTCACATTACATTTGTTTCTCCTAATGCTGGTTGTCTATCGTGTCTGTTTAGAAAGACATAGAAGCCCATGGCAGAACACTTTAACCTCCCTGGACATTCCAGCAACCTCAGAGTAGCTGTT
>NW_005841999.1:2424612-2426037 GCF_000455745.1 Alligator sinensis | reverse complement strand
GAATACAACATTGCAGAACAACAAGAAATCATCCGCAGACATAGGCAGATCCAGGATTTTGTTAAGGCACAGATTTTGCCGGAACAGTGATTGGTGCCACAGGTGCGGTTGTACATCCTGTTTTCAGCCCCATCCCTAACTGGGGTGGGAAGACCATGGTGCAGGAGCAGCAGTTGGAGTCTCTGAATCAGGTAAGAAACCTGTTCTGACCCCACCCACAATCTTGCCACCCGCTACCTTCCCCTCTGTGATCAGTGGTGTGTCCCCTCCCCTTCCATTTCATTCCCCGCTCTCCCACCCACCACTGCCTCTGTCCCCAGCTGACCTAGGTGCAAGGGGAGCTCCAGAATCTCTCTTGCCCTATTTCAGCTGGGCTGAGTGGCGATCCAGCCTCAGAGGAGGACAGCAGCAGTGGGCAGGTTTCTCTACTGCACCTGCCCCTAGGCTGGCAGGAAAAATCTGTGGGGTGGGAAGGGGCAGCCCCCTGTGCAGCCTGACCGCAGCAGGGCAGGAGCAACTCTAGAGTTCCCCCTGCCCCCTCATCAGCTTGGTGCAGTGGGAGTGGTGTGCAGGGGAGGAGATTTTAGCAGGGGCAGGGAAGTGCTGCTGAACATGGGGGAGAAAGAGGGTGGCTTTTTATCTGCTTTGGGGACTTAAAAAACAGTTTCCAACTGCTGTTCCTCCAGGGATCTGAAAGGGAGATTTGACCATTCCACTGCACATCCTTTGTGTTTTCCCCTGATCAAAGAGTGGACTGTGTAAAGTGTGGCCTCAGCAGAGACTCTAGATTTATATCCCATTACCTGGACTAGCTTTTATAACCCTTATGTCCCTCAGTGGGCTAACTGCTTTGTTTATCCCTTTTTGATATCTTCAATTTACGTTTGCCTCTCTCAGCAGTGCCCCTCCCCTTATCCTTTTTTCCCCCCTCTCTGTTTCCTTTGTAATTAAAATACTTTATTCCTTTCTTTTTCATACTCCTACTCTGCAAGTTCATTCATAGCATCTGACAAAGTAGGCTTCCACTTATAAAAGTTTAAACGATTTTGTGAACCAGGTAGTCCTTAACATGCTAGCCTGCCCTGCCTTCTACTTGTCTATTTAGAAAGCAATAGCTCCATGGAAGGGACCTATCTTGGTGCTCGTACAGTATTCACACATTAAGGAACTGGTCTCATTTGTAGCCTCTGCAGTAATACAAATAAAAATATGATTAAGTGACATGCTGAAGATCACCAGGGAAGTCTGAAAGAGCTAGCTTGGAAACGAGATCTGACAATGCCAATTCCTATACTATAGTTACGAGATCATTTTTTCCTCGTAAGCTCAAGGAGCCGTAACTCCTTAATCTTTTTCTGTGGTATAGATACGTGCAAACACTCTTCATATATTGCTTTTTAACCATACATATTGCTTTCCTTGTTA
>NW_005841999.1:2420056-2424581 GCF_000455745.1 Alligator sinensis | reverse complement strand
GCAGGATTAGGACACTTACTTTTAGCAGTTGCATTGTGGTACAACAGTCATAAATGCACCTATTTCCTTGTTTCTCCTAGATATACATAGCTTTCACATTTGCAGCTGCTAAGTAGCACCTCTCACAGATAATCATACTCACAATCACAGCTTATTGTGCTTTTAAACAGGACGCTAAACACAAGGCTAGTATTCTTTGTTAATCAGTAACTCTCTGTTGATTTACAGATAGGCTTCTGAGGGGGTTTTTTGTAATCTCTCACCTATGCCAACACAACAAACCAAAGAGAACAAAACAAGGAGTTGGACCATCATCTGACAAATACAGCTAAAACTCTTGGGGGATTTACATCAGCTGAGAATCTGGCCTAATTACCTTTTGTCCTGTGCCTAAGGTTAAGCATGAAACATACTGTTTACCCCGTTGCTGTGCATTAGAGCTTGGTGGCAGCACTGGTGGCTTATTAGTAAGTCAACCAATTTTTGGTGGTATCCTTGAGAATTTTTTTAGCTTCCTGTATAACAGAGATGTTATTTAAAGGCCAATAGAGTCCTGACACACCTTGTGTAGTTTTAACTAGTCATTATGGTTTTTACTTAATTTGTTTTCCTCCCTCCTTACCCCCTGAGGCTTTGAAGGCAAACGAAGCATTCAGCAGCACAAAACAAGGAGAATTAGAACAGCCTTCGATATATTAAAAAAACAAAAATCAACAAATCCAAAAACCAAAACAGGCCTCTTGCCAGCATCATTTCTCACATGCCACCAAATGTTGTCACTGCAGTTTACATTTTTCAGCCTTGTGACTGTTCTGACACCTCTTTGTTGTTCCTTTTAAGTGCAGATACCTAGGTGGCATTGCTATAAATGAAGCAGTGGTGTTTAGACTGCATTCAGTGGCTAATAGAGATTCTTCTCCTTCATCTGCATCTGTACAATTTACATCTATTATAGGCTCAGGACTAGAGCTTTTGCAGCCTCTCAGTGGTTACAGAAGGGCAAAGAGATCCCCCAAAAGAACAGTGGTTAGGCTGATCTTTAAAGGCTTCAAAAAGGCAGCCCATCCAGCATTGTTTACTCAAGGGTGGGAGGAGAGATGGGAAGGGGAAGGAGCTGGTATTGTAAATGTTTTGAAGGATACCACTACAATGTGTGAAGAGAGTTCTGTGAGTGATCTCAGTCCGATGATATCCACCACCAAATACAAGACGCTGCCTTTGAATTGGTAATGAATATTCAAAGGGACCTAGTGTGGATTTCTCAGTTAGCATTAATTTTTTCCTATGCATGGCTCCAAAGGGGCCTACACATGTTTTGTGTCGTATTTTGCCTTTCGGGTGTCAGAAATAGGTGGCTGAATAAATTCCTACCTGTGAAATTCACATTATTCCTTTCACAGCACCTCTGGGAAAGAATGTATTGAGAACCGGATCTGTTCTCTCACTTAATTCCCTATTACCAAGCAAAGTGCTTGAGAATATTGTTACAAGGGGCTTCCTCAAAAACTGTATACATTGGCCTGTGTTAAACCCCAGGTACCAGAGCATGTGTTCACACAAGGAGATAAAGTAAGGCACGGGGGAGATCTCTGTTTGCTTTCCCTTTGCTTCAAACAAGGAAGGAAGCAATAGCACTGGACAAATATGTACACATTCAGTCTATGCTACCAAGTTTTAAAAGGCAGTGCTTAAGTGGTGTGGGGAGAACTTTGAGAACACTCAAAAAAATTTCCTCCCTGGTAGCAGAATCACATCACTTATGCTGAGTGAAGTGAGGCTTCTGCTGCAATCCAGCAGCTGGTGCCTTCCCAGAGTACATTTCACACTCTGGTGGCATAGCTGCTACAGTGGAACCACATGGAGCTGCCAGAAGCACATGGATATATGCATGTGACTGCATGATGATAGCCACCATCTGCCACCAAAACTTCTAGTGGCAGAGTCAGGATACACAGACAAGACTGGAAATGCTTATAATTTCTTCCCGAAGAATATTCTGATTATTCTGACAACATGGCACAGCATTAATGTCTCCTTGGAAGGAGGTTAAGATAGGGAACCAGATACTTTTCCCTGTTTCTCATGAAAATGTCTTGAATGTACCTGTGCTCCTTGGTAATACCCCAGAAGATGAAATCTAGCCAGAATATTTAACTCTATTTTGAGCAGGAAGGCTCAGTATGTGAAAGTAGAGTGGCAAGATCAATGGGACGCTGATCCTTGATACTTCTGAAATGCAAATAATAAAAATGGCAATGTCCAGAGCAATGATTGCACTAGGGGAAGATGGCAGATATTTGAATGTATTCTATTAAACTGTGCAAGTATGTCTATTTCTATATAATCTCTCAATGGGCTAGGGTTCCAGTGTACAATTACAGTTATGTGGAATTACAGCTTTGTAACATGGTGCATAAAGTCTCTATCCTTTCTCTCATCTGACATTACTGTTGTAATATTTGTTCAAAAGGTGAATAGCAATAGTTCCCATGTTTTACTTTGTTGTGTCTTTCAGGAACCAGAAAAGCCAAATCAAAGCAGGAGAAGGAAGTCACTGTACTAAGCCACCCTGCTGATCAAATAAAATAATAAGTTATCATATGCTTTATCTCAGTGACAGTGCTATTGGATTATATTATTGTATCTTGTTTTACTAGCAAAGCATAATTGTATATGGCTCTCCATGGACCATCAGAACAGACAAAGGATGTTAGGAGGGAGTGGGAAGTTAGGGGGAGAGCTAGTCCGTGGAATGTTTTTTTTCATTCTGGTCTGCAGAAATACCATTAGCATTAAGTGTGATGTCTCAAACACCCTAACAAGTGAAACATGCTTGCATACAGGCTATTTAGAAAAGAGACCGTAAATCACATTGTTACAAATACAATTGAAGCCTGAATTCTCTCTCCTTTCAAAAACACCCTGCTCCTCATTGTCCTGTTATATCATACCTAAAATGAACATGTAAACTCTTCAGAACATTTTGGGTGGGGAGGAGGCATTTTTTGATAATCATGATCAGGGTAGCAACAGCAAAACATTTTTTCTATTATTAATGCAATTTGTTAAAAAAACCCACAAAAAAACCAAGAAACAAACCTCTAAACATAGAAGCTACTACTTCTTTTTTTAAAGCAGTATGTTAAAGAATTTTGGGCGTGTGGATAAAAATAAAACAAAATCAAATCTTGATGTTCTAAACCTGTAGCAACCCAGGAAAGGTACAAATGTTGGTGGTGGTCTGTATTTCAACACCAAACCTGTGCTGAATAGCTATCAGACATGCCTCTAGTGTTTTAGCTGGATTTGAGACAGACTTTACTAAAAGTAAAAAGTTCAGTACCTTAACTTCCCAAACTAGTGGAGGCCAACCTTTTTGGCAGAAATGCCACAAATTAGCCTTGTACCCTCCCTGGGCACATCTACATATGTGATTCGTGCACATGAATAAAGTTAGAGACATAGTATTAGAAATAAGGTCATTGAATTAGACTGCTGGTGAAAAACCTGAAGGAATGGTGGAGAGAGACTTTCAAATAAAGCAACAAAGAGAATCTTAATAGAAACTGGGTAATCTCATGTGCCAAGAAAAGGTAAGTACAGAAAAAATAATGTAAGCAGAAAGATAACCAGTTGGCAAGTCCTGGAGAATAAAGCACAGTAGCCAACTAAGCTGGATCATCCAAGTCAGACTGGAAGGAAAGGAATGGTTCATTAGGAAGCCCTGCAAAGCTTTTCAGTCCCACATGACACCCTTTTCAGCCCTTTGACTCCAGATGCCAAACTCCACTGGTCTCCTCTCAAAAGCAGCATATTTTTAATTGCTACCCTTGCTGTAACAGTGGTGCCAGCAGTCACCTCACACTTACTCTTCACACCACCTGGTGTTGGCATACATCTTTCTAGCTGGCATGGCACTTGGACTTTATTTTTCTTTGTGGCTCTTTTGTAAAGGGTACAATGTTGTATATTGTCTCCTTGATTCCATTTAAATGCTTAATGGTAGCATGTCACATCGCAGTATGGGGATGTGAGTCAGGGAGCCTATAGTAGCTAAGCTAGGTTGAAGGGGAAGAACTGCAGTAAGTTGAAAAAGAAAGAAATAATTGAGCTCCAGCTAATAAATAAATGACACTGATGGAGTCTAGAGAATGCCAGGCCCATCCCTATTTGGCAAGAGAAGCTTTGAAGAGGGAATACAAGGAAGGAGCAAGAAAGCAAAGTGAAGGCCCCATAATATGATTAAGAATATTTTATCAGTCACTTACTCAAGATGAAACCCCATAGTCCTCTGGCCTAGGCAGGGAGATGTCTCAAGAGCTGCATTTTGCCACCTGAGGAAAACAAAATGAGTTTATTAGTATATTTCAAGTGGAAACAAAGGAACATTAACAAAGTTTATAATACACAAGCTAAGTGCAATCACATCTGCAGCCAGAGTTCAATTTATATTTATCTGACAGAGGGGAAGATGTGGGGGACTTCACTTCCTTGGCTAGTGAACCCTGAGGAATGCCAGAATGGC
>NW_005841999.1:2397010-2420013 GCF_000455745.1 Alligator sinensis | reverse complement strand
TAGGGAAAAAAGGAGAAGAAGATGGCTGAGTGATTCCAGGAGCAGAGTGAAGGGCTGAGAGCAGGTGGAGAGCTGTGTAACCCCACCTGGCAGAAGGAGGGGGTTAATAAAAAAAATCAATTTGCAATCTTCTGTAATTAGTTATTTGAAGAGACTATTGCTGCCACCTGCTTGGATTGATCAGGAAAATTATAGTTAGCCACTGCAAAGTAACTATGCATAAAAATAAATTCTTTTTCCTCATCTTGAAGGAAGGTTGCTGTCTCTGGAGTTTGAAGGAAGATGCTGGGGGGAATTGTTCAGCCATCTGGTCCTTCCAGAGATCCATTGTTATGATCTGTAAGTCTTTGCTTTCTTTCATTTCTTATTCCTGAAGTGGCATTTGCTCCTCTAATTGGAGCAGACTTTCAGTGTGCTAAGGCAAGATTCTGGCCTCTCATTTCATGTCTCTGGTTGATTGGTTACATTTTTTGAAATACATATTTAGTGTTATTTATATTTCAAATGCATTGACCAATGGCTAGCTGCAGGTACATTTGACATGATTTTAGCTATTGGTTGGATTAAAAACTCTCTAGTGCTGTCAAACTCTCCACCATCTACAGCTATGTTCACCTTTAAGCAGTTTCCACTTGGCAGCAAATAAATATTTTCAAACAATGTTTTAAGCATGCACGATCTGATCAAAAACATTTTTTGAATAGAAAAAGTCAAGTTAGGGGGAAAAATGGAAATGTGTCACGAGCAACAGGACATTCAAAACATTCTCAACCAAACAAACCAGAAAATGTAGTGTTTGCTACGAAGTGGTGCAAAACTGGAGACCTATTAAGTTAAATATCTTCCAAAAAGAAAGAATAAAAGGGCATAGTGAACCAGCTTTATTTCAGGAAACTGACATCCAGAGTAATAAGTGCAGCCCAATAGACAAGGCACAGACGTCAAAGAGACAACACTTGAACTATCTCCATTCTGCCACCGGTTTACGCTGGGTTGTCTATATACCATGGCAGTGACAGTTAGAGGTCTCAATACTCTCAAGCATGCTCTGCCCATGCTTTGCCTACCCTTAGGGTGCCTGTAAGTATGCTGGTGGACCCACTCTGAACACATCTCTAGTAGCTACCATTAGCTGGGAATGAGACCAGGGCTGTTAGACTGACCATCTTCTGGGTTTGAAGCTTATTTGCAGGCACAAGTGATAAAGTTTTCTCAAGTGTACCCAGGCTGCACTCACCACCACCACTGTGCAGATAAGTGCTTGTGGCCTTGACTAAGAGATTTAATCTTCCTCAGTCTCTGCTTTGAGGTAGGTAAAATGGAGCACTTCCTCTCCAAAGTGCTTTGTGATCCTTGGAACTAAGTATTATTCTTATTCCTGAGTATGCAGCGTAGTTTAAAAAAATAAACACTGTATGTTTCAGGTAAAGGAGGAGAATATTTGCAGTTGGAATTGAAATTTGTTTCCAACTGAACAGCAGCAGCAATGCCATTTATTTACTTAATCACTCTTAATAATGATTCTGTATTAGGCAGTGAAAGAGGAGTTGAAATGCAGCTGAGACGCATCAGCAGTGTAAGTTTCATTGTATCATAATGTGGTAAATGCTGCCCTCTGGCTCAGGTTGGCAATGGTCAGTTATTTAAAAATGGGTTATTTTCTAATTACATGTGTGAGGGTGGGAGGAAAAGTGGGAGTCAAACAGCTTTCAGTACTCTTTCAAACATTTTAATTAAAAAGGCTAAATGATCAAAGCTTACCAGGTCAGAAAACACATTTTCATAGATTCAAGGTAGAAAACATATTACAATTATGTTTTTAAAATATACACAACAGAAGGGGAACTACTCATTTGAACGTAGCTTTATCTTGAACAGGATGCATAAAAGAGTCATGTCAGTATTAAGTTCATAGGCCCAGAGAGGATGGTTTCTCTTACATGTGTTTTTAAGATTCCAGAATACATACAGCATATTTCTGTATATCCTTTTACAGTTAGAGACAGTAGATAATGACAAGGTGAAGTTACAACCAAGGGAAGATAAAGTCTATTCTGTAATACCACTGCACTGAAAGCTACCACTACTGAGGTGTGGATGTCTGGGGCTTACAAACAGCATCTTTTCAAAATAGTAAAGATTAAACTGTTGTTCTGCTCTAGAAATCACTGTAGCCCATTTCAGTTTATTTAGATGAACACTGAAAAGGTCTTGGGGAAAGGAAAATATGCGTTTTTGTTTATCCTCATAGTCCTGGAAATTGTGGTGCCTCTTTTTCCATAAAACATGGGCCTGCTCGTCTTTTGTCCTGCCCCTTGTGCAGTCACTTATATCACAGCAAAGCACTACCATTCTGACATGGGCATGTTTTACACCTACTTTACACTTACGAAAATGACCATACATGGTTTGAGACAATGGAAAATTCAGCTTTAACTCAACAAAGCTTATCATCTTAGACTACAGAGAGGAAGAGAGACTTCTCTCAGGATGATGAAATATGATGGTCTGAGCACAGAAACGTTCTTCTGGGATTATTTTATATTGGGTACAATATAGCTCTTTCTCTGCAATTCAAGAGAAATAGAATTCTCTTGAATTTTTCTATTGACTTTTTTCTTAAAGTTTGGAGCTGATCTGAAGAGGAAAAAATCTCAGAATCAAACTGCAAATAGGAACAAGTAATTGATAGGGTTTTAGTTAACTGACTTAATAATAATTTAAAAAGAACAACTTGAACAGATGAAAAGAACAAAGAAATCCAACCCAAAGATTCACAGGCTGGATTTTTGGAGGCTGTGATTGCAATATTTAGATTCAATAGAGCTGGTGGGATCTGGTAAGGTAAACTCAGAAATGAAATACCCTATGAAACCTCATAATGTGCTTCCAGCTACACCTAATGTTCCAGTTTTTGCTCAGAAAAAGAACAGAAAATGTGAAAATGAAGGCAAACTGCAAATCTTTCAGCATAATCTGATGTCTTTATGAACAAAGGCAAATGTTACATTTATCCCATAATGTTATATATGAAAGGAGATATAAAAGCATTTGCATGTATTACTATAAAACAACCTCTACTATAATTAATTCTTAATATCCCACTCTGAATAAAGAGAAAAACCTTTCAAGTTGACTTGAATTTAGGGAATGTATTAAGCCTTGACTTGTGTAGCAAGAGAGCTAGACATAACCTTCACTGTACCAACCAAAGGTCTTATCCTGGATCTATCCAAGTCTTCTGTTGCATGAGACACTAAGCCCCAGATAAATGAAGATATTTAGATGGTGGGTTTACCACTGAAATCAAGACCTTACAGAAGTGGGAAAAATGGTAGATCCCTGGTCTGCAGCTGGACTCCATTTCCCAGGAACCCCTGCTCGTGTGGCTCCTACCCAGTCTTCATGGAGACCCCAGGAGCGGTGGGCCCATGACTGCACAGGGCTCTGCCTCAGCCGTGGATCTGGCCTCTGCCCCATGCTGTCATGGCCACGCGCTCCCAGGATCTCCATGGCCCAGGAGTAGTTCAGGCAGGCTGCATAGCTAGGAGGGGAACTGTGTCCAAGGCAGGGTCCAGGATCTTGCAGTGGTGGCAGCATGGGGCTGGAGCTGGGGCAGAGCTGCGATTCGCTGCCCCTGCCTGTGGCAGGAGATTGTGGCTCTGCCCCAGCTCCAGCCCCATGCTGTCACTGTCCCAAGATCCTGGGACTGGCCAAGATCTCATTTCTGGCCCTGATCCTATCTCAGCCACCCAGCTGTGTGCCCTGCCCATGTGGCTTCCACCTCTGGCAGTGGGTGCAGTGGGTGGTGGGAGCCAGAAGGAGCTGCTGCTGGGAAATGGAGTCTGTTGTGGGCCTGATCCAGCCCATAGTCCAGACTTTGCCACACCTGCAGAAGCTAATCTGGATCCTGACCCGTGTGCAGGTTCTGAGGCAGTCATGTGATTAGAGCTGATGGGAAGATGAGACTGTTTCCAAGCAATTTTAAGGTGTTGAAATTTGGTTTTGCTTTTTTTTGCCAAAACCCAAAAATGTGTCTAAGTACTGTATTTACTTGCATACTACATGTACCTTTCCCCTGAAAAAAATTAGCCCTTCAATTGAGGTGCATAACTAAAATGAGTAAGCTGATTTTTTTTGGCCAGAACTTCACTGTATGTGGGCACAGAAAGATAAAGACCTTTTGCTACAAGATGACTGTCAGCTTCTCTGTACCTGCCAGAAAGCAGAATGGGTTGCCATCCAGTGTTAACATTTTCACAGCTGCTTGCAAGTTCAGATCCTCTTTTGCCAAATTTTATCCCATAATGAGGGCATATGGCACTGACCACATTACTATGTATCCCCCCATACCCATGCTATGAAATAAAAATTGCCAAAAACTTATGCCAATTCAAGAGCAGCTGTGAAAGGGTTAACACTGAACTGTGCTCCTTCTTGCTCCCTGGAAGGGGCAGAGAAGCTGGCAGTCACCTTTTAGCACAGTGTCTTCATGAAAGCCAACTCTAGCCATGACTCTGGAAAAAAATCATTTTTTTTTCTACATTATGCCTTCCAAAAAACAAGAAACTGGGGTAGCAAGAAAAAATATGATTTCTGGTACTGGTTGGATTTGGAAAGGTGGGTATGCAGCCTGGAGATTCTGGCATGAGCCTATAGCATGGCTGATTTGCACTAGAATCTATCACTCCAGGGCTCACTGCATTACAAAGAGCACAGACTTGAACCAGGTTACACAAATCTCAAGCTAGGGTTGTAATGACCTGTCTATAGAGTGGAAGAGACTCATTTTAAGTGTATTTTATGGAACATTTTGGAATGGATGAAACAGCATGTTGCAACCTGCTGAGCATATAATGCATTCCTAACTCCTCTATTATATGAGGGCAGAATCACAGAGGGATAGGAAGAGAGGGGAAAAAAATCCCTTTACAAGACATGTGTGGGTGCATGCATCTCTCTTTCCCAGTCTTAAAATTACCCAGGAGTCTCAGAAGCCTTATGGATGTGCCAGTTGACCCTGCTTCCTACAAACAATTTCCATAAATAAAGCAAGTCACCCCACTCTTTACAAGTTAGGCTTAGCTTCTTCAGACATATAAGTCTGACATTACCATTTACATGCTCTAAAATGCTAGAAAAATCTGACCAAGCTGTTTGTTGCACAGGTTGTGCCTCATTTTATTTTATAACTGACTCTATGGGTAAATACAGACATTTGTGGAGGTTAGGGGGAGGTTAGACTACATTAAAATGTTCACACTATCTAACTTAGTTTGTCCATTTATGTACCTTACACTTAAGTCAGTAGTAAGGTCCATCTGTGTGAATTGTACAGAAGTTCAGGAAGGTTAGATCATTCTAAAAATGGCCAACCCGATCTAATTTAACCCTACCTGAAAGGCAGTCTTTGATCAAGTCTGGTGAGACTGATCTAATTGACATTCTGTGTGGTTTCTAGTACAGCCCTGGGGCTGAGAAAGCCCAGCCACTAGCCCCAGCCCCAGGACTGCTGTTCCCCTTCCCCTCCACCCCATCCAGCACCAGGCTATTTTTAGCTCTCTGCTGAACAATCCCCTCCCCCCGCCCGGACCAGCCAGTCCCCTCCCGAGCCTGTCAAACCCTCCATAGAATCATACAAAATTAGGGTTGGAAGGGACCTCAGGAGGTCAGGCAGTCCACCCCCTGCTCAAAGCAGGACCAGCCTCAACTAGATCATCTCAGCCAGACTTTGTCTATCCATGTCTTAAAACTTTTGAGGATGGAGATTCCACAACCTGTCTGGTTAACCTGTTCCAGTGCCTTACTACCCTCCTTGTGAAAAGTATTTCCTAATATCTAACCTAAACTTGCCTTGCTGCAACTTGAGACCATTGCTTGAGACCAAGAAGACCATTGCTTCTTGTTGTGTCATTTGCCATCACTAAGAACAGCCTAGCTCCATCCTTTTTGAAACCTCCCTTCTGGTAGTTGAAGGCTGCTATTAAATCCTCCCTCAGTCTTCTCCTCCCCTGACTAAACGAGCCAAGTTCCCTCAGCCTCTCCTCATACCCCATGTACCCCAGCCACCTAACGATTCTCATTGCTTTCCACTGGACTGTCTCCAGTTTGTCTACAGTGTTTCTGTAGTGGGGGCCCAAAACTGGCCACAGTACTCCAGATGTGGCCTCACCAGTGCTGAACAGAGGGGAATAACCACTTTCTGTGATCTGCTGGCAACGCTTCTACTGATGCATCCCAGTATCCTGTTAACCTTCTTTGCAACAAGGGCATGCTGTTGGCTCATATTCAACTTATTGTTCATTGTAACCCCCAGCATGAATGACTGGTACCTCCTGCGACTCAGGGGGTACCATGGCGGCGAGCGGGGACTGCCTGCAGCCGCTGCTTGTGCACATTGGTAGTGTGTGTGTGTGGGGGGGGGGGGGTGCAAGCAGCGACCACCCAGAGAAGATGGCAGTGAACAATCTCAGGGGGGCATGTGTCCCCCAGTGACCTGTCTACATGTCACCTATGACCCCCAGGTCCTTTTTTGCAGAGCTGCTAGTAACCAGTCAGCCCCCAGCCTGTGCTGGTCCATGGGATTATTCCATCCTAAATACAGGGCTTTGCATTTTTTCCTTATGGAACTTCATGAGATTTATTTTAGTTCAATCTTCTAATTTGTCAAGGTCTCTCTGATCCTAGCTCTATCCTCCAGAATACCAGCTACTCCCCCCAGCTTGGTGTCATCTACAAGCTTGCTGAGGATGCACTCTATGCCATCTTCCAGGTGAATATATTGAACAAAATTGAACAAAACCGGCCCCAGGACCAACCCTTGGGGCACTCCACTTGATACCGGCTGCCAATTAGACATTGAGCCATTGATCACCCTCTGAGCCTGAAGTTCTAGCCGATTTTCTATCCACGTTATAGTCCACTCATTGAACCCATATTCCCATCCCACAAGCCATTCCTGGTTCTGGTTTTACCAGCATTTGCTGGTGCTGGGAGCTGAGGAAGTAAATTGGGGTAGGGGAAGGAGCAGGTGGGTAGGGGGAGGTTGGTTGACTGGGGAGAGGGGGTTGTTTGCCTGGGGGTAGGTGGGGTTAGGGGCCCCTGGTCCCGGGTGGGGAAAAGCCCTCCATTCCTCCAAGCCCTACCTTGGACCCTGCCAACCCCTGCCTGTCCCCGATCTTGCCAAATGCTCCCAGATCCCACCAACAACTCACAGACCCTGTGGACCCTGCTTACCCTCCTGATCCTACAAAACCCTCCTGGACCCCACCAACCCCTACCACTGACCCTGCTTATCCCCCTGATTCCTCCAAGTCTCCCTGCTACACCCTGCCTCCCATCCTGATTTTGATCAGTGTCATGACCCAAAAGGCATGATTGTGTGTGTGTGTGCTTCGGCACCAGAATTATCCCCGTCAAGTTGCAGAGCATTGCACGGGAGTGTTTCCTGTTGCAGAGGAAAACCCGGTGCAGGGACCAGTTTCCCGCCTTTTCTGCAGCTTCTTTTGCAGAGTGCATTGCTCATGTTGCAAGAGGAATGCACGGTGCAAAAGAGTTCCCGCCACCGGTATGCAGATTCGTTCCCCGTGATTGGCTAATGCTAAATTATTCACACGTGGCGGCTAACGATTGGCCTGTTAGCCATATAAAAGGCTTGAGCAGTTTCCGCCCAAGCCGAAGAGGACTCCACATCCATCTCGTGGGGACTCTGGGTACACGGCAGGGTAATAGAAACCCTGTGTGAGATCCAGAGGATCGCGGCGGCCTGATCCACCGCCCACCTCTTCCCGTCTTCGAACGCAACTTTTATAAGACGTATTTACGATTCCTATTTTGGTGGCTCGTTCACCCAGAGCATCCAGAGCTCTGCACCGTGGAGCCTAGCAACCTCCATGAGACTGTCTGTGTTGTTTGTCTGTAACTGCAACTTAAGCAAGTTTTCCAGCCTACACCACTGCCATCTCGGTGTAAGTAAACAATCTTTTAAACTACTGCTATGCGTCCGTGCCTAATTCCAGCTCGAAGGCCTTCCCTTTCCACCCCGGCGTGCCCGGGTTGCTGGCCACAGCCCGCGTGCAGCGCGAAAAGGGCTCGGGTCGCTCCCGGCCCGCACAATCAGGTGGCTGATTTTAACTCTAACCTTTTAACTCTAACCTCCCCCTAATCTCCCTAAATGTCTGTATGTACTCTATGGGATGAACAGTGGGAAGAATCACTGCAAATAAGAGTTCTCATCACCCCTCCATTCTGACCATTCAGTTAAATAATCAGCAAGCAGTGTTTATACATTTATGCAACCTGCAACTTTTCTAAAAGGACTGAGTGGAAAAGACCTTACCCTCTTTTTGTAATCAATACACTAGAAAACTTTCTAGTGTATTTTCCCATTTTCTTAAAAATATGTGTAATTAGATCAGTTGACAATGCAAACATCAGCTCTCCCCAGCATAAATTAGTGGGACCTGTTTCAGTTGCAATCTACCTACATGGAAAAAAAAGTGTAAGAAAGAATATAAAGATATAAGCATTTCCTCTTCAAATCTTGCTGATTTTCGATGTTGCAAACATCTCTCTCATCTCCTGTGAAACCTTTTATGGATGCACTGTTCACAATGCCAACAAACTGATTGGTCATTGGTATTCTCTTGTGACTACTTGTCCTGTGGATATGGAGTAAAAAACCCAGCAAACTAATCTAGCAGACATTAGTTAGCATTATTGCTTATCTGGAGTAGGCAAAAAATATATATTGTTGAACAAACTTCAATAAGGATATTCACTACGTATGCACAAAACAGTTTGCAGATTGGAAAATAGGTTTAAAAAGGAAAAAAAAAAAAGCCCAATAGTGCTTTCAGCCCCTGAGTCATGACTTCCTCTGGGAGGAGAAGACACACATCTGAACCACAACCCAAGCAATCAATTCCAAAGGCCTTCTGTGATTGACTCTCTTTGTTAATCTTGTGGAAAGTCTTTAAAATTAAATATTAGAAAATCTACCTTGGTAAATAATCTTTTCATGGACCAAGAGAGGTAAACAAAACACATGACCATGCCTGGGCATTTCCCCCCAAAATCTATGAAAGGGCATTTTCATTTGCTCATTAGTGTTAAGTAATTTTTAGTAATAATAAGTAATTTTCTAATTATAAGTTAAAAATAAGATTCCCAAACTTAAATAAAAGAAATAGCAAATTAGATTGGGAGGAATGGAAAACATGGCTGTACTAATGAGTACAACTAAAGAGTAATTATTGGTCACCCTATATTTTCCTGTGTTAGCCCATTTCTAGTCTCATGAAATCCTACAGTTGACATATAAAACAGATCTCTCATTGAAACAGTGTAGTATCTCCTCTCTGAGATAATCTGTATTTCTTAGAATGGTGCACTGCTGATATCTTTAGAGTTTTAATTTTTAAATCTGTATTCCAGGAAAAAAAGCACAGTTCCTTGAGGAAAGTTTTTATTAATACATTGGCAGGAAACGGTTCTATATGAGGGTATTCGCTTAGGCTGTCAACTGGAGATGACGGACACTTTGTAGAGCCCAAGTGTTAATGGTAGACCTTTGGTCCTTTCAGATAATTTTTATGTTCAAAATTTGTGTGTCAAATTTAAAGGACTCAGTCCTTAGACAAGGTTCAAAGGCTTATTTTGAAATGGCAGTAAGATATTTGGAGAGCTCATATATATGGCCATGTAAAGTAGGAGTAGGCAACTGAAGTTTATACTTGAAATTTAGAAAAAATTAAGCTAGCCATATAACTACTTCTGAAATTATCCCTATAACAATATCTGGGCTAGAGAATGAGAGAGAGCAGATTAATGAAAACTTAGCATTCAGGCTTAAAAAGCTATGGAAAATGGCGTGAGAAGGGAGGAAGAAAGAAGACACATACCTTTTTTTGCTTGAACATTATACCCACATGGGCTAAGGAGCCAAACTGGTTGGAAATGAAGTGAATGCTTTATGCAAGCTATCAGATGCTTGGCTGAGAGAAGGAGAAGAGCAAAGGATAGTAATAAAGTAATTGGTTAGACAAACAAATCAGATTCTGATATTCACCATAAATGTGGTAATTTGTTCACTGGTTGAAGATCAGTGTAACACTAGGCTGAGTGAATGTGTGTGTGTGGGGGTGCTGGGGGTGCTGAGATTCAATAGGTTGAGATTAGAACCAGGCTTTGACCCTAGCTAGCTGCACTTTTCATAGTGTGTTTATTTATATCCCTTTAATACTTAGTTGGTGGGTGATTCTCTATCTTCTACAGGAGCCTGCTTTTATTTAAGAGGCCTGATATTGCCTGTACAAAGTCTGAACAGGAAGAGTCACTTTTTGGTACCTTGGAGAGAAGTGAACTGCTCATCTATCCTAAAACAGACAGGGAGGAGGCAGTAGGCCTGAACATCTACTTACAAGAAAGGGATTATTCAGAGAGACTGTGCTTGAGAGAGACAAATTCAGTTAGTGTAGACATAGGGCGATTTAGCCAAAGCTCACAAAAGTCAGAGGAAATTTTTCCGTTTACTTCAATGGACTTTGGATTAGGCTAGAGAGCTAAAGAAGGCTGCCAAGCCCAGTTATACTAATCAATACTCTAACACCCCTAAGAGAGCATTCCCTAAGAAAATCTCCAGATTTTGTTATTGCATGGCACTAAATAAGGGCTTGGTCCTGAGTACACTTAAATCCCACTGACTTGAAGGGCTGTGAATTCTACAGCTATTTTAACCACATTAACATTGCCACACACATCTAAAGTTCCAGGATTCCCAGGTTTGCCTTATTTGTACTCAGTGCAGGGCTAGGCAGAAGAACAGAACAAAAGGTTTTAGTCAAATTTAAGCTCCCATATTTTGGGAAAGGGCATGGCAGGATAGGGACTGGCTTTATCACTGAGTAAGTTGTCCAGTTGCTAATGACCCTTCCAACTACTCAGAAAACCCAGATTCAGAAGGGGCTTTGGTTATACTTCCTTTTTCTGCCTATGCCCCCAAGATAGGTGGTAGACATAGGAATCTCTATATTGCTACACCAGCTGAAAGTGAATCCTCAGGTAGAGAGTTAATCCATGTTTTGACTCTTTTATACTACTAGATGCAGCCTATGGCCCAATAATTTTATGGTTTAAAATAGATTGTTTCAGTTTCGTAACATCTTGTGAGAACCCATTGAATTCCTTTAGTTACTAAGCCTTTCTGAACAGCCATTCTCGATGGAAAACTGTTCTTTCAGAAAAAGAAGCTATAACTCTCTCCGCCTTAGGGACTGATTATAATATCTCTATATGCTTGGGAAATCCTTATCTGAAGATTAATCTGGAAGTTCTCCTCCAATGCCCATATCTATTTCCCTTCTCATGCCTTCCTCTTTCCTGTCCCCCTATGACTCTTAAAAAAAAAAAAAAAAAAAAAAAAAAAAAAAAAAAGAAAGAAAAATAAAAATATATATTTCCGAGCACATGTTTGCAAGACAAATAGAAAATAAATCAAGAACAACAGAGAGCCAGAAACTTGATTATTTCTCTCTATTTCTGGAAAAAAAACCCACCCCAAAACCAAAACATTAAGGTTCAATTGTCCTCTTAGGACTCCTTGGAAGTCTTAACAAAAGTCTCTAAAAAGAAACTGAATAACAGACTAGGGATTTAGCAGCAAGGCAGATCTATCATAGACAAATCAGATGAAACTTTCCTTGCAATGTTACCTGCTGTAATAGGACCAGATGTTGATCTTCTTACTTATAGTGGGCATGTCTACACAAAATGCTAAATATGCAGTAGACTAATTCTACTGCACATTAGTGTGTCATGGCAAAAGCTGTGCTAATGCACTAATTCACAGTAGAATTAGTTTAGTGCTCATTGGCAGCACTAAAAGACCATGCACCAGTGCTACTGTGCAGTAGCATTGGTTACTGCACATTGAATTAGTACCTGTTATTACAGTACTAAACTTAATGCGCAGTAACAGTGGTACATTTATGTACATATAGATGTTCCCAGTAAGTAGGTAATTTACACCACAAATGGCTCCATTGAAGGCAGTGAGATCAGTTGTGAAGTAGGTCTGCCTAGCAAGTATCAAAATCTGACCCCCTGGGGTTAATAATATTGGAATTTGATAATAAAAGTAAAATTTTAATTAAAACTGACTTGTAAATTGAAGAAAAAGATTGTATACTCTTTGTTGCTTTATGATATCTATGGAATTAGAATATTTGTAGGGTCTCTTCTTCTTTTGCTTGTCTGGATTTTTACATTAGATATTCTGTCCTGCAAGACTCAGTGGGTATATGAAGAAGTAATAAATGTTATGACATCAAAGATAAAGGGAATGAACCTGACTGCCTGTGGGTAGGTTTACAGTGCAGACTTTTTCCTGACATAGCTACATTGGTCAGGGTTGTGAGGAGTCATTGACTCTGATGGAAATAGCTGTTAATCTGGTCTGAATACTTAGGTTATAGTTGTGACCCACCAGACTGAAAAGGTCTGATTTACAGTGTCCTCATAATACTGCACTTCCTAAGTGTTTCCAAGACTTTTGGGACCAAATCCAATGGTTCTTTGTGCTTTAGTAAGCAGATCCATTTTACATTTCTTTCCTAGTGAATTGTAAGAGAACTCGGTCATTCTGGGTACCCAGAGGGGAATGGGAATCACAGAAAAGTACTAGAGGATTATTGGCACTCAAGTGATTTAGCCTGCAGTCTCATTGCAAAGAATAGCTTACCAGGCCAAAAGACAACTCCCTTCCCCTTTCCACCCATCCCCCACACATATATTTGACTCATAACCTTAGTTAGGACAGTGCAGTGAAGGAAAAGAGTATGTAGTATCTGGAGAGAAATCAGAAGAGGCTAGGATCAACACCTGAGAGTTCAAGTTAACTCTGCAGTGAAGATGCAGCCATAGGTTTAATTATTCAAATCAAGGTGGACCCTTCTCTGAAGTTTCCAAAGAACACTGCTGACACTAGGATGCCTGACAATAAGATATTCAATCAATTAAACAAACATTGTGAGCTTTCCATATTGAGAATAACTTGCTAACAACTGCCTACAGCTAGATAACAGTTACCTAGTTAATGATGCTGATTAACCCATTTTGAAAGGGTCTCATCTATTCACCTAAGGGAGGGTAACTAAAGATGTAATACTTACTTAAGATGGCTAGAGTCAAAGCTGCCTGCGGTGAGAAATAAGTACTCTACTAAGAAGTGGTGATGGTAGACACTGGACAGTAGCATGCATTATACCTCCAGGGGCATGTGAGGGGGAGTAGGCTTACCAACTGTTATGGCTGTAAGATTTCATTACAAGCCCTTGTTTCCAGGGCCTCCGATCCCAACAGTACCTGACACTCCCACTAGCAGCTGCTTGGCTCCAACTTCCACAGTAGTTCTGAGGCTGCTATGTTTGAGTGATTGTCAATTAAACCTTCCTCATTATGCACCTGCAGTCAGTCTGGCAAAGACTGTGACCTCACCGCCAGTGCTTCCTTCCATGCTTGAAGACCAAAGCACCTCAGCATCTGTTGTGCATATGTAAAACATTTGGGGGTGCTTCACTGCAGAAATCTAGAGGAAGTCAATCCCAAGCATTCAAAAATGATAAGGCCCCCCAATAACCATGAGATTGCAGCTTTAAAGACCTTGGATTAAAGGAGTTCACAGTATTGTTTGTATTTGTCTCCTACTTTTTAACCTTTATTTTCTCTTCTCTGCAGCTCTGATGCTTAGAAATGTACATTGTGCCCTTTCCCCAGCTCCAATTCTAATGCAATCACATGAATCCAGGAGCAGAAGCATGCAAAGTTACAAGACTTGCATTAAAACAAAGAGATTTAATGACACTGGCAGAATAACCGGCATGAGCTAGAGCGTGTAGGTGGGGAGTTAGCTGACTCTCAGTGTCTGATTCATGGATGAAAGGGAGAAGGACGCAGCAATAAAATCTGGGAGAGAGAAAGACAGCAGAGGAAGGGGGCAGGGAGGCAAAGGGAACAAAAAGGTCATTATAGCATTATAGCAAAAAAAGGCAGAGATGAAAATCAGATTCAAAGCAACTTGCTGTCACCCTAGCTTCTGCCCTCTCCTCCCCCATCCTCCCTCCCAAGAAATCCTTGTTGGCCTTACAGGGTACAGACAGAAGTGCAGCTCCCAACTGTAACTCAGAACAATTTTTGCAAAGCGTTCTGAGTTACAACGTGACCCCAGACCAAACAGAAGTTCACTGTTGGCTCCAGGACAGAGGGGAATCTAGCTATGGGCTGGGAGCCTGCACCCAGATTCCCATAGCAACGGCCAGGCCAGGCCAATGCTTGCTGTTTTCAGAATGGGAGGGGGTTGAAAGGCAGCAAAGGGAGCTCATTTTTGGAGCTCCCTAGTTGGAGCTGAAGGGTTGGGGGGTGAATTGGAGCCCCCCCCCCCACCTCTGGAGGCCTCCACTACACCTGCCCCACCCTCCTGTGGCAGGGGCTGAAAACCCCTCAGGCTACTTTCCCCCCTCCCTTCTGGGAGCTCTGCAGACAGAAGTTACAAAAGACACTACATTTTGAAACATCTTTATCTGATACCTCAGGCAAGGAGGGGCATGCACTTGGGTTTGGTCATAGCTATAGACTGCTTTCCATGGCCAAAATGGGCCAAAATTGTCCCTTCTGTCTGCACCCAGGGTGCCACAGAAATGTAGTGCATGTTTCAGAGGCCCTGGATTTTGTTTTGCTGTTTAGTGGCTAGAACTGCTTGTTGTATTTGAAACTCTAAGTGAAGTAAAATAGAAGTTTGTTGCTTCAATCTGCTTTTGAAAGGTTACTAAATGGGTAAAGAAAAGGTTTGTAGATTACATTTACTCTGTCACTCCTATAAAACTGGTTCCCTCTATTTATATGTAAAGGGAATTGTTCTTTGAATCAGAAATAAATAAAAACATAAGCAAATATGTAAGATTGTGAACTCTTTACTCAATGGTAAGTAGCACTAACACAAGCAGAGGGTGAGGGGCAAGGCTAACAACTAATGGTGATCTTTCCTTTTCTTCAATACAGTGCAGTTCCATATAGCTGGGGTCACAGATCGAGATAGGGTTTTAGGTACCATATGGACATGAAAACTAAAGAACAGCAGGGAAAGATACAAACAATTGGCCATATTCTCCCTTCATTTACTGTATTGCAACCCCATTAACTTTAGTAGGGTTGCCTTGGTTTAATTCCTCCTGAGGGCAAAATTTGGGTCAGTGTGTTCAGTTCATTTTGGGTTTCTTTACTTTTGTCCTATCCCTAGTATTATTCATATGTAGTTTTGGGGAGATATTTTATTCCAGTTTCTGTAGCAACAGCAATCTGTATTTGTAGTATAATTCATGGCAGCTGATGCAGATCCTGTCTTTACAGCACATATAAGTATGCCTATTGCATTGCATTAGCCAGCTCTTTCTCAGCCAAATGTTCTTTTCCAGACAAATTAAAGAAAAATGAAAAAAAAATGTCAGGAAAACAAAACATAGATATAAAATCTGCATCAGTCCAATCTGGTTTGCCTTACTCAGAAGATGAGTAGTCTCACTGATTTCAGCAGAATTCACCGGACCAGGCAGACTTCAACATATTAAGCAGACAGCATTAGCAGTAGAAGTGATTTGTTCTTTTTTTACAGAAACAGAACTGACACAGACAATTCAATATAAAAAGGATGCTTGGCTGTTTATGTATACCCACGCACACAGCCACCCATGGCAGGACCCATGGAAACCCTCAAATTCCCCAGGACAGTGGTTCTCAACCTTTTTTGTACCAGGACCCATTTGTAAATGTTGATGGCCAGTCCTGACCCAGTAAATAGTTTAAGTAGAAAACAGCCCTCTAGCCCTGCTGGTGCCCTTCACTCCCAACCCACAGCTTCCCACTCCCCGGGCCCTTTTGGTGCCCCTCACTTCCAACCTACTGCCCCCATGTACTGGGCTGTGACTCTACCCCACCACCATGGCATGGCCACCACTGCCACTCCCTTCAGGCCATGGCTCTACCCCAGAGAGGAGGTGGGGGGGCAGACAGTATTTCCTGTGCTCCCCTGACCCTGACACACCATCTATGCCCCTGCCTTCCCCCTTGCCCCATAGACTTACTGGCAGAGAGCTGCAGGAGCTGCTCTCCATGCTGCCTGGCTGCCACATGCATGTGTGCGTGAGCTCATGCACATGGCACTTGATCTTCCTCCTCCCACTCCCCCCAGCCCAAACAGTCCCTTGCAGGCTGAAACTCTGCCAGCCTGCAAGGGGAAACCTGCAGTTTCCCACATTTTTCTCCTTGAAAGGAGAATCCATTTTTAAAGCTTGTTGATCCATTTTTTAAAGTTTGTTTGTGACCCTTTCATATATTGTGACCCAGGTGGGGATCGTGGCCCACGGTCCCAAACAGAAACAGTGCCTAAGACCTCCAGAGCACCTGATACAACACCAGAAACTCAAATTCTGCGATCCCTGGGTTCAAGGAGGGACTCTCAGAGCTTCCAGGTTTTCTGTCCTAGGAAGCCATGTGCAAGGCTCCCTGGGCTGCTGGCTCTGAGACTGGGAGGGCCTGGAGCTGCAGGACATAGATAAGGCCATAAAGTGAGCTGGTAGAAACCAGGCACGGTTCCATCAGAATGATTCCCAAGATTGTCAGCTAACCTCAATGCTTTCCCAGAAAACATTTGCGGTTTGACCAGCTCTATTTTAGTGACTCTTTTTAAGGCAAACCTGGAGATGCTTTAATCCTCTCTGAAAAACAGGAAGTGAAACTAGGTGAAAATAACTTCAAGATCTTCACTGTCAGGGAGCACAAAGGCTGGATCTGTGCAAATTGATTGATACAAACATAACCAAGCTGATGTTATCATGAGTGCACCTCATAACAACGTCTCACTGACTAGCCAGATACCTTGACGGTTTGTAATTCTTTTCTGAGGTGTATTATTCATTTTGGAATATGCAAGAGTTCAAGAGTTGCATAATGAGACAAAGCAGGGCCTAAACAAGAATATCCTGTTTTGCTTCCTGTACACTCACTAGGGTGGCTCATCTGAATCCTTGACAACATATAGCTCCGTGAAGAAAACATCAAGACTCCTTGCTGATAGCGGCTTTTTTCACCTAGAGCGTCTCAGCAGTGGGGCTGTTTAGTCCCAAAGTGTAAGCAGACAATCGCCCTATTGTTTACTTTCTAGTCAGAAGGAGCATTACTGCTTTTCTTCACTCTCCATGGCCTCCATAATCCTAGCAGTCATGTTCACTCAGCAGTAAGTCTAAATATATGCTTCCCAAAGGAGTTTCAAATCCATGACATAGATTAGCATCACTGTGGCTTGATGCTATCTGTGACAGATTCCACAGTAATTAACATTTTAAATCAGGGTCAATGCTGAAAATATTTGATGAGGATTCATTCTGCTCCCTAAATCGTGAGAAATTAACAAATTTAAAGAGCAAAGTATAATAATAATAATAATAAGTGAATAGGTTGGGGTGGACAATGTATCATTCAGAAGCCTCTGTCAGCAGTGCTTCATCTCATTACATATCGCCATGTCTTAAAAAAAAAGAGAGAAAGAAAGAAAGAGAGAGAAGTTCAATTGTGTGATGGTGAATCAGGAAACTTCACAAACATTCAAGGAACACACATGCCACTACAAATTAACCATTAGCACTGCATGGTATTCATCCTTTCTGTCACACACTGTGGGAAGCACGCCTTATTAGCATGGAAGCATGAAGCAATAGTATCTCAATGTACTTAACATTCACTTACCTTGGGAAAAAAAAGCACAAAATCACAGTCTTAGAAAAATCCCCATATACTGCAATTCTATTTCCTTCAATTTAAACTTGGGATTTAAAAGTTACAAAATTAATTCTCATGGCCTTTGCTTTCCCCTCTTCCAGTTCCTTCTAGTGTGTATAATGAAAAGTAGTTTTGCATTTTTAACTAGCCTTAATCATAAGACGGTGATTACAATTGCTGCTACTTTATTCTCTCCTCTGCCCCCCCACAACTTCTTTGTTGGTTTTGAATTTCAATAGTACTCACGACACTGGGGGCCTTCCCGGACCCAGATGTCGAATTATGTGGTGTGTCCTATTCTTTTCGTAGTGGCAATAGGGTTCCTTGTTAAGTTTCACAGGGATCTGAATGCCTGTTCCAGAGTCTCCCACTTCTCAGTGAATCATACCGCAAGCAAACTTCAACTTGTTTCCTTGATTCCCAATAACCAATTCTCTTTGGCTTAGTCTTAGACATTTGCATTTATTAAAAATCCCCTGTTAAAATGAAGCACCCTGCTTAAAGCCTTACAAAATCAACATTCATCCTCTCTGTTCCTGTTTGAGTCCTGTGCGGTCTATAAACTGTCTAGAGAGGGGCCCACTTCCCATACCTGCCCTCCTTGCATGCTGTTTTATTTAAGAATCAAGCATACATTTTATAGCCACTTTGCCATGTTAAAAAAGAAAAACACTAAAGTGACTTTCTGGGGGAGGGGAATCTTATCTTTTGTTTCACTAGCTTCTTTCAGAATAAACTTGTAAAATAAAAAAAAGATATAAATGCCAAACAATTTAGTAAAAGCTAATGTAGCAGTAAACCAGAGCCTCCCACTGACCTAACAGCAGAGCTGGTATTTTAAATCCACATTGTTTTAACCCATGTATTAAAAATTATATAAATTATCTGTGACAGTGTAATCCAACACCATAGCTTCTCAGCCCAACTAAATCATATGGAAATTTGTTTTGTTTTTTACTTCTGCACACTCCTGTTTCAAATAGGGACATTACTGGCAACTAGCAGTTAAGGTTAATGTTGCATTAAAAGATTTGGGTCAGCTCAGTGGCCCAGATATGTAGAAAGATGTATTGCCAAGGCAAATCATGACCCTCAGGGCACCCTCACATATTATTCTTAATTATATTAAATCCCAGTACCATCCAAAAGCTCCAAATTGGGACTGGAGATCTGTTCTGCTGGGCACTGTACAAACACAGATAGATAGTCCTGTCCTGGAAGGTTTAAAGATTTATGATTGCTGTGACCTCTTTGCTGAAGATGGTAGTGGAGGAACCACTTACACAAAAACTTTCTGAGACTTGTAGGTGCATCATTACCGTGGCTTTGGAAAAATGCCATCCTTTCCTCTGCCCCTTCATTCATGGCTGCTGGGACATCTCTCAGGGATGTTGTGGAAAACCTTACTGAACTATGATAGAATAGTGGCAATGAGAACTCTCTCATCTGACACACACACGGAGGTTGTCCTTGTGCTCCACTGGGAGAAGAAGGTTTCACCATTAACTCATTAATAGGGCAGTTCGCTCATCTCAGAGCTATACTGTAAGATTGCCTGAAGACACAGGCTTATGTCAGGGCATTGGTTACACTGAGGTCATATTTTCCTGGATTTCTACATAACATAGGGAGTTTCCCTGCTTCCTGAGCTGGGTGGGTTGTTAACTTCATGGAGGTGATGGACTTGCCTCCTATTATTGACTCCTCATCAGTGTACAGCAACATCTGCTGGTTAACCTAGAGTTGTAGTAACACAGACCTTACCTTGCTGAAGTGTGATACGAGACATGGCTGAGGGTAGGCAGAGGTTAGATAAGGGCACCGAAAATTGCTTTCAAATCAAAGTGCAAATTTGATTCTGACCTCTCCCTTCCTTGACTGCCTATGCCATTGATTGCATGATCTGACTTGGTTGCCTTCTCATCTGAGAAGCCCCCAGCGTACAAGATGATAAAACCAGATGGTAGTTTTGGGGGAAACATACATCCATTCACTGGAGGAGGTAACAGAAAAAAATGGGACTCTCTCTGACAAAGCTGGCATTAAAGTTTAAGCATATTGTAAACTATAAATATGTCAAATTAGACAGCCAAGATTTCTCTTTTCTATTAGAGAAAGTTTGTTTTTAAAACCCCTATTCACAATAGTCAGTCAATATCAACTATTGTTGACACAACATTTTGGGAACTTTCCCCCCTTATTATTATGAAGTTGGCAATATTTTTAGGGCAAAGTAGCTGGTAGAAGTAGCAGCAAGTACTTATCTAGGACAAAACCTTCCTACAGAGGAATTTTCAATTGCTTTTCAGCTGTGCTGTGGTTTATTGTTTGCTTTTAATCAGCCCAGAGTCTAAGCTACATACCACAGTGTCTGTTAAAAAATCATTATGGTGCAATTAAAAGCAGTGTTGGAGGTGGAATTTTCCTGTGTGCATGTGTCTGACTGCTAGGCACTTCCTCCCTGCCTCTCATGATTGTCTGTATCAGCTCTGGTCAAGAGATACATCTGTCGTGAAACACTCAACAGATGGCAGTGGCAGGGGGATGCTTCAGCCATTTTTGGATGCTCTTGTGACATTTGAGCTCATGCCTTCCATAAATGCTGTCATGCCACAGACTCCTTTCAACCACAGAAGTCTACAATGCAGAGTGACAATAGTAATCCTTCCAAAGAAATGGAGATAAATTGAACTGCCCTTATGAAAAGCAATATAAAAATACTTAAATTTATTGTCTTTTAAAACTTTTAACCATTATGGATAGATAAGGTTAGAAAACAGATAGACTGATAAATTGGTAGCTGGATCTCTTTCTCCTCTTTCTTTCTTCTTTTTTTTTATTCTCGTTTCATCCATAAGCTATTTTATTCTTATAAGGCTCTTCAGAGATTGATTTAGTTTACAAACAGCAGCAATTTCTCTCCAGTTTTAGGAAACTATGAGGAACTGGAGAGCTTTGAAAATAAATTGATTAATTCAATTGCTTTAAAAAGAAACAAAGACCGCTTTAAAATATACAGCTTCTTTTTGACTTTCAGAGAGGGAAGGCTGCTTAGTGTTTAAATTATGGTTTTAAAACTAATTCATATTGGATTTTTGATATGGTTAAATCTGATTTGGAAGATGTTTGTATGAGGGAAGAGGCTGACATTACTCTGAAACAAACCTGTGTGCTTACCAACTAATATACTTTTCTTCAGCATGAAAATACTAGGATAGTCCCTACCTATGAACCTTGTATAAAATAGATTGCTAAATTTAATGTTACCCACTTTTTCTTTCTAGTCATCTTAGCTCTGACAGAGTGAAAATGTGGAATGAGATGAACAGAAAAGGGCAGACAGTTCAGGTATGTAATCATCAGGATTAAGCAAGAATTGTCCAAAAAAAACCCAACCCCCAGAACAAAACAGGTACAGGTTTCTGACCGGGGGTGGAGTCTGCATTTTTCCCATGAGTTTCCAGAAGAACCAGATTCCAGTGCAGCATCTCCCATAATGATAGTGCAGTCTAGAAATGTAATTAGTCAAGATGAAATTTGTTCATTTATATCAGTAGTTTATGGTGTCTATCACCATGTCACTTACACATTGTATTTAATTAAAATAAAAAAAATGCAAAGTTAATCCTTTCCTAATGACGATCAAATAGATTGCTTTCCTAAGAGCGGCATCCATTTGCCAATAGTCTTTGTCTAGCATCCTGGGAAATGTCTGGCTGAACAGACACGCCTTCCATTGTGCTAAGGAAGAAAGTCAGAGGACTCCCAGTGCCTCAACCTCCAACCTACAGATTTGTCACAAGAAAGAGCAGGAGCACTCCAGTTAGTTTCAGTCATTATGGCAGGGCACAGGTAGAGATAGCATTTTTCAAGTAGCTCAGTCCTAGATATTTAAGATGACCCTCTGAACTTCATCCAGCAAAAACTACTGTACATAACATATGCATATGTGTGTTACCTGCTAACAGTGACCACCTCTAGCTACAACAGAATATTTGAAACAGAACAAGTTGCAGTAATAAACACTGGGACAGTCTTGTCAGTTTGTTTCATCATTACTCACATATTCAAGGGCAATGATGGGGAAAGGGAACAGGAAGACGGGGCAATATATTTTGAACAGTTTGCATTCTATTTTTCTTTCCACTATCCTCAAACTGGTTTGGAATGTAAGATCTTTAGGGCAGAGACTTATCATGGTCTAGCTTTGTGCTCAATACCTATGAGCACATAAAAGATAAATAAGGATAAAATCCATTTTCATTTCAAGTATACAAATATTGCAGTTTCATAGTTTGTGAGCATGGCTCATTGCATATTCCATTCCTAACCTCTCCATCTATACACTTCAGACCCACAAGAGTACCTAATACTGGCATTTAAACATAGACTGCTCTATGCTCTTCTGGTTTTGTTCATGGCCAGCATGATCAGACAACATCCTGACTGCAGACATAGGACAGTCAGAGGGGTCCAACTAAGCTGCTCTAATCATTTAATAATCCTTTGAACCTGAGTGAACAATGGGAAAGATACGTGGTTCAGAGTGAATGTAATAGTGTATGCAGCCCTGTGGATCAGTGTTTGAAATGAAAAATATGCTAATGGTGACTCCATACAGCAGAGGGTTAATCTTCTTTCTTACTGCTTAAAAATTCTGTGGATCCTATTTCCAAAATATACCCAAGCCAAGAGTACAGTGAGCAATTCCCATGAATTTCTGCCTTTCCTAAATTGCGTGCTTTTGTTTGATACGTTTTGTACGTTTTGTGGAATATATGCATTTAATGAGTGAACCAAAGCCCTTTGCATCTTTCTATTTCTTTCATATTCATTGGATCAGATCCTTAGAGCAGTTACCCCATTCCACATCATGTAAACACTCATCGTGCATTTCATGAATTTTATTCATCTTATAATTTTGTTTTATTAACCACTCAACATAATGGCTTCAAGGGAATAAGATGAAGTAAAAGAAAGAAAAAAATATATAGTTCTTCAGAGCATAGATGTTTGTACTGAGAGTCAGGTGGTGAAATATGGTGTTCTTATGCTAGCATACTGAGTAAGAGAAGAAAGACTTATGAAATGCTCTCTTTTTTAAATAAAGGAATAGCTAACAACTTCATAGTTTAAATTTATAGGACATACAGAAGACATCAGAAGTATTTTTGTAT
>NW_005841999.1:2360679-2396979 GCF_000455745.1 Alligator sinensis | reverse complement strand
AGAGTACTACTACAAGTAGCGTTTAGCAAAGCATGTATGGATCTTTAGCCACACAGGGTTCCTTGGAAAGAATGTATATTAATAAGTGAAACATTTATAGGGTTATGGATTAATTAAAACATGACAAAAACTTGTTAAGCACTTAGGACAAATAATGGCACATCACAGAGTAAAACTAAAAGGTATCTATACATATGTCACCTCATAAGGCAATTGGTTTCCCTCTAAACACAGTAAAAGCAAATCCTTTTTTCTTCTATGTACATAAGATTTTTTAAAACAAATATTAAATGTATCAGGGAATGGACATTTCATGTTTATTTGGCTTCTAATAAGGAAGAGGATACAGATGCTTGAGTTAAAAACGCCCTACAATTATGTCATTTTTTGAGCATACAACAATACAGAATGACAAAGAAGTGATAGAATAAACACTGAGGAAGCAGTGACACCCTCCACAAAAAAGCAAAGCTGTACAAAATGCATACAGCACGAGATATAAGAAAAAAAGATTATCATGCCATAGCTGATCTCAGTTTGACTACTGTGAGGCCAACACAATAGGGAGCATTCCAGTGCTAATCTGCAGCTAGCATTTTATAGAGCCTAATTCATGCAGATGAATAAGGTCTAATTTTTTTAAATGATTCTACTCAGGCCATCAGCATCCCCTTATGAGCTGCTCTGATTTTGGAACAGCATATGGTACTATCTCTATGATCTTCACATTCCCCTACATAAAAACAGGATCAATAACAAAAGGAAACTAGGAAAATGGAGGCTTTACAATAAAGCTAAGGTATCAGGCAGACATAATTTAAACAGATTTTAAAACAGGACAAACACACAATTGGAAAGGAATTGGACACAAAAGGGATTATCCATCTCTAAATACTTTATAGTAGGCAGGGAGACGGGTGTTAAATGAAAAATTGTTTTTCCAGTTGGATATTTTCTGATCATCAGTTACTCACTCGTTGAAAACCCAAAAGATATTATTTGAGGTTTTTTGTGTGGCTTTACAGTTGGCCCTTCTGTCAGTGTTTTACTGCATGATTGTAAAGAGCAACTCTTTGCATGTGAGAAGACAGATGCTGGTGATTTAAGCAGGCCAATGCACCACAGTGCTTTTACTCAGCTGATATTTAATGATTTACCATTTAATGTAGTTCATCTTTCATAACCCTGAGTTCAAACAGAAGCAGCTGCTATTAGGGATGCAATAATATTGAACTTCCAACCAAAGGCATAGGAGAGCTTCTTTTATAGCTTTAGCTATTGGACTCATCTGGCTCTTCACTTAAGCACTGCAAATGAAGAAGAGAAACGTTTTACTTCCCATCAATTGGGTCCTGAACAGAATACATAATTATTCAGGATAAGGACTTTCTAGTCAGAACTAGTTGCATTAATATGGCTCTCAAACTTTGGTGGATGAAAACAATTCACTTCATCTCAAACAGGGGGCTGGGTCATTCTTTCAATAACTATTTCTACTGTCTGGAATGCATATTTAGGGAAAAGAGGATGGGCCAACTTAAACTTCAGCTCCAAGGGTGGAAGGGAACAGGAAAAAAAATAGACAAAAATCCTAGTAGTGTAACAGCAAGAACCAGGCTGCAGGAATGCCTTTATTTTGTTTTCCACATAACTAGCTAACAAGTTGATCGGAAAACGGATAAAAAATGTTTTTCAAACAGGTCCTTTAGATACCCATTTTACTTATCAAAAAGCCTTTCCAAATGCAATAATCTTCTATTTTCATTTTTTGTGCTACTGGAGATGTGACAGAAAGTAGATTATGGTGGGACCACATTTACCCCCATTCCTACCAACATCTGTAAATTAGGATTTGCAAGAAAACAAGCGGATTATGAACTTTCATTACAATTACAGGGCCACAGAATAACAACTGTTGCCTAGTTATGATTATGGCTAATCCCTTGACTGCCCACAGTAGACCCAAGATGTTTTCTTTGTTTGTACCTTATTCACAAAGGACCAGGAGACTTTTATTGTCAGCTGCTTTTTCAGTACAATGCAAGCATGATATGACTAAATTAGAGGAAACAATGATGCACCATGCTTATTATACTTAAATATAACTTTTTTATTTCCTTAAGCTCCAGACCCAACTTCCATTTGAAAAATTTAAGCCATTTATAAATGTTAATAGATTTAAATAAGGACAAAATGAGTTAGGCATTGTTCATTCCATTTTATCAATAAAGAAATTGAGGCATTGAGATATTAAGGCAGGGTGGGAAAAATGGTGGATCTGGCCTGTGGCCAGACTCCACTTTCCAGCAGCCCCTACCCATGTTACTCCAGTTGGTTTCAGTGGAGACTCCAGGAGCAGCTGGGCCAGGGACAGCATGGGGCTAAGGCCCAAGTAGCACTGGCAGGGCACACAGCTGGGTGGGGAACCAATCTGGGGTCAGGGCTGGGATCTTGCAGTGGTAAGTGTGGGGTGGAGTTGGGGCACGGCTGCGATCTGCTGCCTGCACACCCCTCTCTGGGGCCGCCTCTCTGGGGCATGCAGGCAGCAGATTGCAGCTGTGCCCCAGCTCTGGTCCAGAGTCAGCATTGCCAAATCCCAGTCCTGGCCCTGGAGCAGCTTCCCTGCTCAGCTGCATGCCCTTCCAGTGCTGCTCAAGTCAATCTCTATAGAGAACCTGGCCCCACCATTCCTGGTGTCTCCATGGAAACTGACTGGAGCAATGTGGGCAGGGACTGGTGGGAAATGGAGTCTGTTGTGGGCCCGATCTGGCCCATGGGCTAGACTTTGCCTGCCCCTGTATGAAGGTCTGGACTAGATGACTTCCTAAGTTTCCTTCCAACCCTAATTTTGGTCAATAGTATGATATTTTGCTTATTTGTTCCTTTGCATAACAGCAACTCAGTCACAAAATGCTCCCTAAATACTTATGCATAGTGTTTACAAGTAAAGTTGGCCACTTCAGATAATAACATGAGATAATATGGTCTCCTACAATATTCCTGCAAGCAAGCTAAGGAAGTAGGCTTGGATGAATGGACTGTAAGGTGGATAGAAAACTGGCTGGATCATTGGGCTCTTATGCAAAGGAACAAATAAGCAAAATGTCATACCACTGACCAAAACTTGGTAGGGCCAGCTAAGGCTTCAGGATAAACTCAGCTAAATTGTTGTGAGCTTCTCCAGGTTAGATGGTAAGTTGCATCTTTATGCGGGAGGGGGAGGGTAGTATGTGAAAGCAAAACAAACAAGCAAAGGCCATACCATGTGTTTGGGTTACAAGGTCTTCCTACCAAAAGGGTTCTAGGTTTCCAGCACCTGCTATGTTCTTCCCAATGGTCTCCATCAGCTGCTCAAATTTAAAGCTCCCCTTCTGCACAGGAAGTCTCTTCTTTTTACCTCATTTGTAAGTAGCAACTCTAAGGGGGGAACTAAAGAGCATAGGTGCTTAGGGTTCTGCCATAGGGACATCTTCCCCTTCCTTGTCCTTCTCTTTGACATCCCCTGAGTCCTGAAGTATTCACTTTTTACAAGTGGGATTATTTGTTCTCAAGCCACAATACGAATTTCAATTTTTAAGTCCTCACCACCTCTCACTTCAGTTGTCTAAGTCTAAAATTGCTCTCATTCAGCTTCTGTCTGACACTAGATGACCTAACGACTGGTGGCAACTGAGGTACCTACAGACAACTTTTCAAGGAACCAGATAACCCATATCAAGTGCTTGAACCATGGAGCTCTTTGGATGGAAGTAGGACACAACCAGAATGGGCTCAATTTCACTCTTTGAAAGAAAGGGCTTACACACTGAGTTTCAGAAAAGGGTTCAAGAATGGCATTTAAAATTTCTGAGATGCAAGATACCCTCTTCTTTGTAGCATTTTCTTTTGGTTAGCTGAAGAAGTTTCTCACCTAGCCCACTGATCTCTGTAGGTTCTATTCACAGGCACCCCATTTCTCCCATACATTTGGCAGCGAGCCCAGGAGGGGCCTAAAAATTAAATCCTTTAGTGCCCTTTGTCTTCAGTTCCTCTACAAACCTTTGGAAACCTACTGTGAGGATGTGAATTTGGGTTCAACATCAGTTCTTTTGTTTTGTTGGGCATAATCACAAATTGGACTTGTGAGACTTTCACAAAAAGATATTTCTTAATATCAGGAGGATTTACAGGAACATTTAAAAATATTATTTTTCTTGATTTCCTTTCATTACTCTCCTATCCTCACTAATTCTTCTTTCATGTATTCTTGAATTTGAAAATTATTTTCATGTCCATTCTCTTAATATTGTCTCCTGCTTCCTTGTATTTTTTCTATACTGCTTTTAGTTTGCCAGTATTTCTGATGATGATGAAGATCTCCAATAGATAGAAAAAGGTGGGGTGTGGTGCATCATAGACACATCAAGAGGGACAATAATTATACTGCATTGTGACGCCTTTTTTGCTGCCATTACTCATTGCATGCTCATGTCTCATTTGTTTTTCACTGGCACCTCTAAAATTGTTTCAACAGTATTATTTCCTGGTTTCTTGAACTTAGTATCTTTATCTTAGGTTATGATTTCCCAGATGTATTTCAATTTTTCATTTCCTGCTTTTGTTTCAAAACTTTTTAGGCTCTACTGTACAATTCCTCTGGCATTCACAGCACCTTTCAGTTTAGCCTAATCTGTAAAGTCACAGAAATATTGATTACTCTCTCCTCCAGATCACAGAAGAGATTTAAATATAATGAGACCCATCATACATCTTTGGAGTCCCTTTCTAGACACTTTCTTCAACTCAACTCAAATTAACTCCAGTATTTATCTTCATCTTCTCCTTCCCTTCAGCCAGATTTCAAGCTACATCAGTTTTTACTTTAAAGCTGATTTGAATTAATGAAGAGAGGGTTCTTTTTGAGAGACTACATGCAGTGTTTTAGTAAAATTCATTTTTAACATCCTATAATGATTCTAACAAACAGACAAAACAGTCAACCTTGTCTGACAAGAACTATTCTTTAAAGAACCATGTTAAGTAAAGTTCTTGCTTCCTATGTCCTCTTGAAATATAATGATCTTTATTCTGGTTACTCATTCCATTATTTTACTGTGATGAGGAATTAAATTTGGGAGTCCAGAATTGGCAAAATCACTGGATTGGTGCTTACTTTTTTCTTTTTCAAAAAATATTTTTCAATGGTACGACAAATAAAACTGTTAGCTTGTCTGCTCTTTAATACCATAATTAAAACCTAGGGCCTTGTTAAATGTTACACTGTGAGATGCTGAAATGTTGATCAGTGTTACTACTAGCTTGAGGTTAGAGTAGTTACACATTTAGGCCAGCAGGAGCACGGAGGACTGAAAGGTAAGGATCCCCCCTCTTCCTGTTCTGGGGTTCCTCCCCACCCTCAGGGTTCCCTCTCTGCCCATCAGGGTTACCCCCCACCCCACTGTTGGAATCCCCCCCAATCCTCTGTGCTCTCCATGAGCCTCCCACTTATTTGTGACCGCCCACAGTGTCTGTCCTAGGGGAGCAGGCAGGGAAGGCTTAACTTTTTGGGCTGAGCCTGGCAGCAGCAGTGGTGGTGGTGGCTGGGCAGGCAGTAGGACTGTGTGAAACTTTGGTCCCTGATTTGATTCGGCAGAGATTCGGCCAAATTCAGTGGCTGAATCTCCAAATCCAAATCAATTCAGAGGACCCTTTAATCTCTCTGAATTGAATAGGAACCCTCCAAATCAATTTAGAGAGATTTGGAAAGATTCAGAGGTTCAGACATAGACACACCTTTAAATGTTTTTTCTACATATCTCTAAGTAGCAGGGGCTCGTGACTGTTGCAATGCTGAGGTGCATGAAGTGTCCAAAGAAGCATGGGGGGCTCCCCAGCATGCTCAGAAGCAGACCCAGAAGTGGACCAGAAGCACTTTTAGTCCACTTCCAGGTCTACCAGGGAGCATAAGGGCCCTGCCCCCCCCGGTTCAGACACTGGTGCCTCCTGGGTCTGGAGGGGCACCCAGGGTCTCCCTGCAGCCGATCACCAAGCATGCTCCCCAGCAGACCCGGGACTGGAAGTACTTCTGGTCCACTTCTGGGTTCACTGCCGAGCATGTGGAGGGCCCCCCGTGCACTCCTGTGGGATGCTTTATGCGCCTCAGCATCACAGAGATCATGAGCCATGCCTGCTACCTCAAGGTATGTAGAAAAAACATTTAAAGCTGTGTCTATGGCTGAATCAGCATCGAATCTTCAGATTTGGATTCGGCCAAATTGAGTCAAGAACAGTGATCCAAATCAACAAATCAAATCACTGTCCCTGATTCGGGCCAAATCCAAATCCAAATTGAATAGGGCTCACTTTGCTCACCCCTAGCAGGCAGGTTAATCCTTCCCTGCCTGCTCCCTCAGGAGAGAGAGCATGGGCAGCCACAAGTAAACGGCAGGGGAGGGGAGGACGGCAGGGCAGTGAGCAGGGATGTGGGGAGGGCAGGTTGGGCAGTGGGGCTGATCAGGGCCAGCAGGGGAGTGGGGAAGTTGGGGTGTTCACACTAATGTGTAGCCTAGAGTGGCTACACATTAGTATAATACAAGCTGGATAACACAGATCAGAGATAAACCTAGGCTGGAGTGGCATAACTTTAAGCCACCTAAAAAGTTCTTAAAACTAGTATCAGGTGTTAATGTGTGGACAATCCAGGGGTTAAGAGCTCCAGGGGCTGCCGAAAATTAACGTGTAATAAGGCTCTTACTGTGAGAACACAAGAAAGGAATTTTACCCTTAATTATATCAATGCAAAGTATTTACGCACTGTTTGCATGAACTGATATTTGCCTGCTTCTTATCAGATTATCTCCTAAAGAAGACTCCAGTACTATTAGGTTGGGAAGTGCTTATTTTTTAATGAGGTCAGCATGTTCATTTCATTTATTTGTCCTGATTAATGCTTAGGACCACACCTTTAACTGGAAGGACCAAAACTATTATTGCTCAGTGTTAGCTTGTAAGAATGTACAAACAAGGGTTGCTTAACAACAGATACCACAGGTGGACAAAGGCATTTGGCAATGATCGCTGAAAGCAAAAAGCTTTGTGTGTTGCAATGCTGCAATATTCCTAATATTTGTAAATATTATTTTTATTACGTGGTATGAGCAAAAATTAATGCAACCTGTACTTTATCCATTCACTTCTTCACTGCATGCTGCAGAGTATACCTAGTGCTGTACATTAAATCTGAAATCACAATGCTATGGAAAAAGCTTTGATTGCAAATCTGCCCTCATTTTATGCATGTAACCCCCCAATTACAACAAATCATGGGGGGAAAGTAGTAGGGGAATTGCTGGCTTGCATATTCCAGATTTCAGGATGGGTGTTGGGACAGAGGGTGCTCAGCTGAACAATTTCCCTCCATAGCTGGCTGGCAGAGTGTTGCCTTGGAGATAATGCAATGAGATAAATTCATTATTGGCCAGTAGTAACTAGAGTAAAAGAGGGTCATCAACCTGATGCTCTGACTTCATAGCATGGAGAATGGGGGAAAAAAGCCCTAAGCCCCTTTTTCCTCCTCAGGTGTCACCTCATAATGGCATAATAGAAACTACTATATAATTTGGGGCTGAATAACACCAATAATTCTTCACTTATGTAGAGCACCTTTCCTCTTTCAGGCCAGGTACAGACATTACACTTTTACCAGTATAAGTGATTGGAAACCAGTCTATATCTATAACAGAAGTTTGGCACGCATAGACTGCTTTTAAAATGGTAGAAGCTGGTCTAAGATTTGCATCCTGCAAGCAAAGGATGGAAGCGTGATCTGTTCGCTACCCATCTAAACTATGCTGCTTGCAGAAAACCGTGCAACTTAGATTGATTCTTCCTTGGGCTTTTTGAATGTCTGTACCTAGCCTCAGCGGCCAAAGAGCTTTTAACCCTTTAAGCACATGCATTACACATTTCCAAAACAGTGTTTTAAATTCATATTGCTCATAGGCCAGACTCACTAGAACAACTGCAATGTAATGTAAACAGCTCCCTGTGCCAGCCTTACAGCTTATTTTCTAATTGACCCTATTAAGGGCAAACATTGCTACTCTTAGTTGAGTCACTTGCCAGTGTGGTTGAAGTGGCTGCAGTATTTTTCTGGCTGACAGAAACACTTCTCCCTATTTGCTCTGGTCACATCCCTTCTTGGCCAATACCCCCCCATCTTGTCCTTGGTGGCTTCCCAAATTAAAGGATTTCACAGCCATTTTCTCCTACTCCATGACCCATTCTCTGGAGCAGAGACTGTGCGCCAGATTCTGATCTTAGTTAGGTTGGGGCAAACTCTGAATAACTACACTGAAACTGCTATCAGGATTACTCCATTTAGCCCCCTTTTCTCAAGAGCAGAATCCAGCCCCTCAGTAGAAGCCAGTATAAATCCTGTCTGTATTTGACCCATTATCATGGATTTATTTTGAGTTAGCCTTTTTGGTTTTAATTGTTGCCCCATCAGCCTGACAAGACGCGGTAAGGCAAGTCATTTTTCTACTCCTCTGTCTCGAGGAATGTTGTTGCTGCCTGTCTCATGCCGATGCTTCTTAAAGAGACAGCCTCCTTTACATGCTTTGCCTGTTGGTAAACTCCACAATGAATGCAGAGTCATGGCAAAAGCAATCACAAGTGACAGTGACTGAACTGTATAAACATGTTGACAACTGATTAAGCAAAAATAAAGCAAGAATCAAATAGCTCTTCTGCATCGTTCCTAATTTACATAACCAAAAAAGGTGGCAAGGCTCCAGCCACTATTTATTCTCCAGAGCAGCTGAATAATTTAGTTTTATGTGCTCCTTCACTGACTGGAATTTCAAAATTCTTCGGAGTACAAAGGAATGGCAAAGATTCTTTCAGTCCATTCCCCGACCCTCCAAATCCTCCCACTGTTGTTACAAACAGGCTGCTCATGTGGCAGGGTTTTGTTTGAGCTGTTCCTTAGCTAATTCACATGAGTGCAAGTAGGCAAAAGGCCATAACAACAGGCAACGGATAGACCACATATTAAAGAATCCAAACAGGAAACAAATTGCAGTGCACCAACTGCGGTCAGCACTTGATCTATGAAATTACCTCAGCTAAAGGAAGAAGGCATCCCAAGGTGTAATAAAGCAAATACTGATGTCGCTTGCTAGACAAAACTCAGTGAACTGTTAACCTTGAGCAAAAAGGTTACTGAGATTATCTAATACTATATTATGGTCTTGCAGAAGCATCTATAAACTTACGGCAATAATTGTGCTCTGCTCCCATTTAAAAAAAAAAAAAGGAGGGGGGTATTTCATTATTGTGCCTCTGCTATTTATATGGTATACTTAAAATACTTCCTCTGCAGTCTTTCGTACCCTATATTCCCTAGTCATATCTGAGCAGGTCCTGCCCCCACAAGGAGATTTACCTGAATAAGGATCTGCCTCTTTTAAAGCTGGCACTTGAGCAGAGCAGTTTATTACAATTCTTGACATGCCATTCCCATATCAGATCATTTGGAAATGATATGCTCCTTTACATTAACATATTTTAGGGAATTATTTTAGTGGGTCAGCAACACTCCAAACAACAACAAACCAAAGAAGAAAATATTGCCACATAATTGTAATTACAAAGAAGGCTTTGCACGAGGCTTGTATTATTATGTACTAGCTAGAAAGATTTGCTCACTGTTAGGTCATGGCTACACCAGGTTTAGCTTGTTTGAAATTGGCACTTGAACTCAGTTTACACACAAGTGCTAAGCTTGCTTTGAATTTTTTTTCCCCTCAGATCATTTTGGTCCTGTTTATGCTGTTGAGCCAAACTATGCTTTCAAATGTTTTGAACTGGAAGCACAGGTCAAAGCCCAGTGTAGACTGACTTATTATTATGCCCCTGTCAGTTTGTGAAATACTCCCAGCACTGCTGGCAAACATGAAACACGTGTAAACAGGCTGCTGGCATTTTTCTGCAGTGTTGCCAGTGCATCAGCAGAACTTCACAAAAATTCAAGTAGAGGCAGTGCCCCTGGGGATTTCCTACCCTTACTATCCAGAGTTCAGTGGAAAGAGTATACTTGCATTGAACAGTTAGGGGATCTTTGCACACATCAGGGGCTCTTGTGTTTGAGGTAGTAGCACAACTGGGTGGGGGGCAGTCAGAGGTGGGGCACTCAGAGCATCAGACCCAAACACTGACCTCTGGGGAAAGGGGCACAGAAATAGTTGCCACTGATGCCCCTTGCACACCCTCTTCTCAGGGTGCAGAGCTGCCCTGCTGTCTCTGATCTGAGGATGGGCAAGAGAAAGCAGCTCAAGTGAGAAACGGGCTCTTTGAAGATATTCAGGAACTGGGTTGAACTAACATGCTGCTTCTTACGGTAAAGCTCCATTTTTGGCGGGGGGTTAAATATCTGTAAGCAGCCTAGTTTCCATCTGTGGGGAAAAGCAAGCGAAGCATGTAGTTTTTCATAGCTACTAACCTGGAACAGACACTGCATAGCAATATTTTGTGGAAAACTCTTCTCATATTTTGAGGACCAACTTCAAGGGCTTCAGGAAGAGATTTCCCCATTGCTGCTGCACTGAATCCAAATTCTGAAGCCTAGTAGCTAATCTCTTGGCTACAACTGGGAGATTTGGCCTCAGAGTCAGGATTTCTAGCTTGGTATATTGGTTAGACTGCTAGAAAAAAAATGAAAGCCAGATCATGCCACAACATTTTGATGTACCATGGAATGTACATGACTTCTTTCTGCTTAAAACTAATTTAGATGATCTCTACCTCAACTGTAAAAGGGAAAGACCAGGATGCCATCCAAAATAATTTAAAACTATGGTTTATTAAATATGTCTCTCTCTCTCTCTCCCCCCCTGCCCCCACCTTAAGTCAGGTCAGTTTAACACGTGGCAATAACACCTAATGAATTCTTATTCTGAGATTTCATGGATACATGCACATACTCAGGTCTGATTACCTATGCTGACACCTTAGTTTATACACTTAATTAACATAAAATCTTTGCAGCCCTAGTTCCTTTATTTCTTATCTCCATTATCCAAACGTGGAAAGGAAGCTAATAGCAGATGTCTAACAGCCAAATGAGTATGACCAGTAGAAATGATTAGAAGATTTTTCTTTTCTTTTAGAGAGAGAAAGGCTAGAGGATAATGAATGCAGATTTTATAAAGAAAAATTCAGTGGTCAGGGAAAGCCATTGTATCTGCCTGTATTAATATGTCTTTGAAAAAAAAGTGGATGTCTAATTGGGATTGGAAACACCAAATTTATAACACCCCTTGCTTATGAAGTATTTTCTGATATACAAAATTAAATGATAGCAAATTCAAGAACCTCCTAAAAATACACATTCAGCTTTGATTATGTGGTCAAAAAAACACCTAACCCATTGCTGGATCTTTCTTTGGCTGAGGGGGATATATGATCTATAACATAATTTGTTGTGGCTTGACATATCACATAGATGAATACTGTGATCTGTATTAGCTAACCCTGGAACACATTACTGAAAGTTACTGCTGACTTTGATATGCTGTCTTTATATCTTCACCAAAGCTAGCACTGGCTTGCTGCTATTCATAGAATGCCCTTGGATAATATGATAGATTGTACAAGAATTCAGCCTCTAATCATTTTGGAGGCAGTAATAACAAAAGACAACTCTCCAGAACCTGGACTAATAATGGTAATTTTTTTTTACCAGTATTTAATGTTCATTTGCTTGTTTCTAGAACAACCACAGAATAAATCATAGAACTGTATGCAAATGTTATACAGAGAAGTAGTTAACCATGAGTCAGTTAAAAAAGCTGCATATGAAGACTCCTTGGTATCAGCTAATTTTTTTGTATGGAAATAAAAGAAATACCAGGCCAGTTCAATATGTGAGTCAATAGGTACCAAAATACGGGGTCTGATTTGCTGTTTCCTTGAACCTAGACATTTACATATGTACAAAATGAACCTGAAAGGCAAAGCATAGCAATACCCTTAGAGCTTCTGTATTCTTGGCCTTCCTATAAACTGTCTCAGCCCAAATTAGAATGGTTCCTGAGACTGACATTAGAAATACTTCCTTCATCTACCTATGAGCTGTTCCTCAGATCCAGAATAACCATAATGCAGCCAGCCACACTTCCACAACACACCCAAATCTGGGTTCTGTGATGGAGGAGATAACAGGATTGCCCTGATAACATCACTGAGGAACACCCCCTGAGCAAAGAAGTTGCCAGGAACTATTTTGTCCTTAGCATGGCTCCTTTATATCAGAAGAGAAAAATACAGAGAATAGCAGATTTGGGACCTTCTATCCTAATGTGTGCTCATTTTGCAGAGCAGAAAGTATCTACACAAAGTGCAAGGCAGGAGAGAATCAGCTCCATAATGCTTAAGATGCATTGTGACTTTAATATAGACATGAGCATCTTCATGTATTGGGGAGAATATCATGTACATAATTAAACTTAACCCCTCCAATCCTCTGGGTTCATGGATATAAGTACAATAGCGAACAAAAGACAGGCCAGTGCCGTGCTCCTTGTGATCTGCAAGATGAGGTGTTTTAGCCCCAAACCATAGTCTGGAGAGACTGTGGCTTTACCCACATTCAAAAAAAGCACATTCACAACAGAATTAATAGTACAAAGAAACAACCAGTAAATATGTTTTTTTTTCCAGATGTCTCAAAGGAGAGACACAACAAGGTGCAGCAGACAGATTTCTACCATTTTTGGAAAACAACTGTTACTTTTCAAGTAAGTTTTCTTCTTTCTTTTTTGGAAATAAATTGTTGCAGTGCAAAGACAGAAGGCCAAATCCTGCTCCTCAGGCACACAGAAGTGGTTGGTAATGAAGCACTGGACTGTGTGTCAAGAAACCTGGCTTTGCTACTGGCTTTGCATAAGGCACTTGAGTGCTCTGTTCCTCAGTTTCCCTGCTTCTAAAATGGAGAGAGGTTTATAACATGCTTTGAGATCTAGAGGTATAAAGTGCTCTTCAAAAACCGCATATCAGATGACTATCAGTGGGACCTCTATGGTCAGCAAGGAAGGTAGGATTTAAGCTGAAGAACTATAACATAAGGTTTGAAAATGAGAAAATTGTCTGTTAATTTGAAAACAGCCACTGAGTGCCTTAAAAAGCTGAATAAAAACACAGAGGCCAACCTTGGCTTTGATACATGTGTGGTATTACAGTCCCTTGTTAGATAGCACTTTCTAATGTTAAGAGCCTGTTGGCTAACTTATGTTTCCTCTGGGTGCATTCCCATATTCTTCTGCTTTTTGGGAGGCATGCCTTTGTTACTGTTTGATATATTCATCCCACATCTTGTAATCATTAATGCACTCAGGGGAAAAAGGAGGGGGGCAAGGGACATGGTTTCAAAGGATGTTTCTGCCCAATTCATTTTGGCTTAATTTCCAGACCAAAACAGAGTTATAAGAATGTCCTTCCTCAGCCATTCATCATGTGCTCCCCAGTATTGAGCTAAAATATTAAGGAGCAATAATACAGCTTTGGTTAGATTAACAAAATTATTTTGTTGATCACTGCTCCACTGCTTTAGTTTGGCATTTGAAACTTTCCTAGTTGTCACTGTTGATTCCATTTGATGGACACCATTCATTAACATTTTGCTTTTGTTTCCTGAAGTATTGTTTTGGAAAAACTCCAGATATTTCTGAAGTATAATTTCAGACCTAGATGATAAAGGTGAGGACAAACATGACTTCACTGTGGTAGCCAAGGGCTGAGAAAAGAATATGCCTGTGTCATCTTCAACCAATATAATATCTATAAGATACCTACAAGAAAGGGAGGAAGGAGGACCCAGGAAACTATAGGCCTATAAGCCTCACATCTGTCTTGGGGAAAATCCTTGAAAAAATCATTAAGGAGCACATCTGTGAGGGGCCAGCAGGGGAGATCATGCCCAGAGGAAATCAACATGGATTCATCAAAGGCAGGTCTTGCCAGACCAACCTGATGGCCTTTTATGACCAGGTAACTAAATCCCTGGATGATGGTGTCGCCATGGATATAGTCTTTCTGGACTTTAAGAAGGCCTTTGACACTGTCTCTCACCCCATTCTCATTAATAAACTGAGTGACTATGGCAGTGATGTCTACACAGTTGGATGGGTCAAAAATTGGCTGATGGGGTGCACCCAGAGAGTGGTGGTAGACGGGTCATACTCTACCTGGCGGGATGTGAACAGTGGGGTCTCCCAGGGCTCGGTCCTGGGGCCTACACTGTTCAACATCTTCATCAGTGACTTGGATGAGGGGGTGGAAAACACGTTGAACAAGTTTGCTGATGACACCAAGATGTGGGGAGAGGTAGGCATGCTTGAAGGGAGAGAGAGACTGCAATTAGACAGACTACAGAGGTGGGCAGATGGTAATAGGAAGGGGTTCAACGTAGATAAATGCAGGGTGCTGCACCTGGGGAGAAGGAATCCACAGCACACATACAAGCTGGGGAGCTCCCCTCTTGTGAGCACAGAGGCAGAAAGGGATCTTGGAGTCATTATTGACTCCAAGATGAACATGAGCCACCAATGCCAGACCGCAGCCAGCAAAGCCAACCACACCTTGTCGTGCATCCAAAGATGCATCTCAAGCCAGTCCAGAGAGGTGATATTCCCTCTTTACGTGACATTGGTCCGGCCTCAACTGGAGTACTGTGTCCAGTTCTGGGCACCGCACTTTAAGAAGGATGTGGCCTGCCTTGAGAAGGTTCAGAGAAGGGCTACCCACTTGGTTGGAGGGCAACAGGGCAGGCCCTATGAGGAGAGGCTGAGGGTCCTGAACCTGTTCAGCTTCAGCAAGCGGAGGCTGAGCGGGGATTTGGTGGCTGCCTACAAACTCGTTAGGGGAGATCAGTAGCAAATAGTAAGAGCCCTATTCTCCCCAGCACCACCTGCGGTGACGAGGAACAACGGCCAGAAGCTGCTAGAGAATAGGTTCAGGTTGGAGATTAGGAGGCACTATTTCACTGTCAGGGTAGCTAGGATCTGGAACCAACTTCCTAGGGAAGTGGTCCACACTCCTACCTTGGGTAAATTCAAAAAGAGGATGGATGAACACCTGTCTGGGGTCATGTGATCCCAGCGTGTGCTTCAACCAGTGGCAGGGGGTTAGACTAGATGATCTATTCAGGTCCCTTCTTACCCCTAACTACTATGAAACTATGACTAGATAAATATGACTTTGGCTGTGATTGGTCGAAATAGGTATCCAAATGCTGGACAACCAAAGAGAAGGAGAGAGTCACCAGCAGAAATAGGACTCTGGACTAGATGAACACTGCTTTAACTTAGTCTGGAGGGAAAGTTTTGGCCCAGTATGCTGGGTCCCTGTTCTTTCCTCTCCCTCCTCCCACGCAACCCTTTATTGACACAGCTATCCTTGGATTTGGCTGCATATCACATGTGAGGCCAACAAAAATATCTCAGCAGCAAATCTACAGAAATTATTTTTAAAGAATTCTACATATTTTTGGATGAAAATTGATGCACTGTAAAAGTCTGGAATTCAACATGTTGGAATGGCCCTTTGCATGTTTGTTTGCTAATAAGCCAGCTTGGGTTGTTTTTTTTTCAGTTGTATGCTATGTTTCCCCTAGTACACCAAATGTGATCAATAAATAAACCAAGGGGAAATATTACAGCCCTTTAAATTAAAACAAAAGGATTTTCCTGATTATTAGTAGACCATGCATCTCATAATAAGAAAAAGACAACTAGATTTAAAATAAGTCCATTAGGAATATGCTGTTACTAAGAACTATTTTATTTCCCTTTGCATTTTATTGTTTGAGCCAATTTAAAAGCAATTGGGAATACTTAGGTTTTACTCCACCAGGCCTTTTGAAACTACACCAGTGATGCTTCTACAAAATTCTCATGAACAGGGTTGGGTATTTCTACCACAAGGAAGACCTAACATTTCTGATAAAGATTGCAGCAATTACAAACACAACAGGTTTACATTTTTCTGAATGTGATATAAATGCTTGCTAATCTGTGGAAACTGCCTCTCCCTTTATTTTTTGTGCCTTATGCCAGAGCCACACTCTCAAGAAACCAACTGGGAATGGAATGTGCTGATATCATACTTAAACAGAGTGAAACAGAAACCAGCTCCTTTCTGGATTTCTACCTGTTACAGCCCCTCCCTGTCTAATACTCACTGGCAGCATTGCCTTGTACTACAGGCGTTTGCTGAAAGCTAGACAGCTACCTAACCCCCATATTCTCTTTTCCCCCCTCTGCTGTTACACTACACCTTCTATCTGCAAATCATCAAGTTTTCTTGGACATGTGATAAGATTTGTGCCAGACTGTGTTTCTTGGCTTTAATGGTTAGTTCACTTTCCAGAGTACACATGCTGCTTTAGACATACTTTTATTACTGACATCATGAGAATATATCCCTGCTATGTTTAAATTTGGGTGTTCACCCTTACATGAAAACAATTAGATTAAGTTGTGCAAGAATCGTTGAGTGAGAGAATAAAAAAAAAGAGTTTCTATCTGCTTGCACCGTTTCCCCCTCTTTCCTGATATGCAGGATAATGATTTGGAACAGTGGGCAGCCTCCAGCCATGAGAACATTCCACAAATCTGAGTTTTCATGTGTTTGAATCAGGTCTCCTTTCTCTGCCCCTAATGCGATCATTTTTACTTTACTCCTATACTTACTGGCTGTCAGTATTTTAGTGAGGCGATAAATGTGGAGAAGAGAACACGCGTTTGCTTGATTCTTAATCAGACATGCTGGTAGACAAGTCTCTTGGAAGTAACTCACTACTATTAAGACCAATTCATGTAAGTTCTTGTCAGGATTTCTCTCATCAGGAACAAATAACATATATCCAAATGTCAAACAAGCAAGCAATAGGGTGGTCTACATTAATCAAAACCCATTTAAAACTACTTATAGCCGCTCCCTATGATTTGTTTTTCCCTCCGTGAGTGTTTTGCAACATAGTAGGAAACAGTAATATCTCATAGAAAGCCATATTCTAGGGAGTGAGTCCAGACAAGAATGCTGGAGTTCAGACAGAAGAGCCTGGTGTTCTCAATGAACCATACAGCAAGGTTTATTTAGTTTATTTCCATTCAACACCTCATCCCAGAATGTTTCTGAAGATCCCACTCCACTTGCCTAGACTGACAAACCTAAACTAGAACTAACTCCAAGAGTCAGCCTTTTATATTTTATTCTGGAGGTTGCAGACGAGGGAGCCTTGAACTGATTTATGGGTTCAAGCTGGATCAATAAGTGTGGGGCATAACTTCTACAAGAGAAGGCTATCATTTTCTTCTCTCACTGCATTGCAACTGTTAGTGGGTATCTTTTTCATAATCTCTTTTGTTAAGCTACTCGAGAAGTATGCTATAGGCACAAGTAATCAAATTGCTTGTGTGAACGTTGAAAGATACACTTCCAATCATCTATAGTCCTTACTTTATTTGAACTTCCAGACTTGTGCTTGCACAACTGTACTGGAATCCTATGTGAAAAATTCCTGTTCATGGAATTCCCAATACTCTCTATTTCCATGTAGGTCAGAAAGACCATGAAAGCAGATTTTATGTTGACAACTTTACACTTCTATTTCTGGTTGTTTATAGAGACAACAACAGCCAATAGCGTATAAAAAGAAAAGAGAGAATATTTAAAAGGGAAACATTCTCCTTAAACATCAAATACAGTTGTGTTGGAGTTCTAGGTTAAATCACAGATTTGTTCTTCTTTACAAGAATTTTCTCATCATCTATACTTTTGACTTTCATTTTATGGGAACTACCTTGTCTGTTTAATATTTGACTCCCCAAACTCTCCCAAAGGTTCTGTACAGTACATCTGTTTGTTTTCATGATGCTGAGAAATCAAAAAATCTCTAAGGCAATATACAGTGAAAAAGAGAAAAGAGTGATGAAAATAATTGATTTTACACAATACACACACACACACACATATAAATAAGAGGCATGCATGTACTTACACATATACCAAAACTGGTTATTTCTGTATAGAAATCCAATTATGTCTATTAATAAATATATCCAATATAGTAAATATGTTTCAACATAGGCATTTATACACATTCACTGGGAGCATGGGGGGAGGGGGAGCACTTTAATTAGAGTGCCCTCTAATTAAGGTGCCCAGAGCATCTTGTGTATCAGTGTCTCCACACCTAAAAATGGCAGTGGGGGTGCTTTATCTAAAGCTCATTGAATGAGCTTTAGATAAAGTTCCCCCACCACCATTTGTAAGCACGGGGATGCTGATACACGAGATGCTGGAAGCTGCTGGAACACAGCAATTACCATGCTCCAGGAGACTTGATTAATCAAGTAATTACAGTGCATTGAAGCAGGCTTGCTGCTCAGGTATAGGCACCCCAAGTATAATAGATACATTCCAACCCTATGGATTTCCCTACTTAGCGGGTGCATAGATATGTGCAATTAATTTGAGGCAATAAACTCCAGAGCATTTTGGGACAGAGTAAACTACTCCTGGGTATAGCATCTACATGTGTGCCCTGGACAGCAGCAATTTGAGCCAGGATGGAGCAGATTTGAACCAGGGCTGGAGGCATGGGGGTTCAGCACCACACTCTGGGAGGTGGTGCTAGACTGCTGAGGGGTTGGCTGGGGCATGAGGGTGCTGAAAGTGCAAAACTGTGTGACTAGATGGCAGGCAGCAGTCTGGCTCCCTGCTGGCTGGGCTGGCCAAGTGCATCTTATGTCCATGGTCATCATTATTTCTGTGCTTTTCCTTTCTTGTAACATAAGATTTCTAATGGCAGCAGGGAAAATAAACATCTGGAGTCCCACTTGGAAAATTTCACAAAGTTGAAATTTACTCCCATTTCCTGATGTTATCAGACAGCCAAACAAACAGAAAACAGCATGTGATCTTATAGATTTCACATTCAGTCAATACATGATCACAAGTAGAGACATGATAATAATTTGTCAGACATCGTAAGAGGAACCATAAGAGACATCTCAGTGAAGTGTTCAAACCTTTGAGAAGCTTATCTAGGGTGAATAAATCTGGATAATTCTTTTAACCTAAACTTGGTGATACTCAGCTTCACATAAAATGTAGCTATCATCCTATGCAAGCAAAAATTAACTTCTTAAATCTCTGAAATCCCAAACCCCCCACAGGGCCTTAAGGACCCTGTATGGTTCCATTCTTACTTGTATTACAAAGTGGAAATGCAGAACTAATTAAAAAAAAAAAAATCAAACAAGGTGCTGCTATCTCTTCCCCACTAGATTTGAACAACTAGGCCCTACTACAGATCCACATAATATTGCTCAGCAAGGTTTCTCAAATAAAGGGTTCCTTCAGCCAGGGTAGAATAAGTCTTCTGTTGCAAATTTACATCTTGCTTATTTAATGGAGGTTGCTAAACCCAAATATGGCACTTTTCAGAATGTGGGATTAGTTCTGAAATACCACTCTAATATAGATAATTCTTTCTGCCTCCTTGAGGGTTTATCTGCCAAGCTAGATACTTTGTTAGCATTAAGTTGGTCTTCTGGCATTTGAGAGTGGAAGTTGGTGAAAATAGATGAGTCTTATGTGCAGAAGAACCCTAGGGGTGCAAAGTATTATTGGATAGCAGATGAAAACTCAATTATATTCAGACCCAATCATTTTAGGCCTAGCTAAAGAAAACACAGAGCCAAACATATGAATCCCACTTGTCTAGAACAATCTTTGTTCTCAAATCAAAAGCCTTATATTCACTCAGCCATCTTCCCAGCATCTTTATTTGTACTGCCAGGCCTCAAAAATCAAAACCATAGATGTAGGCTCAAGTCAGCATGAAGAAATTTCATTGATAGGTGGCTTAGTGCTATTGGCCAGAGCTTAGATTTTTATCTCCATCTTCTGTAGAGCTAGATAGAAATTCACACCTTTCTCTAGTTGGACAGCTACTGTGCTGCCACTAAATCAAGCTTATTTCTTTGGTTCATTAAGTTATCGGGTAAAATTAACTGTAATTTATACACAGAAATATTCAGACTGGTTTATTTACCTTTGGGTTAACTATAGGGTATGAAGAGTGGTTATTTTCTTATGAAGTGGGCTAAAGGATTTTGCAATGAGTGGCTATGTGTTATGGTGTTATACAAACCCACCATGTTTTGCTATTTAAAAAGTAAAACACAATCAAAAGTAGCATGTGTGTGTGTGTGCATGCTTCCTCTAGTTAGCAGGCCTACATCCATAAAAGGCATTAGACAGTTACATAAACACAGAACAGCATCACACATTACTTAGCTCATTTTAACTGGCAAGACTTGTATATTTTCCCCCCAATTTTAATAGGAAATCTACTTTGTACATAGCTGAAGGCTGGCTTACAGTGGTGCTATTCAGATTTTGAAATCAGTGATGGGATATGACTAATTTAAAGTTAAAAAGAATTGAAATAGCTTATTTGTTTTCCTTGAAATTTGAATACTTGTTTTAAAAAGTCACTGAAATAGTCCACAATACTGCACTGTAGTTTTCTAAAAAAAATCCCCAAAAAACATTTGACAGATGGGATACGTGTAGTTTTTTTCTACATATTTCATATGGAAAATACTTTTCTAGCCATTTAAGGAACTATTGGCAAGATCATTTTTTTAGTTGTAGCAATGTATTATTTTATATTTCAGGGCTGTCCAACTTCTAAATGAGCAGGGGCTGCAAGCTGCAGAGCCTGTATCAGTGGGGGCCTCATTAGCATGAGCCATGGGTGCCCAGGCCAAAAACCCTTTCTATGTTGCACTGTGTGTGGTCACTGTCCCTCTATTGTGCATGCTAGCAGACACTTCACTACATGTACTGGTGTTTCTTTGCCCCCCACATTACGTTGTGTGTGCCAGCAGCTACTGCACTGGGCATGCAGGTGACCTTCCCCTTCACTGTACATGTGGATCACCCCATCTTGGCTCCCCAGTTGTGGGCTTGGCCATGGGCTTTCTCAGTGTTACAGATTGCAGTGCCTCACCCCCTGGGCAGGAAAAGGAAGTACAACCAGGGAAGGAAGAGGGATCTCAAAGACCCCAGCTGCAGAAGCAGTGGATTGATGCAGAGAAACTGGTGGCTGAGTAGGAGCCTGGGGTCCACCATCTTAACAGCCCTAAGAAACTATAAGCTGTGGGCCTTGCTATTTGGAAAGCATCTGTTAACTCCTGGTACTTGTATACAAAGCTGGCCTGGCTAAGATTTTCAAAAACAGGAGCCTGAACTTGGGTTTCTAAATCAAAATTGGCTCAGCTAAACGAGTGGAAAGATTTGCACATCCAGTGCTAAGCAATGATGTTCCCAAGATTTCCAAAAAGGTTAATTAGAGCTTTAGTAATTAACACTTCTGAATACCTGGTCACCTGTTTAGGTCCCTTAGAAGAACTTTAGGAGCCAGACTTTAGGAATCCATTCTTTAAAACCATAGGGCAGAATTTAGACATGCTATGTATCAACAGACTCGAAAATAAATTAATAGAGTGCATAAAATATAGCAGCTCTGAAAACTGTGCTTCATCCTCATTCAGTTGGCATTGAGGGAGAGATCTTATGCTACGTATTGGGCTTCTAAGTGTCTAAGTGCAATTCTTTTCTATAATGCTCAAATCCCTGGAAAGCTTTTGACACAAACAATGGGTGGCTCCCTTCTTTCCATTTTGGTGATGGAGTTTTAAGGCTAAGATGAAGGCATTTTATGGAAGTAAGTACATTAATGGCTTTTCAGAGACTCCCAGAGGGTGGAAGAAGATTGCACTTAGACACCAAACTAATACTTAAATACCTGATACGTAGAAAGGATATAGCCCTAAGTCTCTTTAAATTTAATGGACACTTTTGACATTTTTTGCCTTCTGTTTAGGCTCTGATCCTGCTCTCCATTAAGTCAGTGAAAGATTTGTCCTTGGTTTCAGTAGAAATAACTTTGGCCCTTGCTAGCCTTACAAAACTGATCAGGGATCTGAATCCTTGGAGAACTTTCTAATTTTATTGATTTATGGACACAGATCCACACTTTTTGCCTCAGTCTTGTATAAAAAGGTGTATTATGTAGATACTGGGATGACTGACACCGTATAAATACCAGAGATTGGATAGAAAGTAGATAAGACAGAATACGTAAGTGGCATTCTGTTCTTGAGAAATACAAGATGACCTAGTTTTCAGGCATTTGACTGATGCATAAAACACAGGGCATTTCAAATACAGCCTAAAAATAAGGCTGAAAATCTCGCAAGAAGAGTCTTTCATAGAAGAATTATGGAGATTTCATGATCTGGCCAGATTATGTTACCATTTTAGATCACCTTATATAGCATCACTTTGAATCCATAAAGCATGACATGGGTATAAAATATATTATTTATCATCTCCAGGTGAAAAATGCTACAAAAGAGAAAAGGGTAAGCCATTTTTTTGTTAAATAAAAAATTTAGTTGAACATTTCAAATTGTATGAGAAAAACTCATTTCAGGCATGATGCAAAGTTTTCCAATCTGTTTTACCCATCTTTATTGAAGACTAAGATACTCATATAATAGGAACACAACATAGTGCCATCTTGTGTGTACTCCATTAAACTACAAGGAAGTGCAGGGTCAGGAGGAAATAGGTTAAAGATATATGGAGATTAGATTGTGTCAAAGTAGTACATTGTATTTAGTTTAATTTATTGTCAGTAGTGTAATTAGTGGGTGAAAGGGGCACCCACCCTGAGCATCAGGCTAGGAGGGGCACTGGAATTGCCCTCCACCCCTGCGGAGTCTGTATCCAGGTAGCATAAATTCATAGAGTCATAGTTGTTAGGCACTGGAAGGGACCTTGCAAGGTGATTGGGTCCAGCCCCCTGCACTAGGCAGGAAAGACAACTGGGGTCAGGTGACCCCAGCTAGGTGACTGTTCATTCTCATCTTGAAGATTTCCAGGGTAGGTGATTGCACCACCTCTGAAGGGAGCAAGAGAAGCCCTGTAGCTGACCCATGCTGGGAACTCCAAAGCAGTCCCTGGCTGCTTCTGCTGCTGCTTTAAGAGCAAGAGCTGGGATTGACAGAGCATGAGGTGGTGGAACCCGCAGCTCAGCCAGGGATTGTTTAGGAGATCCCAGCATGGGTAAGACTGCTGCCTCTGCTCTCTGAACCTATGTAGGCACCTTGCTCTTAGAAGTGGTCTGTCCCCGGAGAAGGAGAAGCCCGCTCTCCTGGGCTAGGGACAGAAATTACACATAAACTGGTATTAGTGATCAGAAACTAGTTCAAATATGTAACACAACAGAAATTCAGTGCACACCACCTGCTTTTAAAGTGGCCGAAACCAGTTTAATAAACCTGGATGGATATCAGACTTAACTGATTTAGGGTCAATCAGGTTATTAAACTTCTGTCCCAGATCCCTTCCAGATTCAAGTTAACTCACAGTCCCCCAAATATCCCAGGATTTATTGGACCTCCTCTAAGGCCACCTCCCCCCCCCCCCTTGGCAGCAGCTTTGGCTCAAACTGTCTGCTCTAGCTGATCAGGGAGGCATGGTCTAGTGCCCCCTGGCTTCTGGCCTGGGCCACTGCAGGCATGTGGCTGCATTGCCAGAATCAAAAGTGAATGTCTGTTCAGTTGCTTATCTGTTCAATCTGCACAGTTTAGACTAATCTGTGAAGATTGAAATCAATTCAGCCTCATGCTTTTTGACTGCCTGTACTTAGCCTTGCAGGGTTTGTCCAGGGCTCCAATTCTGCTCGTTGTGCCTCTGTTCATCGTGTTATTGATGTAATAGTTAAATAAGCATTTCATTGCAACCCAGGACACCTTCCTTACCTAAGAATATTATTTAAAAAAAACCCTTTTCTTAATCCCCCACCATTTTGAATAAATACCATTCTTACCAAAATCAAAGCAAATAAAGGAAGTTTTAATCTGAACATTGTGAGACAGGTTCCAAGGGTGGGGCAGAGCAGGGGCAGCAGTTGTACCAATGCTGGGAACTCCTAACAGGCTTACCTTTAAAGATCATAGTGTCAATGGGACTTCAGAAATACAGATAAGATCCTATTTTATAAAACTGTATAGATTTTATGTGTAGATACCTAGCTTCTATGCAACATTTCATAAAACTTTTTATACAGTAGTGGCTGTTGTAGATTTGGACATAGGCCATGCATGAGAGATTAGAGCCGGTTAATTTTTAATTCCCTTTATGTTGCTTTAAATATTTTTCCTGAATTTCTATTTTATTGTTTTCTAACCTAGTGCCAGAATTAGCTCAGTGAACAGAATACTGGAACATTGTGACAGTCAGTTTAGTTTTAAAGAAAGTGACTTTACATTTAAAAACACAAAGAAAACACAATTTGAAGGCAGAGCACAGGGAGCAAAAAACATAGTTAATAAAAGACAATAGCCTTGTAAGATCTGCAAAGACTTCCATAAAATGGGTAGTGTCATTTAGAATCATTCAAAGACTTCTGTCTAGCAACATTGTTGAAAAGATCAATCTTAAACAGCTCCAGTTGCAAACTACAGATCAACATTTTCCAAGAAAACATATATTTTAACTTGTTATCTATCAAGGCTTCAACAACTAGGTATATAATTTGAAAAAGAAAACATGTTCAGTCATCAAATGTAAGTTACAAACACAATAAAATTTTTATGTGAAAATGATAGCAGTAACTTCAGGTTTTTTGGTATTCAATATTGCTTTAATGTATGGTTTTCCTATTTGGCTCTGTCTCACAGAAAATAGACAGAGATATTACCTCAGATAAAATTAAGGTTATTTTTCTTTAATAGTGATCATGGGGCTATTTGCAGAAGGGCACAAAAATAACTGGACAGAACCCCAATTTAATAGTTTTTGCCTTCATAAAATTGAATATTATTTCTATTAAATCCTGGTAAGATGCCAAAGGACAATTTCCACTGCCCGAAATTGTGTTCCATGAAAAAAAATTAAAAATCAATTAAAGTCATATATTTTAGAAGAGCACATAAATATATGGAATTGTTATTAAGTTTAAACCTTTTTTGTTGTTTCTGGCTGTCCTCCTTCAAATTGTGTCTAAATCACTTTGTTTTACTGCAAAATCAAGGAAGCTATGTATTTTCTTTTCTTGGCAGGTGAAGGTATAACTAATACAGAGAGGAACTTCTTGATAGCACATGGGGTATAGCGGAAGCTGACTAACCAATGACATCACCCATCATGAAGAATTATCAAGGCCTTTCCACAGGCTCTGGAAATCAGAACAAGCTGCTGTCCAGTTACCAATGCCCTAATATGAAAAACCTTGACGATCCTGGGAGGAAGGAGTGGAGGGAAGAAAAAGTAAAAAAAGAATATGTAATTCAAACATGAAATCTGACCTAGTTCTTTCTGTAAGATTATATACGCTGCATGTAAATTATATGCATCTCAGTGATGCTTTATTTTATTTAATATGGTTTTCATTTACACATTTTCTGCGACAATTTGTTTTCTTAATCTTTATAGGAAATAAAAATTGATTTAGGTTGGCTCTGCCCTTCTCTGGGAAAAAAAAATGCTCAGAGCATATGGCCTTTCAGATGAACTAGTCACTTTAAAATAAGCTCATCTAGTCAGCATGAGGAGAACTGTTAGAACATTAGTCCCAGAATAGAGATATATGTATTCTTTCAGACAGATGATACATTTGAATGCTTTGTCAGAAATTGGATTTCCTGTTTAATCCCAAATGGATACAAGATTTAGGTAATAGAATAATTTGCCAGTTTCAAAAACTGCTATATTTTACTTGAGAGGAGGCACGATATTTTGATTCCCCAGTATAGATGACCTTTATACAAACATATGATATAAATACAATAAAAATAGATTCACTTGAATACATTAATGTCTCCCTTTAAAGCATGCTATAACCTTTATTTTACTGAATAAGTTGTAAAACTAACTCAATGGCAATCAACCTCTGAGTAAATAAATTATGATCTCAAAGTTGATTGTGAACTAAATACTAGTGTTACTTTGAAGTATCTGGTACTTTATCGGAGGTTTGCCTTTTCTATAGGGAATCCTAAATTTAGCATTTTATTCAGAAAGGAAAAAACAATGCTAACTGTGAACTTTTAACTGATATTTTTATACTATGGCTTTCAGCATTCCTAGAAAGATGCAGTGCAATTAATCTTGTTTTTAGAACATGCAGCCAAGGCAAAAGCCTAAATTTAATTTATTATCTTACTGATTTTAGTCTGTGATCTCTCTCTGTATACAGTATATATATTCTGAAAATGACTGTATGTTAATTCTGGCAGAGAAGGAGACACTATCATATTAGTTCCTCATCAGAAGTCAAGACCTGAATCTATATCACTGGCATTTTCCACATACACAGTCTTGACAATGTCAACCGTTATTCTGGTGACTACTGTGCTGAGTTGCAATAAAGTCATTTTTTTCAGATTATTCTATTCTGCCCTTAGGGGCAGTTATGCTGAAGAATGACCCTTCTCTTATACACTTGGATCAGGAAAACCACTACAAAGATTACAAATCTTGCCTAGCAATGGCAGCGCTGGGACTTGAAATGCTTCCTTCAAGGCAGCAGTCGTGTCCTAGTCTGTCAAACTGCTAACCTTGCTAAGTTTTTTTTTTGTTTTAAATGTCCCCTTGTTGTCTGTGAAATTTTAATTCCTGTTCTAGAAAAGTTCACAAACATCTAAGAAATGTGAAGACCAACAACATGCTGCAAGGAGAAAAATTCTCATATGCTTCATCCTAAATCAGTTGGTGAGGTGGCGAGTTACTTACAATACAGATTATTCCAGAAGTCAGTGACACTGTTTGGCAGGGCATCATGAATAAGAAAATCTGCACCTCACCTCAGAAGCTAAAACACTGATTGCTGACAGACATTCATTTAAAGATATGATAGGAGCTGATCTCCAGTCCGAACAATTGTTCCTCCTTTTGTGCCACGTGTGTATGGCAAGATGCACAATTTTGGGAGCAGGGATCAGATCTTAATCTTAACCTACTTGCTGGTGCAGGGGGAGCCTGGGATCATGATCCCAGGTTCCCCTTGCACTGGCAAATAGAAAGCTGGGTGCCTGGCAAACCTGTGCATTCCTGGGGTAAGACTGCTAATCAACTGGTTGGTGGTCCCAACCCTGGGACCACACAGGAGTCTTGAAATGCTCTGGTGTCATCCTGCAGCTGGGACTGCCAGTCAGCAATCTCAGCCTCAGGACTACGCTGGAGCTGGCGGAAGAATTTGGTCCACACTCCAGTGCAGTTCCCTGGCTGGGACCTTGCATAGCTCATTGGCAGTCTCAGCCCTGGCACAGCACAGGAGAGAGTTCCACCACATGATGAGAGGTCCCAGCATACTGACCACATGTTTAATTTAAGGTACGATGGAAACCAGCCACAAATTTATTACACATATTTTGTGGAATAATTTGGTGGCTTAATCCCCATTCTTTCACAGCATTAATTGCACAAAACGCGTGGCTGCATCACTATTTCAGACATGATTAACTGGTTAATCACATCCTAAGTATAACATCTGCCAGGGGCCACCAGTGCAGCAGGGTACTTAAGTGTGTGCATTACTTTAAGCATGCAAGCTCAGCAATGTTTTATGCAGTGGCTTCAGCAAGACTGCTCAGATCCTTAGTTACACACATGCTTGAGGACTTTGCTGAATGAGGACTAAGAGGCACAAACTCCTTACCTCAACTCTTTACCTTCAAACTCAGGGAAGAGAGTATGTACTGTGCTTGCCAAGTGAATATTGTGTCTCCCTACCCTATGGCTAGCTATATAAAGGAGAACAGCTTACTACTGCTGCCAGCTTGTGGAGTGTCCTTTTAGCTCAAGGATAGAAGCTTGTGTTTTACAACTTCAACATCTCAGGTTCAGACCCTTCTGAATACCAGTGATGAAAGCTATTGCAAGTGTTCTCTCAGGAATTCTGTGATAAGAAAGGCTCTTAACTCATCCTTTGCATGTTGCACCGTATTCATTCTTGTGACAGGAATAATCTGAACCAGGGAAGAGGCTGTTGCGAGGCACAGTACAGATGCTATTAGCATTCCTTTTGTGCAGGTAGGACCCATAGTAATTTTGGGACTGCTAAAGACTGTGTCAGATTTTGGCCGAAATTTGCTGTAGCTGGTTATTATTAATTATCATGCCAACATTTTATATTACAAAAGTTCTGGGCACTTTAAAAACATGTACTGTGTAGTTTTATAAGAAATATTGCTGTGCTTACAGACTAAGTGGCTTTTTATTGACATTTTTATGTTATTTATTCATTTTTCCTTGATGATGCAAGCCATAATTCTATCATTTGGTATTTTATGGACAACATACAGCACACATTTTTCTTACGCAGAACTATTAACCCATTTATGCTAGTGGTTAGGAATTCTTAGTTCTAAACGTGGTTGGATTTAGATTCTCCAACTTCATGGCTTATTGCCAGGGAGATGCATTTGTTAAGCTTAAATGACAAAAAGTGCAGCATTAGGATCATCAAAGCTACTTCACTTCAAAAGTATCCTAACAACTGGATCAACTCTTCCAACACTAGATAAATGCAAATACTATCCAAAGCATTTTGGAGTTTTCAACTGTAAAGTATGCTGTATCTAAAAAGGATTAATTAAAAACCTTAATATTTTAATAAAATATTGTTTAAACAATTGGAACACATATAACCATGGGCATGAAAACAATAGCTTTTCATGTTTCAGTGGGTAAGAGCACACACTGCTGTGATGACAGACATGGCAGATATTTGTGCCCTATGGTGTAGAAAAATCAATTAAGGTCAGCTAGAGTTTAAATGATAAGACATCTGAAGTGTCTTGAATACTATATATAGCTAATGGGACTTTTTGCTTGTAATTAATTGTGGACACCAAAAGGATGACTATATTTCACTCCCAAAGCAGACATCTAATTGAATCTAAAAGGGGAGGTTGGCCCTTTAAAAATATGCTCCAATAATCTTAAATAAGAAAAGTCTGTGGTTTTTTATTAACATGCCAGTTCTAATGAAACCAAAGCTTTCAGCTGCCAAAAATCAACATTTTTTCCATCCAGCCTGTTATTCCACCAAATATATTCAAGTTAACTAGTATATTACTGATATTCACATTGAAAAGAGAATTATACTAGTATCTAATGAGATTATGTAATAGGAAAGCAAATTTGCCACCACTTATCTGATTCAAAGAATGGATTCCCTAGAACCATTAACTGTATTTTGTTTAACAAATGTTGAGCCTATTTTAACTCTGTTGAAAAATGTGGTGCATCTTTTTATTTCATTCTGGAGTTTTCAGGGTGCAATCTGTAAGTTTTTACTTAGGTAAACACTGGTAAGACCCTGATTCTGGCTGGCCTTCAAAAAAGTACAAAAAGCATATACCCACACATGGATGATTGGTTGGAGGAGGGGAGAGGAGAGAAGACACAAAATACTCTTCCCAATCATGGGTACCTCCATATAAGACCTGGTCACAATTTTGATAAGGAATACAATCAAAGTGCCTGACTAAAAGCCCTAGAAGCATCAGATTTAGGGGAGTGTGAGGGGATAGGAGCCTAGTCTAGGCCAACATACCCAATAGCCTAGCAAATCTGGACAAAGACGTAAAAGAAAAAAATCACGTTTAAAACAAAATTCACTGTTGCTCTTTAAAATCGTTCAGGTGTGCTGGCCCCAGGATCCCAGGTGGAGTACTGGTCAATGCACCCAGTATTCCTTCTTATGTTTCTGTTTTAAACCCATGTCTTTCTTCTCTGCAGTGTGAACAAGGATAACTGTGGCAGAGGCTGTCCATAAATAAAAGTAATACTCTGGGATCCTTAAACAGAAGTGCAGTGTGCTTTCACAAATAATATATTCAGCCTCACAGATTCCTTGAAAGTGAATATCAAAGTGGTGCTAATACAGATTCTATGTGCACTTGAAAAAAGGAGGCACATACATGTAATGACAGGTTTTGAAAATTTTGTCCTAAGTATCTTGTCTGAGGTCATACAATGAAGCTAGCCAAGCTCGGCAGAGACTTCAGAGCTCCTGACTCTTCAATTCCTTGGTTTAATCATAAGGGATGAAAGTGTGATATTGATTTTGATGGGACTAGGATTCCATATAAGACCATTATACTTTTCTCTGCTCACTTCACTAGAAAACAGCTTGTTGCTTTTTTAATGTCGAGTGTCACAGCATCAGGACTTTACATATGCAACATACTTTGCTTTTCACTCCTCAGTATCAAAATTCAGTCTTTGTTGAGTAGGTCTAATGGTTTAATTGTTACCGTGCTCTCATCTTTATCCTTTTTGTTTTGGATTCCCTCCCGCCCCCGCCCTCACCCCCCTTGAGCTATAATGTACATGTTCTACACTCATCAAATCATCATTGAGCTTCAAGCCATCTGGGAACCAGCCTTCTAGAAAAGCCAGTCAAATTTTTACAGCTCGAGATGCATACATGACAACCTATTTCAACAGCTGAAAATACTTTCATTTGCTTTTCATATTAGTCTCATTTGTATGTAAGTTTTCCACACACATTTTACTGAACTCAATGGTGTGATGATCCCATTTATTTCAATAGGACTATGCATAGTAAAATTAATGCACAGAGAAGCCACAATACCTCCAGATCTGCTCACAAAAGAGAGCTCCAATCACACAAAAATGCTCTGGTAAACATTTTATTCTTACTGTTTTATGCAGTATTACCACATATTATTCTCACTATACTACGTTCAACTGAAATTAGCAGTGCAAAAACCCCATTTATTCCAGGGGAGGTCACATAATGAAAATGACATGCCATAATATCATATGAAAAGATACAGCATAATAATAGTATATTTAATGATGCTCTGACTTTTTCCCCCCGGTATAATTGCAAAAGGCCCTAAGCCCCTTTAAGGACAACTGTAACTCATCATTTTGATCTTGAGTAAATACACATCAGAAACTCTCACTCATTTACTTTCCCTGCTACTTCATAAATCAAAACAAGTTTGAAGGATTAAAACAATCTTTTTGGTGGAAATATCTGAAATTGTACTGTAAAATTGCATGTTGGTTTTTGCCGCAACATGATTTGAAATAGCTGAGAGATAAAAGCTATGAACATTGGGATTTATTAATAAGGGGAAAAAACCCAATGTCTGCTGTTAAACCAAGTGGAGATAAACATTATGAAATGATGTGGCATATGTTTGGTGCCCTGTTTCTTCAGATAAAAGTTTCTTGATCTTTTTTCCTTCATAGGCATGGAATGATATCCATTCTATTTTAAATTCTAAGGGTCAGATTCTGTAAGATCCTGAGCACCTCTGTCTGCTACTGAGTATAAAAGGACTTAAGGGACTCATCTACACATATATTAATGTGCTGTAGTTACAGCACAGTAAGTTTAGTACCTGTAATAAGGAGTACTGACTCAATGTGCACTGTAACTGGTGCTACTGCTTAGTAGCGCTGGTGCACACCTTTTTAGTGACCATAGTGCTTAGTTGATTAAATCTACTACACATTAATGCAATAGCAAGGCTTTTGCTGCAATGCACTAATGCACAGTAGAATTAGTCTACTCTGCATTTAGTATCTTGTGTAAACGCATCCGTGGAGCGGATTTCCTTAGGAAATATTAACAGTGATATCAACATATGGCAAAGCTATTACTTACCACATACTAACCGATCAGAAGCTTCAATGAGTTTATTAAAATTTAGGCATGTATCTTTTGGTAATGTTCCTAGGGACATGCATACCCATTTGAAAACCACTGATATAAATCAACCTTTTCTAACACAGGCCTTCGTATTTTACCTACCTCAATAATTTGTGTTTGACTAAGGTATATCTTCCAGAAAGGCATCTTCTCTTGCTTTGAAGATATCAAGAGACAGAGGTGAGGGCAATTAGTAATTCACAAGATTAATCTCTAAAGCCCCAATCCATCAAACCACTTAAGCACAGACTTAAGTGGTTTGCTGGATGAGAGCCTATCTCCTTTAACTAAGCCATTTCTTCAGTAAGCTATTGAGGGGGGCTAAGATTAGATCAAATTCAACCCTAACCATGTTCAGTACCTCCTACAAGATGCATCCTCTGAGACAAAAATAAATTTCCTTCAGACTTGCATTCAACAAGGCTAAAAAGAAGGGAAAAGCAGAGGCAAGAAGGAAAGAAGAAATGCCAGGAGAAAAAGACAAAGGGAAGGAGAAAGGAAGGAAAGATAAACAAATGAGAAAAAACAATCCTACATTTTACATATGGAAGGGACATGGATATCTTTTGTAAGCATGCTTACTACTACCATAAAGTTGTATTACCAATACTACAATGTAAATGTTAAAAAGAATAGATTACAGAATGTGATGTCTCACAAAATATTATTTAAAGTGCTTATTACAATTCAATACAAATCCAGTGAAATTTCAAGGTGCAGTACTAAAAACAGTAAGTCCCCAGTTATCTAAAACGCGGAACTTCTTCCTACCTAAATATCGGTTGCATCTGCAATCTGGAATAATTATCTTTCAGGAATCCCACAAGACCTCTCCATGCACCTGGAGACTGTACAATAACACAGAATGTATGTCTACACAAGGGAAGTAAAATTGTTATCCCCTTTATTTGACTTCATGGGCAACTATGGACCCTGGGTCTAAAAATATGAGGGGCGAGAATGTGGCTTTCTATATTTCCCTCACCAACCACCTGGAGCTCTAGAATGGAAAAATGGGTTCAGAGGGGCATTAAATAGGCAGAGGGTTAGCTCTGCCCCACCACACAGCTGAACCAACCTAGCGAATCTCATAATTTGCTGCTGGTACAGCATCATATTACTGCCACTCTTCCTTTAGCCAATTTTTCACAAAACAAGGAAGTAGAGATGGAAGATTGCCTTAAAGGAGTGTTCTTCAAGTAACTACGCTTTCTTGTGTTATATCTGAACTAATGAAGTTTAGGCACCAACTGTTGCCTTATGTCACAATATCTCACTTCAAATACATTTTCTCTTCCTGACCTTTTTTCCCTGCATGTTTGCCTCAGTACAGCCATATATTGAAAACATGAATGTTCCTTCTCCAATAACCTCCCAAATCTTCTTTTTGTCAGTATGCTGCATGACTGTGCTGTTTAATAGGTATTCTGTATTTTGGTTCATTGCTTCCAGATTTAATATTTTACATTGTCTACACTAAATTCCATTTTCATTTATTGGGCCACTCATCTGAGAGATCTCTGAATCAGGCTGCATTGTTCCTCATTATATGAGGCTAACTGCCTGTAAAATGTCATATGTTAAAATTAAGCTGTTTTTAGCAATGGCTTGGCAAAAATATCTAATTTTTTTTCTTCTTTTGGTAACTTAACTGCTCTACAAACATTACAGCCCACATTTTCTAGCAGGTGAGGGGCATGCAAACAATCCCATCTCTGAAGAAAGTAGCTGGGCAATGCGGGGGAAGAAACAGGCAGAGTTCACCACTCCCTGCATTATGATTAACATGTATTCAGGGATGCATGTACTCTTCCCAAATGTATGGGTGCAAGCTAATTTGTGCACATGCACGTGCTCAGTTGAGCCAACCATGCACAAAATTATGTGTGCTTGAAAGTTTGGACTTTTATTTTGATAAATAGGGAAAGGCCATTAATAAAACAAAACCAGCTACGCTAATCAACACAAACAACCTGGACTCTCAACTTGATTAAATTTCAGACTCATACACTTATTAAAAAACTATGTTTTCATTCAAAAACCTGGATCCAAATTACTCTGGGGCATTTAAAATTGAGCTTCAGTCATGTTAGAATTTTCTGGGTACAGAAAGATTACTTGAACAGAAATCCTCCATGTATACCTGGTCTCTCTCGATACTACCAAAAGGGTGTTAATTAGCACTAATAATGGTGGTACAATTTCTGGTGGTTCCACTTTGATCCTTCAAATATCTATGCAGGTTAGGTAAGTTATTTGGCCCCAGTGACTTCAGTAAGACTACTCACAAAGCAGAGAGTGGAGCAGGTGCTTACATCTTTGAAAGAAAGGGCTACAAAATTATTTGAGACTGTTTCACAGTAAAAGAACCAGATGACAACTTTAAGCTACTCCTGCCGAAAGTTACATCCAAACATGGATCACATTATTACTTTTCTTACCTATTCCTTCAGCCTTAACTGTAGTACTATCTGACATCATTATAATGGCATTATTTAAAATAAATAATATTTATTCTGAAATAGTTTAAATGATTTGAGATAATGATAGTATTGACCTACCATAACTTTCTCTAGCGGATAGCCACTTTTTCTGAACTGCTATTCACCTATTAAGCAAATTGAACTTGTATGGCAGAATGAGCCCTGAACAAAAATTGATTTAATGGAACAAATTCAAGACAGACACAGGAAGTACTATTTCACTGAAGTCCATAGCATCCATTTAGCCCAGTGTGTCACTGTAAAACTTAAATGAATGAACTAAAATGCAATAAGACAAGATGTAGATGGCATATTTGTGTCAAACTGTCATCCTGAAAATGACTTTAACTTTTGGAGGCCAATGCATGGAGTGAAGGTCCAAACATTAGATTTAGGGAAAAAGATCACAATTAAGAACTGAGCTCTAACAGAGCATATTCATTTGGTACACTGAGAGTGAAAGAGTTTTTTCGTTTTCTACATTTACTTATTTAGATGTTGACTTCTTTGAAATGGCTGATATCAGCCCAGGACAGGACTAAAGCACTAGATACGATCTTGTATATTGACTTATATTCCAATGTAAAAAATGCATATATGTATCCAAAATTCTTAAAGTAAAAATATTCAGCTGATTTGACAGTGTACAGACTGTTGCATGAAGGTGGAATCCTCTCTCTTTTTCTGTGTTTGGAGGGCTGAAGGGGATTGTAAAAGGAAAGAGAAGAGAGCAAGACAAAAATGTGTTTCATGATGCTCAGCATCTCTAGTAGCTGTAATACCATACTGAACACATTTCAGGAGCAATCTTTCTCCTCTTTTCCCAGCTGCATTTTAATTTGTACGCAAAAACTTTACAGAAAAACAAACAAGGAAGTTTACCGAATAAAAACAGTGGGGACAGGACAGTGACAAAAAATAACAAAAGCAAGGCAATTCACAGATAAGCCTGAAATATACCCTTTAAAGTTTAGACCATACCATTTGCTGTACAACTAATTAAAAAACCAGACATCTCCTTAACTACTTTAGCATGATGCGTCAAGTTGTGCCTTTTGTTAACACATTTCATGCTGTTGTTTATTTTGCAGACCAGGGTCTAGGCAAGACTCTCAGCTGCATTTGGAAGGAGGGACTGGATGATTCACGTCACAGAATTGTTGGGAAACAGTAAAGCAGGAAGCCCTGATTGCAGGACAGGGTAGGGAGGTAGGTACCTTGATTTGTTCAGAGAGTCTGACCTTGTCTTTAAAGATTTGGATATGATCCCACCCTGACTCACAGCCAGTGGTCCCACCAATTGGCTGATCCATGGCATGGGGCATGGGTCAGTCCTTAGGTCCTGCCTGGTAGGCTTGTGTGAAGAAGCTAGTTTGCATTGGATTCAGCCAATTCGGGGGACAGTGATTTGATTTGGTGATTCAAATCACTGTCCTGAATCGATTTGGCTGAATTTAATTCAGAGATTCAGCTGCTGCTGAATCACCCAAATCTCCGAATTGGCCCCATCCCCTGCCCACTGTCCCAGCCCCATCAATGGCTGCCCTGCCTGGCCCCAGCTTCTGGCTTAAGAAAAAAAAAAAAAAAGCCCTGCACTCAGTGGATGCTGCTAGGCTGGGGGGTGGGGGGTGATCCCTGCTGCCCCCTGCACTGCCCCATGCTGCATAGGGGGCTCTGGCATGAGTCCTCTGAGCTTTGCCCTCTTTCCCAGCCCCACCACCTCATGGCTTCCCCGACCATCCCAGCTCCTGGCCGTTAAAAAAAAAAAAAAAGCCCCATATTCACCAGCTCTGGCCAGGCCCCGGGGTGGGGGGGGGAAGGGGATGATCCCTGCTGCCTCCCACTGCCCCGTGCTATATGGAGGGCTCTGCCATGAGCGCCAAACTACCAAGCGTAGATCCTGAGATGGTGCAGAAGCACTTGGAGGAACTGGATGCGTTTAAGTCGGCAGGCCCGGATGAGCTCCATCCAAGGGTACTGAAGGCACTGGCTGAC
>NW_005841999.1:2346262-2359488 GCF_000455745.1 Alligator sinensis | reverse complement strand
GAACTTCTTCACAGTTAGAGTGGCCAAGGTCTGGAACGGGCTCCCAAGGGAGGTGGTGCTCTCCCCTACCCTGGGGGTTTTCAAGAGGAGGTTAGATTGGCATCTAGCTGGGGTCATCTAAACGCAGCACTCTTTCTTGCCTATGCAGGGGGTCGGACTCGATGATCTATTGAGGTCCCTTCTGACCCTAACTAACATCTATGAGCCCCCAGAAGCCCCGAGCCCACTGCAGCATCCAGTGAGTGCGAGCCTTTTTTTTTTAAAAAGAGCTGGGAGCTGTAGCCAGGTGGGGCAACCATTGACGAAGCTGGGAGAGTGGGCAGGTGTTGGCGGGTGTTCAGAGAGGCTGGCGGAGCAGGCAGGGGATTGGGCTGGCAGGGGTCCCCCCCATGATTCTCTCCCCACTCCTCCAGCCTCCCCTCCCCTGCCCTCTACTTATCAGCACAGAGTCCGGGTCCAGCTCCCTGCAGCAGCAAGTGGGGATTGCTCAAATCTCTGAAACTCTCTGAATCTTTTCTGAATTGTTTCAGAGAGCTTCAAATTGATTTGGACCTTTTAATTGGTCTCCCGATTCAATTCAGAGATTTGGCCATTGAATTGGGCCGAATCTTCTTCAGATCAAATCAGTACCCAAAGCTTCACATAGCCCTAGTGCCTGGTTCCTCTTGACCTGGGACTAGGAGGGGCAGCAGTATTGGGTACATGACAACTCACTGTTGGGCAGGTGACCAGGAAGTCAGCTACTCTTCTTCCTTCTTGGAAGAGGGGAGGGAGAGCTAGAACTGTGGGATACTAGGGATTTTAGAGACCTCTACTACCCCATGTATAAGCATATAGTCATTACACATGGCACTAGGAAGCTTCTTGGAAGGGGAAGCTGCTCTTTGAAAGAGCTAGAACTTTGTGGTGGAATCACTAGGTTTCTTCCACCACAGACAACTCAAGCACCTAAACACTTAAGCACTCTCTGTGCTCAGAAAAAAGCATTTTTCTCAGCACAAATGTAATGCCCATCTGTGGTCCTACTCTGCATTATATGTACACCTTGCCCAATGGGGTCATGATCTTGCCTGGGGACTCTGTGAAGTCCCATACAGAAATATCTAAGCAAGCTTCAGTAAGCTATTTTAGGTACTGGGAGTGATAATTAGGTGTTTTAGCATGGTGCATTGCTGAGGCTGCTGAGAAGCAGGATATATTAGCCTAGGCAGAATGCCACACCAGAATATTGTGCCTGGTGTCTGAGATAGCATGTTTAGAGCTAGTCTTAGTATCTCTGCCTGGCACAGCATTGTGCTTTGTGGACATAGCCTAGCTGCCGCCAGCAAAATAAATAAAGCTGTGAGTGTGGGATTGTTGTTTTGCCAGTTAGGCTGAATTTGTGGTCAATTTATCCTTAATCCAACTCTGACTTCCTTTATTTTTGGCCATTCAAATAGAACTCCAGTCAGAGCAGATTCTATCACTATTTTCAGAATAGTGTAGAAAACAAGAACAGCTTTTTACAGAAAGAAAATCAAAATTAGATGTTAAGTTTATCACACCTCTCTTCCTTTCTTTGATGGCTTGGGCATTTATTTCTTTTGTTGTGTTGGGAAAGGTCATACAACTGTACACTGTCCCCTAAAATCAGTGAATGCAGAATGGCTTCTGCTAGTCTGAACAGGAATCATTATACAGATTCATAAATCAATGAAGCATGCTGGTGCATTACTTTAATTATCATTTCTACTCAGATGGTTGGTTTACATAATATAATTGTTTACTGTGCCTGAGTATTACACATAAGAAGCTTGGTTGGACTTTCATTTTACAATGTATTCTAATTTTTAAACACTTTTATGACAACAAACAGAAGATCATATTATAGTCAGAGCCAGTGAGAACCAGGGAAGGTGAGAAAGCGAAAAGGCCAGGGTCACAGAGTGGAAAGGTGTCTGGGCTATGCCTCTCCACTTTGAAGAAGCCATGCCTTGAAAGGCTTAGAAGGACACTTTCAGGTCCCCCTCCACAGCTATTGAGCAATAGACAAGTCAATTGCACAATTAAGCAGAGACCAGGTACACGTACAACGCACCTATTACACCATAAAAAGGTGCAACCAACTATAAAGTTAGATCTCAAAAACATATACTAACTTTATAGCTGGTTGCTATACAGCTTTACTTTGCACGTGTAGCAGGGTCTCCTTCCAGTTGGGAGCCCTGTCAGCTGATCATGCCCAGCTGGGGCTGGGTGTCCCACAGCCAAGGGGATTCTTAGTCCCCTTCAGTGCCCAGCAACTGAGGTACTCTATAGGGTTCATGAAATGGGCCATATTTAATTCGGATTCAGATTTGGCCCAAATCAGGGACAGTGATTCAATTAGTTGATTTGGATCATTGTCTCCAGTTTGATTTGGCCAAATTTGAAGATTGAATGCTGATTTAGAAAATCAGCGATTTGGCCATAGATACAGCTTTAAATGTTTTTTCCACATACCTCAAGGTACCGGGCGCAGCTCGTGAATGCTGCAATGGTGGGGTGGATGAAGTGTTCCACAGGAGTGTGGGGGGCCCCCCCGCATGCTTGGCAGCAAAACTAGAAGTGGACTGGAAGTGCACATCAAATCATCAGAAACATGAAATGTGTCTGCATTTCTTCTGAAATAATAGGAACAATAGGGTCATGTCAATGCTCTCCTTTTTTCTTGAGAAATGTGAGAGGGAAGATGGCTCAGAAATATAATTGCCAACCCCATGTATTTAAGAATTATGTTTCAGGGTCCCCCTCACCCCCAAATCATGGAGTTTTAAAAATCATATAGGCTTTTAATCATTTTTTAATCACTTTCTAGGGTTTATTTGTTCGTGTTTTCAAGGAAGATTAGAGACATTATTTAAAAATCTGAAAGCGGAAATTATATACTTGCATCACTCCATGCACTGGGACTTTAAGAAAGAATATATAGTGGCATAAATTCCCAATCTACTACTTAGTCATGAACAGCTTAGGTATTTGTAGCTCTCTAAAAGATAGAAATATATAACAGCATGGAGAAAGGGACTTATACCCTGGGCTGAAGCAAGAGTGTGAGCACGTGGGACCACAAGCTACTCAGTTCCACTGAATCCAATGTGTAACACAAAGGTTAACCCTGTGCAGAAGACCAACATAAATCCAATGTATTGCTCCAAAACTGGAACTTAAGTGGTATATAGGCCAAATAGTCTTCTGCCTAGAGGTAAACTGGACAGTACCTAAAACTTCTCTCATAACAAGCCATTGTAACTGTGGAATAACTGTAGCAGGTACTATGACAGGCCTCTCTGCTTCCACCCTGCACTTTCTGAACATGGAGTAAAGGTCCACTGCACAGCCCTTCCTCTGTGCTCTGTAACAAGATGTGATACCTTAAAATGAGATACATTAACATTAATATGAAACTATGATAACATCAGTTACACATATATATCAGATCCTCTGAAGTACATAACTTTCAGTGTGGTCTGCAACTTGTCATTTGAAATATTAAACAGGTAGTAGAACCATTGTATGAGTTTTGTTTATTTACAGGTGCTATTAATATGACTCAGATAGGTTCAAGGATAAATATATATATATTAAAACTCATTACTTTATAAATGAAAGGGCACTGATTAAAATGCAGTGCAAAACCACCAGAAAATACATTAATGCGCTACGTTGACTTCTCAAACTGCACTGAAGTTAGTGGAGTTACACCACAGACAAATTTAGCCCTATGTGTTAAATTCTACAGCTTTCAAAGAACCCATAATAAATAGTGAAGCACAGGTGACCCTCACCATTCATGGGGGATACTTTCTCATATCCCCTGCGAATGGCAAAATCCACGAATAAGGCACTGCGTTCATGAATGCAGTGGCCCCGGCAGCTGTGGGGCAGGGCGGCATGGCTTCAGTGGCAGCCGTGGGAGCGAGCACAGTGGCAGCAAGCACAGAGCTCCCCAGGAGCTCCGGTAAGTGTTTAAAGTGTATTTAAAATGTGGGTTCGGCATTTGTGAATATTTGAAACTGAGAATGCCGAAACAGCAAATAACAAGGGTTTCCTGTATTTAAAGAGCAAGATAATAAAATAAACATAGAAGAGATTTTAGAAGTAGATCCATGTTAAACTATTAGGTTTTTTAGAAAAAAATAATTAGGTATACTGTTATCACTTGTGTACAGTCATAACCTTAAAATAGCCTGTAAAACTGAGTCAGTCAGAGACTCTTCTTTCCATTGTTAAGATGTGACATTTCACATTTCAGAGAGAGATTTCAAGAGTTCATTAAGAAAAGAAAAATTGCCATTAATCTATTTTATGAATGCATTTTTCTCAGGACCTTAAAAATTTCCCTTGCCTCACATACATTACACTTCTCCTAATAATAGGCATTGATCCTTTTGCAATATATTAGGTTACACTATATATAAAATTGATACCACAAATTAATTTCTACGGGCTACAATTTGTCCTCAGGTACAGCCCTGAGCTGACAGTGGCATGTAACCTGCACCTATCCAAAAGAAGCCCCCAAAGGCCTTGTGATTCACTGCAAGATGCTGTTGAGTCATAATTCATCTCCTGCTTTCTCCTTGCTCATGGGGCTTAGGGAGTTATAATTTGTTTCTAGCCTGTATAGGCAATAAATTGAGACAACCCTGGTGCCCAATGAACTGTACTGGTTAGTGAGCAGGGAAAACGTGGAAATAAGACTCCGCCCTTCTTTGCCTTCTGCTCTGTGGGGGTAGGGGCGCAAAAAGTGGGTGACCAACATCATTTCACTGTTACGTATCTGGATCCAAAGTCCAGGTAGCTCATGCTGTGGCATAAAAGAATTTTTGGTTTCCTGCTTCGTTTAAACAAATATGCTAAGTCACAAACTAATGCTGAAATAATCTATATTGCCTCATTTAAAATGCCTTAACACATTGTATATTTTAACCTGACACTGTGAAAGGAAACCAGTTGCCAGATCTGAGATTGGATGGAGTTGACCTGTTCAGACCTAGAGCTAGACTGCAATAAATAACATAAACAGAACATTTGCATCCGGAAGGGCATTTGGGGGCAATATGCTCATGCTTGAGTTTCTTTATACCCTATCCAAAACTGTTTGAATTATTTTTTATTTTATTTTATTTTATTTATTTATTCATTTATTTTTTACAAGGGGTGTCCTACAGCTCCTAGTATCTCTACCTGTCTAGCACCAGTCACTGTTGTTCTACTAGGAGATTTTACCTGCTGCTTCTGCCATTGCTGCTGCTACACATCTCTTAGGAGCAGCACATTTTTTTTTAATTTCTCACAGGGACAATCTGAATTAAAGGGTTTTTAAAAAGTATAAGTGAAATTTGAAATTTCTCAGTGAGACTCTCAGCAAAATTCCTCTGCATAAGGAGATTCTGTAAAATAAATGTAAAATATATGCTACACAAGTGGTATCCCTCAAGAGGGGTGAACTTTGGCAGGGCTGCCATTTTCAAATGAATTTTGTTGTAATAAATCACTTGCTATCAAAGGTGAGCTGAATTTATACTGCATAATCACCTTAGAAAGAAGCAGTACACACAACAGTTGAAATGATTCTCACCAGAAAGTTCATGTCTAAAATTAAAAATGTGAATGCCTTTGTTAATATAATATCTGTTTAGTCAGTCTTCATATTAAATACTTATGAGTCTTGCTTTAATTACTGTCCTCATCAATGAAAGGAAAAGTTTGTATGTTGTATTATTAAATAGCTATTTCCCCCAACTTTGCAATATATTCAATAGCTGTTGTGATAAGTTTTATTAATATTGTTTATTGAGCATCATAAATGTGCTTATTGCTGTGAGATCATAGAGAATAACATGGTCTCTTTTTCAAGAGACTTCCATTCTTATATGGTACTGTTCAGATACCTACCATGATGGTTTACCCTGCTATGTGAAGTCTTCCTCCTCTTTGCTTGTCCCACGTAGCACCTCAAGCTGCAGGTGTCTCTTATCTAAGAGAAGCAGTTGGTTTCTTTCCTTAGTGAAGTGGTTCTCAACCTTTTTAGATTCAAGGCACCCTCTGAGACATGCCAACTCTTAGTTTTCACTCTTTTTTTTGACTACAGAAAAAAAGAGGAATTCTTCTTTGACTGAATTCAGAAAGACCACAACAGATCAGAGTGTTTTAACAGTATGGGCTGCTTGCAGATGTTAAAAAAAAAAATTTTTAAAAGCATTGCTTTACTTTAAACTTGGCATGCTCCCATGCCGAGCCCAGCACATGCCCCGAAGAGGTAGTATTTTAGTTTGACCCAGCTCACCCAATGTCTATCTGTATAGATTGGGTGCTTTGGGGGGCTTTTTTGGTGTTTTTATCTAATAGGTGATTGAATCAGCTTTAGCTAAAAGTGCCAAAAAGCTCCGCTGAAATGCCTGATCTATACAGATGCTGCAGAGCCAGGTCAAAATAACGTACTGCTTCTTCTAGTAAAGCACATTTTTTAATGTCTGCAAGCAGCCCAAACTATGGGTTTCTTTAGTAAATAATATTTGCACACCTAATGGTGCTAACTTTGCACTGCACTCTGCGGCACTCTTGAAAAGATCAAAAGGGTACCATGGGTGTAGGTTGTAGCTGTGTTGGTCCAAGTACATAGGCAGACAAGGTACCAAAGGGTACCATGGCACCCTGGTTCAGAATCACTGCCTTAATGACTTGCCAAATGGCACTACCTATCTTTAACTTGCCAAAGTCCGCTGGTGAGACACACTCCACAACCAGCCAATTTAACATTCATCCAGCTACCTGTCATCTGGAACCTGACTCTTTGGAAGTCCAATTTCTTTTCCACCAAAACTCTAGTGCTTAAGCTTTTCTGCTTCAACACCTCCACCTCTGAAGTCATGTTAATCTCAACTTCCTGCCACTTTAAGTATGTCTTCTTTTACTTCAAATACTCTGGTAGGCTCTGAAGCTTTCTGGTTTCAGTCTGTGCAGCATAAAGTATTTTCAGTTTATATAAAGAAATTCATGGCTCATCAGAAAAGCAGCTGGACCACGAAACAAACTCAGAAGGAGCTACTGATTTTGGGAGGCTTGTAGATGCTATGTACATTCCTGATACTGTCTAAATAAATAATCATAATGGGCATTTATACATATGCTCTGGGAGTGTATGTGTGGGTGTGTGGGGGGTGGGTTTTAATTAGAGTGGTTCTGAGAGCTGCTTTACTTGAAACTCCTGGAGTGTCATGTGTATCACCATTCCCACACTGAAAAAATGGCAGTGGGAGTACTTTAGCTAAAGTTTATCAAATGAGCTTTAGTTAAAGCATCCCTGCAGCCATTTTTCAGCATGAGGATGCTGATACACATGACGCTGGAGTCTGCTGGAGCTTGGTAATTACTATGCTCCAGCAGACTCAAATTAATTGAGTCTGCTCTGACATGCTGTAATTACAACTTCCAGACAGGCCCCAGGTGCAACTGCAATTCTTTATTGCACCTGCAGCTATAACAAGAGGATCCAGAGCCTGAGTGAGGTTGTTTCAAACTGTTTCCACTACTGACCAGTGTATAAATGGCACATTCTGACCTCCATATGGGAGGTAGTTAAGTAAAAGCCATATAACCATGTTGAAGTAGGGAGTGAATAGCCAAGTGTCTTGCTGAAGAAGAATCTCCTTCACCAATGCTATCCTGAACTTTAAAAGGAAGTTTGGATTTATCTCATTTCAGAGAAACTGCTGATGCTCTAGCCCTTGTTCACTTTAAAGATGGCTTAATAGAGGATTAGTTTCCTTAGACAGGTATAAGGAAACTGCTTACAGGACATGATGGTGAAGGAAACAGGCCTTTAGGGAAACAGATTTACTTGGTGTGGTATAATGAGCCCATTTAAACAGAAATAAACTTTTGACATTTACATCTCTCTGCCTTCTGTGTGAGGCTGGAACCATATTTTGAAAATCTATAAGTGGCAGAAAGAATTCTTCATTTAAAATATCCTCCCAATTTATTAAGCACCAGCCTCTAGCCCTGAAGGCTTGTCACAGAGGGAGCCGGGTGCTTTCTGTCTCCAGGGAACACGTTGTGCTTGCTTGCTTTACAGACCAGATCTGGTGCAACTTGAGGAAAAAAAGATACTTTATGCCTTCTAAGCCAGAGGTGTTGTAATTGGTGGTATTAAAAAATGAAAAGGAAGAGAAAAAACTGAGATATATTAGGAAGAGAAAAATGTGGGAATAACAATTATGAGTTTTTGTGCAATAACTTTCTGAAGACAGGATTAATAGGTAACTTAATTATAATTAATTAATTAATTAATTAATAAAGTTAACTGGAATGCAGCTAACTCAATAAGCCAGGAGATAACCTAAAAAGGATTGCATTATTAGAAAAAGCAGTGAACAACCAAAAGTATCATCACTGAGTTTTCTTGGAGAAAACTCTTCATTGTTGCCCTTCACATTCTTTTTTGAAACTCTACCTTGCCTACAAGGGCTGTGCACAGCTTTGGTCTGTGATTCGATTTGGTGGAGATTTGGCTCAATTCAGTAGCCAATTGCTGAGCTGGGGGGTCAACTGCTGAGCTGGGGGAGCACCAGGGAGCCTTCCTGCATGCTCAGCTGATTGCTGAGCTGGAGGGCACTAGCCCCCCCCCCCATGTGCTCAGCAGTGGACCTGGAAGTAGCTGATTGCTGAGATGGTGGGGCACCGGGGGGCCTCCCTGTGCACTCAGCAGCAGACCTGGAAGTGAAATGGAAGTACTTTCCCCTGCCCCCAGGCTTGGTGACTGGTGCCTTCTGGGTCTGGGGGGACATCATATGGCTGATTGCTGAGCCAGGTGGGTGCAGGGGGGATTGACGCTGAGCATGCGGGAGGGCCCCCCTGCACTCCTATGGGATTTTCCATCTACCCCACCATCACAGCATTCACGAGCCATGCCTGGTACTTGGAGGTATGTAGAAAATACATTTAAAATCTGTGACTATGGCTGAATTACTGATTCTCCGAATCAGCATCGGATCTTCAGATTCAGATTCGACCAAATCAAATTGGGACAGTGATCCTAATCAACGAATTGAATCGCTGACCCTGATTTGGGCCAAATCCAAATACATATCAAATATGGCCTTTTTTGCACACCCCTAATGTCTACCACAACTTTACAACTGTTACGTTTTTGGTGTGCAGTAACCAATACCTGTAATGCTAACTAGTGTTGTCTTACTGTTTTTCTGTATTTCCATCTATGGTATCTGAATCTATTTCTTGCCTTATATCTTTGACTTAGACTGTAAGGTCTTTTGGGCAGGAACTCTCTTTTTTGCTATTTGTGTGGGCAGTGTCACCACAGACTCCTGGTACATATTTAAAGCTGATAGGTACTATGATAATGCAAGCAATACCATACCTTCCTAATGATTTTGAATCATCATGATTTACTCTTGGATAATAAAAGATATTTCTACAAATGCATTTTCATACCTCTGGATAACTAATAAAGATGTATTCATAATGAAGAGAGAGTTTTCAGGCAGTATTTCTTAAAAATAATCCCCTTAACACATGAAACAAAACCAAACAAAACAAAAGAAATGAACGAACAAAAACCCACAAAAGGAACTCTTCTCTTCCATGACATTTCCATATATTCCATAAATCTCTACTTCCCACTGTTTCTTCATTTTTTTTAAATGATTCATGAGTAAGCCTGGGCTAAGGAAGAGAATAATATCTTCATCTTAATCCCTTGCTCCTATCACTTTAGACAAAAACCTAGATGCATTTCATTCTATTGATGTTTATCATTCTCTTTTTGGTCAGTTCTAAGAAGCTAAGAATGCTGTCATTGAAGTCAATGACAAAATGCCTGGAGAAAGACATGAAAAGAAAAGACAAGATCCAAAAAAAAAAAAAAAAAAAAAAATCCAAACCAAACCAAACCAAAACAAAAAAACCACAACAGGCAATATTGGCTAAGTTAGAGCCAATTGATGTTGATAAAATAAGTACTGAGCTGGATGTTTGCCCAAACCCATGTGCAACACAAACTTTTCTTTGAACCTCAAAGTAGCTGGGTTACGCTTTTAAAATAAAAAGCCCTGGGCATTTCTACACTTTATTTTTGGTTTTGAACAAAATACCTGGTTTTGGTAGAGGTAGGAAGAAGGCTGCATGGAAGTGTATGGATGGCACTAAAGTGCTGGTGATGTGAAAGCAGCGTATCTGATTTTATTACAGTATATTGTGTCAAGCTGTGAATTTTAGTTGTAAGTGAAAGTGAAAAGTTATTTGTGAGCTGATTATAAATCAAAACATAAATTATTAAACATACACAGTAAAACGGGAAGTTTTGTCAATTCTCAGTTGAGACCATAAAACACTGAAAATTCAATGAGAAAATCCAATCTCTTGAGATTTCTAGACCAAAGAACACTGAAAAAATTAAGAGCAGCACCTGAACCATTTTGGATGCTGATTCCAAGTTGAGCCTTCAGTGCTCTTTAACACGACCCAGCATGAATCTAGGCATAAATTCAAAAGGCCAATGCATAATTTTCCAGGGGTTGACATCTTAATACCTCATTTAGATGTTGAATTTGTCACTCATATGACTATTTTATTTGCCTAAGAGTTGATTTCATAGACCAAATGCAGGATAGGGTAGTATTGTTAAGACACCCATCTTTGAAAATTGAGTGCTGACTTTGAATGATATGTGATTATTTATTTTGCAGTTCAATGGAAGTGAGACTTCTATCTATCCGTCACCGCAATTCTCACATCACATCCTGTTGTACTGCACATAATCAGCCTATGACACACACACACACACACACATATATAGTATAGATTTATATCATTTTTAGTTTTAATGTTAACTGTTTCTGTATAAATAAAATGCACATCTTTAAGAAGAGATTAGTAGTAAGGTTTTGAAGATGTAAATGTGAGGGGAAAGGTTATAGGTCAGTGTGACTCATGAAGAGATTGGAAGGGGTGGTATTATATTTTTAAAGGATACTAGAAAGAATGGGGGAGGCCCATGATTCCATCATTTCTTTAACTTTCCAGACAGCATTGTCTGAATTGTTCTCACATAGGTTTGGCACCTGAGTTAGGTGCAATGTCTCCTGCAGCTCTCATTGGGTCTGCATGGCTCTGCACTCTGCGCTAGATCCGCACCACAATTCAGGCCTGGGTGTTATTGAAAAGCAGCACTATGGATCCATCTAAATGTGATTTACCTTTATGAAATACGCATGGTGCATTGTTTGTAGATGTTGAACTAATGAAAAACCATTTTACAGCTGCCATCCTTACCACAAATTCCTGTCTTACACATACAGGAGATTATTTTAAAGGTACATCATTGAGTCAACATCTAGAAATTCTCAGTGTGAAACTCAGTGGTCTATTCTTATTGTCTGAATTGTGTTAAATGTAAAATGTAAATGGTGAGATGAAAATGAGATTTCTTAAATCTTCCCCAGCATAATAATCTAAGTTAATACTTGGTAATAACAGGAAGGAATTAAAAAAAATAAAGCAAGTTTGAATGTTACATTATTCTTTTAAAATAAAACTTAACTCATTTTATAATATAAAGCTTTAAATACTTGTACTTTGCCCCTGCCTAAGGATTGTGGCAATATGGGATTCAGCTGTGGAACTGAACAGCTGTAATGCTGGCTTCAGGGATATATCCAGTCAGTAAGTCTATTTCTTTGTATAGCTCTGGTATTACTAACTGCAAATACAGATAAAAGGTGCTACACTTACAAAGCATTATTATTCAGACCTATCAATGCTGCAATTGCCTTTTGTTTAATCTGTCCTTCCAGTATGAAACCTGCTGGTGCTTGCAATATTATAGCTTAGTCCAAAACACCTGGTACTCCAGCCAAGGAGAGTCAATCATGCTGAACAATGTGAGATATTTGTGGTGTGGACAAATATTTATAGGATATTACCATCAAATTTGTGGATGTTACCATCAATATTTATGATGTTACCATCAAAGTTGTTTTAATTTGTCACTCAAGTCATATTATAAGTATATTTATTCAAAGAAAAAAAAATCTTGTAGGATTTTCCTTACTGTATGCAAAATACCCAGCTGATGATTCTTTAGGAGTACTTTTGTGAACATAGGTGTACCTACAAAAGTGAGCACTCAAATGAACCAAACCCAAACTGGAATGTACAGTTTGACTTTTGCCTGTATATTTTGTGTGTACAAAATAAGAGCCAAAGGTTGAAAATGGGCATAGTCTTAAATTCGGTATTTTTATGGTTTAAATTGATAGTGCCCATCCAATGCAAACTGTTTTAACTTTTTTTTATAATTACCAAATGTCAATAAATCTATGGCATGTAAAAGGGCACAGCCAGTATGGCAGCTATTTGAATTCTATACTTTGTCAAATATATGTACCTCTTAATTCAATAATCCTTTAAAGCAATACTCATTGTGGTCTACAGCATGACACCTGACCTTTTGTTAATGTCAAATAGCATTTTACTTTAGCAAGGGAAAATATTATATTTATATAAATCTAATAGTTATTCCTAGGGAAACAGTATTAGCAAAAATAAAATAGGAAACACTGGGTAATCAATTCTTTATCATGTCAATGATGTCACATATTATTGTTGACATTTCTGTGGCTAATTTGAAATGTAAAGGAAAAACACAAACCACAGCACTGAAGTCCAAATTTGGCTCTAAGTGCTAGTTTCTTATCTGAGAGAGAAAAGAAGTATCTGCTGTGCTGATTGGAAAGAATAAATTTAGCATTAAGCTACCTTTTTCCAGAGGATCTGGATAAAAACTCTGGCAATCTTTGCACAAGATGTGGTTTGAAACTGTATTTGAATGCACCAAAGTTGAGTACAATTTGCTGGACACACATTCTGTCACAATCTCTCCAATTCTCTCTACCAAGAATAATTTATATCTATATCATTAAGAAGATAATATGTTAACTTTTTTTCTCACAATGAGCTGAAACTCTTGCTGTTGAGTGATACACATCAATTGGGCTTATATTTGTGACAGGGTCCTTGTGGTCATGTATGTTATTTATTTACAGATGCATGTTTTGTTTGCATGAGACATTAGTATTTATGAGCCATTGAGGCTTTTAAAACTTTTATGTTGGGTGGGGGGGGTGTAGCATTATTAAAAGTGTGTGAGAATGTTTTTATACTTCTTTATAGATGTATAC
>NW_005841999.1:2337038-2346252 GCF_000455745.1 Alligator sinensis | reverse complement strand
TGAGCAGTTGGAATATATTGAAAAATCTTACATTGTGGTGTCCTTTCTGTAGGGGATATAATGGCAGAGTTTTGTAGGATGTCTAAAATTAAGTGTAAGAAAACCTATGTCCTTACCTTCTAGTTGCAATGTTTCCCTTAGGCTGATACATATGCTACAAAAGTACTATTTTTATTGTTTAACTAATAACAATACTTTCAACTCTGGTTTGGCATTGGCATTGACTTCATTCTGAGATGAAATGTAGGAGATAACACAGGCTCAACTAGGTTTAACCACAGTAAACTAGATGATTTTGATTTTTTTGATGACACAGATCTAAGTAACAGCTCACTCAGAATCCAAACAAAGGCCAAAAGGCTGTCCAACATTGAAAAAAAAAGGAGGGGTCAACAATTAGCTATGAAAAAAACAATCTAATAAGAACTGCAGCAAGTCCCAACTCAAGCATTACACTGGAACGCAAATGAGAACAACAGATGAATCAATTCATATAGCTGGTACTAATGTGCAAATCTATGAGGACATCCAGAAGAAAATTATGTCTTGAGCTGGCAGGACAGCAGCTATAAGTCAGTTTTGGAAAAAATTCTACAAATTTAGGGTGCTTGTACACAAACATGGAGGCTGCTCTAATGCACTATAATTACAGCATGTTGGAGCAGATTTGATTAATCTGCTGGAGCATGGTAATCTGCTGCAGACTGCTGGAGTGTGGCAATTACCACACTCCAGCAGCCTCCTGCATCTCATGTATCAGCATCCCTGCACTTCCAAATAGCACTGGGGAGTACTTGAACTAAAGCTCATTGAACGAGCTTTAGTTCAATTGCCTCTGCTGCCATTTTGAAGTATGGTGACACTGATACACGAGATGCTCTGAGTGCTTTAATTAGAGTAGCTCTTAGAGTCCCCCACGCCTGAAGCATATGTAAAAGTGCCCTTAAAGACCAAACTATAGATCTTTAACTCAAATGTGACTTAATATGTGAGCATAACATCTGGAAAACCACCAAAGTTATAGATGGATGTCTACATGCCTTTCAGACAGATGCCTAAGAAAAATATTGGATATTAAATGCAATTGTTGTCAAGGCCCTAAGGGACCATGACTTGACAGGGAGAGGAGTCCAAGAGGAGTGGTTTCTCCTTAAGGGAGTGATCCTGAAAGGACAAGGGATGTCCATCTCGTTTCAGAGGAAAGGTAGCAAAAAGGCACAGGAACCCCTTGGCTTAGCAGGGAACTTGTGCACCTCCTACACCAAAAAAGAGAGGCTTATAAAGGATGGAAGATAGGAATCACCACAAAGGAGGATTACTTTGCACTAGTCTATACCTGTAGATAATGAACCAGGAAAGCCAAGGCTGCAACCAACCTCCATCTGGCTACACGTATCAAAAAGTCCTTTTTTAGATACATAGGGAGTCAGAAGAAAAGCAAGGGTAACATTGGACCCCTGCTAAACCAAATGGGACAACTGACACCCAGAAAAAAGCTAACCTGCTTAATGGGTACTTTGTGTCAGTTTTTCATGAACCCAAAGGGACCGCTCTGTCTAGCATGATGTGGGATGGCCAGGGTGAGGGTGAATTTATACTCAGTATTGGTGTAGATGTTGTAAAGGAACACCTTGAAAGGCTGGACTCCTTCAAGTCAGCGGGTCCTGACAGATTGCCAGTGGCTGGGCTATGTCTCCTGTCAGCTCCTTAAGTACTCTGGTGTGCAAAGATTTTTGAAAACTCCTGGTGCGCAGGTGAAGTACCTGAAGATTGGAAGAAGGCCAATATGGTACCCATCTTCAAGAAAGGGAGGAAAGTAAATCTGGGGAACTACAGACCAGTCAGCTTGACCTCAATCCCTGGAAAGATTCTAGAAAAAAATCATGGAAGAGACCATTCTTGACAAGCTGGCTGATGGCAACATCCTGAGGGATAGCCAGCATGAGTTTGTTGTAGATAGGTCTTGCCTGACCAATCTCATCTCCTTCTATGACCAGGTGACATATCACCTGGACAAGGGAGAAGAGATTGACATCATATATCTGGACTTTAAAAAAGTCTTTCATCTGGTGTCCCACAATCTACTCTTGGAAAAATTGGCCAATTGTGGCCTCGGCTACATCACACTCCAGTGGGTGGGGAATTGGTTCCAAGGCCAGACTTAGAGTGGTGGTTGATGGAAGTGAATCATCATAGAGCTACGTGACAGGTGGTATCCCCCAAGGCTCCATCCTTGGATCTGTTCTCTTTAACTTCTTTATCAATGATGTGGATACTGGTGTCAGAAGTGGACTGGCCAAGTTTGCCAATGACACCAAACTTTGGGGTAAAGCATCCACACCTGAGGATAGGCATCTGATCCAGGCTGACTTGGATAGGCTGAAAAAGTGGGCAGATACAAACCCATGAAACTCAATACTGACAAATGTAAGTACTCCACCTTGGGGAAAAAAACCTCGCAGCACACTTATAGGCTCAGCAGTGCTATGCTCACTAGCATCATGGCTGAAAGAGACTTGGGGGTCATGATTGACCACAAGATGAACATGAGCCACCAATGGCAGCTGGTAAAGCAAACCAAACTCTGGCTTGCATCCATAGATGCTTCTCAAGTAAATCTTAGGATGTCATCCTCATGCTGTACTTGGCCTTGGTAAGGCCACAGCTGGAGTACTGCATCCAATTCTGGGCTCCACAATTCAAGAAGGATGTTGAGAAGCTTGAGAGAGTCCAGAGGACAGCTATGCACATGATCAGAGGGCAAGGAAATAGGCCTTATGAAGAGAGGCTGAGAGCCATGGGACTATTTAGGCTGGAAAAGCGCAGGCTCAGGGGTGACCTGGTGGCAGGCTATAAATAAATCAGGAGTGTGCATCAGGATCTGGGGGAACATCTGTTCACCACAGCACCCCAAAGGATGGCAAGGTCCAACAGTCACAAACTCCTCCAAGACCATTTTAGGCTGGACATAAGGAAAAGTTTCTTTACTGTCTGAGCCCCTAAGGCCCAGAATAGACTCCCTCCAGAGGTGGTACAAGCACCTATTCTGGACTCGGTTAAGAAGCATTTGGATGCTTATCTTGCTGGGATCCTTTGACCCTAGCTGACTTCCTGCCCCTGGCTGGACTTGATGATGTCTTGAGGTCCCTTCCATCCCTAACATCTATGAAATCTATGAAATCAATAACATATAATATATGTCAAGATTTGTTAACCTTTCTTTTTTCCAAAAATAGTTAGATTTAAATATTAGGGATGTGTAACGGGGGGCCTCTGCCCCATCATTTAAAGTGGGAAAGATTTATAACAGCAAGACAGTAGGAACAGGAGGCTTATTTGGACTAAAGGAAACACTGGTGCCTGGTAAAGGAGCCATGTGACCAGTAGGATGGTACCCAGAGGGATGTAAGCTCAGCTCCTGAGTGGGAGCAGGCAGTCTGACCTTGCTTTCTGTAGGGAGAGGAGTTCTGGGAAGATAGACTGCAGGATATAGGTCTGCAGAGGGTCTATACTCCAGAGGGCTAGGAGGAGGCAGCCAAGAGGGAGTATGAAGAGTGGGAGGATAGTGACCCTGGGTAGATTTTGATTTTTAGTTGGATGCAGTTTGCTGGCATCTTGGTTTATGTTTATAAATGGAGGACCAGATTCTGACTATGTGGGAGGTTTGGAGGCTAAGCAGCAGGATGCCAAGCAGGTGCTCTTTGTTAAGCTTTTTATAAGGCAGGTTTGCATTGGGGCTGAGGCTAAGGACCTCCAGTTATGCCCAAGACAGTAGTGTGGGGCTGAGGCCTCCAGCCAGGGAAAAGGGCCCCAGACTGGAAGAAGGCCAAGGCTCAGATAAAGAAATTAGTACCCAAAAGGTAAAGAGTATGAATGGGGCTGGGAGGTTTAATGGAAAATACTAAGTGATACCTATGAGGTACAGGCATAACTATGGGGGCACCTAGAGGCCAAAATAATTGTGTCTAAAGCAAGTTAGTGCCTGAGAGCACAGACAGGGCCATTAAGGTCCAATCAGTTAGGCCACCTGTGTATCCAGGGGGTATATACTCAGGGACTTTGGAGAACAGCTTACCAATGTAAAATACAATTCCATCAAAGCATGGTAGGTGGGAGGAAGTTACCCTGAAAAGCTGAGGGAGACAGGTATTTTAGTCACTAGGGGATGTTACAGCTACTTTTGGGGCTGGTCTTGTCGTATGATCCTAGAACCCCTCTGCTGAACACTACTCAGAGGGGGAAAAACTGTGGAACTAAACAACCATGGGGACATGGGAATCATGGTCCAGGATAGACAAGGATGGCAGAACCTTTTTTTTTTGCCCTAATTAATTTTTTATGGATGGGAAGAAATAAGATTAATAATATTTAGATGGAATCATAAAAAGGAAACCACATTTCAGAGATAAACTGAAGAAAAAGATGCATTCTTTCATGGGGAAGTTATACATAATGCCGTAATCCAAAAATATTTAAGTATGTCTCCTACTTTCCATTGTAAGAAGTTCCATTGGCCTCATGGGTAAAATTTAAACATGTGCTTTAGTGCTCTTCTGTATTACAACTTAAAAGCCAAATTATGAAAGCTCATAGCACCAATTTAATAGTTACCATCATGCACACTCCATTCCACTACGCTTGGACTCATTTTCAGGATCAGATTCTAAACTGGATGTAATCCAGCTGGGAACTGCAAGTAAACAGTGAGGGCAGCATGTTGGGACTATGACATTTAGCAAGACAGGTGTGTTCTGTCAGGTACATCTCTTGTATGTATGCACCTTGCCATTTCTTTTTAATTTAAGTGAATATCTACTAATTTGCAAGAAGAGCATGTGGAAAGAGAAGGAATGTATGGAAGGAGAATACAATGCCAGAAAGCTAATTGGGTTGGCCAAGTGAGAATGCGGCATTTTCTATTGCTTTGTTTAAAGAATACAACCTGTTGGTGACCGCAATCATGACTTGACAGAGGATCAATCACAAGCATTAACAAGTGCTTTGCCCTTTTTATGATATGTGACAGTTTTGGAAAACATCATCTAAAATAATCCCTTATGGAACAGCCTTTTGGATTATCTCTAGTGACCCTATCTTTCCTAAACAAAAATGAACATGATTCATACTATTAGCTCCAGTTATGATAATAGCTTTGGTAACAATAAGATGCAGAATAACTAAGGAGCTTTTCTGTGCTTGGCAGTTAGAAAAGGCACCTTGAACAAACAGAGCAAAACAAACAAAAGCTACCTGCAGTCCCACAATTGTGGGCTTCTATTTTCTGCACATACTGCCCGATTCACTACTGTGTTACTCCATTTTATGCTAAAGTAGCTCCACTGAGATAATTTTTACTGACTCTGAAGGGCCTGATTCACGGATACATTACTCCATTTTATGTCACTACAACTCCACTGGAGTTACACTGTGGTAACACTGGAATATCATTGTACTGAATCAGTCCTCAGGTGCTTGGCCAATGACATCTCATCTGCTATCAGAAATCTGGTTTACAGGATGGATACAGAGATCCCATAGATTAAGAGCCACAGCAGTCTGGCATATGCATCTGCATAAATTGCAATAGACATAACTCAGTTCTTAATGTTACTTTATTCTAGTTGTGTTTTGTGGTTTAATTTGGTATCAATTCCTAACTCCTTAAGAGTTTAAATATAGTTAAGTGGCATACTACACTGAAGTCACTGAACAACCGTGGCTTCACAAGGAGAGGGTATGACAGTTGATTACAGCTAAGCTCTCCCAAATGCCAAGAGAAATGAAGGGGAAGATATTTGATACTGACTTTTTGAAGGGTCCACACATAGCTAAAGATGAATACATCTCATTAAAATTTATTTAAAAAATATTGATTTTAAACTAGAAATGCACCCACAAAGAGAGACCCAAGATAAAGGCCAATGTGTAAATTGCTTTAAAAACTGTAGTTACTGTAATTATATGGAGCATTTTACAAGCAACTAGGGACTGCTTTGGATAGATGACTGAAATTTAATCAGTATCTGGCACAGATTGCCTTTCTTTCGTACTTCACATTTCCAAAGTACTATTCTAGGGCAAACCTGCTATGATTGTGAACCTTTATTCTCACATTTGATCTCTTTGAGCACTCTCCAAAGAATGGATTTTACAGATTTCATAGAATATATGGGTACTGGGGCCTTTTTCTCAATAGTGAATACCTCTCTTCATTTTGGGGCAAACTTTATTCAGCTATCCAGTCTGAGGTTTATAATCATATGGAGCTTTATGTATGAAAATATTGGTTTGTTAATGCAGTCACCTGAGACTTCAAGATAAAGGAAATTAGCACTTCTTCTTGTAGTCAGATGATGCAAGCATTTGTGCTAGATCTTTTATAAAACATAACTTATTTTTTCTATGTAGTTTAGTTTTTAGTTGTATTAACTGGCAAAAACTGACAGTTTGGGAACAGGTGCCTGATTGATCTATATCTTTTAATACAAAGAGGAAAGAGAAAATAATTAGAAATGGTAAATCTGAAAATCAACTTATCCTGAGAGTTTGTGATTTATGACTAAGAAATCAATCAGTTTACTCCAAGTAGATTTAATGCATCTATGATTATTCTTGATGGTTCAGGATGTAAAGGTCTGCAAGTCTAAATAGAATTCTTGGAGCTTACCTTTATTAAAGCCTTAAGTATTGAAAGATATACAGTAGCTGTCTAGATTGATTATTGTATTATCTACTTTGCAGGAAAATAATATCCATGACTCACTGCCTGTTGCGCAAATCCTCATTATTGTGCTTAATATACTCTATCCCTAAGGTAAATTAAAGCATTTCCTTCTTTTGTACTCTAGTTTGCTCAAACTTGAATTCTTGGAACATATCTGGATTGTACTATGACATCTGAGTCCCATAGATCAATGTATAGCTGTTAAAGATCCTGAAGAATCACCCTTTAAAATAGTTAGTATTTGACAAATAACAACATTTGTGTTTAACCTGAAAATTTATCAGAGAGACAAATCACTTATTCCTGATGCCCAAATAAAGGTCTGTTTGAAGAAAGTTATTAATCAGTTAGTATCCTGATATTAATAGGCTGTCTTATTAAAACTTATCTATCTATCTATGTATCTATCTATATATATATTAAAATTGCACTTTTAATATGAAAGTGCTGTGAAATACTTGCATCTAAATGAGAATTGTAATGCCAGTGATAACTAAAAATTGAAATATACAGAAAATAATTTTAGTTTTATGTATACGAATCTAAAGGTGCTGACAGATGTGCAGTTTCTTGATGTAAGTCATGGAGCGTCACAGAAAGTGCCATGAGTTACAGTGACCCCCTCAACCCAACAGACATTCATTGGCTGGTTGGGGTGGGGGTGGGGGAGAAGGAATCAAGCTCTACTTTAGAGCCAATCCAGCGGAGAGATGCTGCATGTCTGCAACCTCTCCCCCTAGCCTTGCCCCTCCCCCAGCTCCAGTGCTGTCTGCAGGATGGGGGTGAGGGGCTCCAATCTGAGGTGGGGGGCTGCAGTCCATCACCCCAGCACTGGCTGGGAAAACCCCAGCCTGGAGCTCCCTCCCCATCACCACTCCCCCATCTCTCCTCTCGTTTTGCAGAAAGCACTGGGAGCAGGGACAAACAGAAGTTAATGAAGGTGCTCCACTTTGGATCGCCTTCATTTGAACACTCATTAATTGAAGATTAAGTTGTTTTGTGATCAGGCACTTTTAAAGCACTCTGCAGTTATGCACTTCTATCAGGGCATGGCTTTAGAGCACTTTCAAGGGGCCAGCTACACAACAAATTTCACTTCTATTAGCACCCTAAGAGATTAGGTTTGATTTAACTGAATGCATTTATGTTGCATCTAGACTTTAAAAAGAGGTGCATGAGACTGAAAGAGCATCACTAAAGTCATTGGGTAGGTTGATCTTGATAGAGATGTTCAGAGGATGAAAATTATGTTTTGTAATCTTTGTAAGATTTCTAATCTTAAACAAAGCAGAAACAAAAATTATATGTGAAAAAATCCAAGAAAAGCTCCTTTTTAAAATCAATCAAGATGTTATGTTTTGACAAAATCAAACTAATTTATTTTAGTTTTGACACTTTATTTTGTGTTGTATAATATTTTAATGCAAAATAAAAAATAAACAGAAAGGAATAGTTTCTTTCTGAAAATGTCAACATAGCACTTTTTACCCTGGTTTTCCTTCAAAATGAAATTTTCATGAAGTCAACACAACTTTGTGAAACATTTTAGGTTTGATGGAACTGTATTCTCTGACAGAAAATGCTTTTGACAAGGTTTTTGTAAGCAGCTTAGTTTTTAGTCTATCGGAAGTAAAGGGAAGAACCTAAGCTTTACAGACAAACTTAGGTCCAGGCTACAATGGCCTATTACATGTTGTTAATACATCCCATAAAGGATGAGAAGTAGTATGAGAATAATGGAAGTTTATATAAGATTGGAGTTTGTTATGGATAGATTACTTTACTTCTCTTTTCTCCTCTATATGGTTGTGAAGTGTTTAGTAGTTGTGAATATGGTTATTCTGGACTATTGTTTAAATTGCTGCAAGTTTATATGTATTTTTTATTTTCAAATTATGCCTGTGGCTCATATACTGTATGTTGTTTGCACATAGTACTAATGCTTGCTCTTCAGACTATATTACAATCAATGGGGTTCATTTTTAAGAAATAATAATGATATAAATAATGATGTCTAGCCTTTACAAAATTTTATTTTTCAAAGATCAATACAGAATAGACCTTTGATGAATCTTCATGACACCCCTGCAGTGGTGCAGTGCCAAGTACAAAGGGATTTAATTTATAACAAGGGCTCCTAAGTGCTGGCAAAACAAATCATAGCAGTAGCAAAACACTTTTCAAAACTGAGGGCAGATGTTACACTTACATTAACCTAACTAGGGTTAGGGCTGAAAGTTGCCAGCCCAATCTAACGTAGTTCACGTGAGAATGTGAATAAAGTTAAACTGGGAATGAATTAGCCCAATCTAATGAACATCTGTATACATTTGGAGCACAGCCTCAGGGCCCAGAAAACCCATCTACTTGCCCCAGCCCTGGAGCTGTGCTTTTCCTACCCCTCCCCCACCAACAGTGACTGGGCTGTTTTTAGCCCCCTGACCCCCTCTACTTCTGGACAGACAACCCTCACAGCAGACCTGACAGCCC
>NW_005841999.1:2282843-2337028 GCF_000455745.1 Alligator sinensis | reverse complement strand
CCCCCCCCCCCCCCTGCCCTCCACATCCCACCAGCCCCTCCTCCCTGATCCCACATTTCCCTCACCCCAATTTACTTAGTTTGGGCTCCTAGCACCAGTGAATGAGTGCACATGCCATACCTGATCTACAATCACATGGCTTAAACAAGCAAGTCACATGATCATAGATTGGGTACTGGAAACATGTATGTGCGCCCTGGAATCAAATTTCGGGCACCAAAATAAGTTCCTGGACTACAAATTTCAATCACAACTTCCTCTGATGTTATATTCAATTGTAGGTGTCAGCACATATTAAATGTAGGGTACATACTTAGGTTTTTACACATGGAATTAAGTTCACAACTTTACATTTAAAACGTGTGGTATAAGTGACTTTTTTCAATGGCACAATATAAGTCAGCAGCAGAGCTGGGAATAGTGCCCAGCAGGCTCCTTACTTCTAACGCCTTTTATTTTCAAGCATCCCAATTGCATACGCCAGTGGTTCTCAACCTTTTGGATACAAGGCACCCTTTTGAAAATACCAGCTCCTAGCTTTCACTCATTTTTGGACTATGGATAAAAAAAGAGCTATTCTTTTCTGCAATGAACTCAGAAAGACCATAGCAGGTCAGAACATTTTGACATTATGGATTCCTATTTGAAGTCTCTGGGCTTATCTTGTGAATCATGTTAAGTATTTGCACACCTTAGAATACTAATATTGCACTTCATCCTTAGGAGTCACTGACATAAGCAATGGGCTAAATCTACTACCTTGTATTCTGCTATAGGCAATGGAGTGATAAATTACTACAAACAGGTTGTTCAGCCTTCTGCATGGACAAGAGGAACTATCCCATCTCACAGACAATGGAGTGGTTACCAATTTGGGGCTCCTCTAGCTTAACAACTGGAGTAGCCTGTGGAAATCCTTTAGACACACCTTTAGCAGAGCTGATGAAAGGATTGAAATGGAAGTCCCTCCATCTCCATCCCACTTCTGTCCCTTCTACAGTGAAATTCTCCACAAAGCTGGCTAAATGGAGAGGATTCTCAGTACATTCACGGTATTTTTAATATCCAGGAGCATCAGGTGTGATCTTATTTTAGAAGGTGTCATCAAAACATCTTATTGCACCTTATATCTAATGCTAGGTGCTTGAAAAACAACTGAAGAAGGAAATGTTGAATCAACCATATAAGCTGAACTAAACCACAAACTTCAAGGGTATCCCAAGTAAGAAAACTTAATAGTTGATCAGTGTAATTTCTTGACTTTCCATCATCCAAGTAACTAAATCCTTGGATGATGGTGTCGCTGTGGACATAGTCTTTCTAGACTTTAAGAAGGCCTTTGACACTGTCTCTCACCCCATCCTCGTCAATAAATTAAGCGACTGCGGCACTGATGCCTGTACAGTTGGATGGGTAAAAAATTGGCTGATGGGGTGCACCCAGAGAGTAGTGGTGGATGGGTTGTACTCAACCTGGTGAGATGTGAGCAGTGGGGTACCCCAGGGCTTGGTCCTCGGGCCTGCACTGTTTAACATCTTCATCAGCAACTTGGACGAGGGGGTGGAAAGCACTCTGTCCAAATTTGCTGATGACACTAAGATGTGGGGCAAGGTGGACACACTTGAGGGGAGAGAGAGGCTGCAACTAGATTAGACACACTACAAAATGGGCAGATGAGAATAGGATAGGGTTCAACATAGACAAATGCAGGGTGTTGCACCTTGGGAGAAAGAATCCACAGCAGACACACAGGCTGGGGAGTTCCCCTCTTGAAAGCACAGAGGCGGAACGGGATCTTGGATTCATTATTAACTCCAAGATGAACATGAGCCGCCAATGCCAGACCGCAGCCAGCAAGGGCAGCCATACCCTGTCATGCATCCAAAGGTGCATCTCTAGCCGGTCCAGAGAGGTGATACTCCCCCTCTATATGACTTTAGTCAGGCCGCAGCTGGAGTACTGCATCCAGTACTGGGCGCTGCACTTCAAAAAGGATGTGGCCATCCTGGAGAGGGTTCAGAGGAGGGCCACCCACTTGGTGAGAGGGCAGCAGGACAGGTCCTACGAGGAGAGACTGAAGGACCTGAACCTGTTCAGCCTCAGCAAGAGGAGGCTGAGGGGGCACCTGGTGGCTGCCTACAAGCTCATCAGGGGGGATCAACAGCAAATAGGCAGAGCCCTTTTCTCCCCAGCACCACCTGGGGTCACGAGGAACAATGGTAATAAGCTGTTGAAGAATAGGTTTAGGTTAGAGATCAGAAGGCAATATTTTACAGTTAGGGTGGCCAACATCTAGAACCAACTTCCCAGGGAAGTGGTCCTCACCCCTACCTTGGGCAAATTCAAGAGGAGGTTGGATGATTACCTGTCTGGGGTCTTGTGAACCCAGCATTCATTCCTGCCTGTGGCAGGGGGGCAGGCTAGATGATCTGTTCATGTCCCTCCCGACCCTAGCTACTATGAAACTATGAAACTATAAAAACAGAAAGAATAAGGTGTGAGAGCAGCACAAAAGTTTTGGTTTAAATTGTGATACTTCCAGCTTTGATTATGAACAACCCCAAGAATATATATTTACAGGAGAAAGACTGACTACAACTTATTTGAAAACCATAGGGTCTAAGTTTTGACTGTTAACAGGCAAGTGTAATTTTCTTTCATCCTTAGGGTATAATGGTCACTGAACAGTTCCCCAAAAAACAGAAGAACAAGTAGTAACCTGATATTTATTCTACACAGACGTGAAGATAGCTTAAAGAAATACACAATGTCTGAAACATTTGACATGTATAACTATTTTAATTGTAATCTTTTTCAATTTGATTTTTTTTTTTTTGCTGTAATATACATTGAAGCAATTCCAAAAGTTTCCAGCAAAGAAATTTCCTTTCCAAAAATCCTACGTGGGGATTAAACATCCATCTCCCCAGGGGATAAAGAACTATTAGTATTTCTCCTTTTTCATAGATGGGGACTGAGGCAGAGAGAAAGATGAAGTAGCCTGTTTCAGATCACACAGGAGGTTTATTGTAGAGCCAGTATGTGTACTGAAGTTACCCTAACCATAAATTCATCCTTGCTCCAGTTCATCCTTGTTTGTTAATGAAAACATCTGTATTTGCACCTGACACCAGCTCTTAACTGAATTACTCACTGAACATTCCTTAAATGTTCAAGTTAAAACCTGTGTAAAAAGAAAGATCCTAACTTTAAAATTTGCTTATCTTTTTGCAGGAAGTTACATTAGTCTAATTGATATTTATATTAATATAAAATGAATTTGAAGTCTTGCTTTCTTTTTTTAAACATAGGAATTTTCATTCATGACACATTTTAAACCCAAACAAATTATAAAAACTCTTAGCTATGTAAGAAGCAATGGAACACTATCTCCTCCTATTACCCAGAGACAAACAAATAGTATATTGCAAAAAATAAGTGAATCTCATTTCTGATCCTAATGAAGCAAGTAACCCATTATACTGAGGTTAATTTGTTGACTCATGATTTCCACTTATTCAATGATATACTGAATCACATGAACAAACCTCTACATCTAATCAGTTTTTTTTATTGAATCCTGACCTTTCATACACCTTCTTCTTGATTATGAATGACAGTGACCTTTATCTAATTTAAAACAGACATACTGATGCAAAAATATGCAAAACACATGTAAATTCTGAATTAAGATGAAGATGTGCATAATATTATGGGGAGAAATTACTTTAGTGAGAGATGTTTATATTAGGGCCAATTGAGGGTGTGTGGGGGAGGAGGGGGGAAAATGAATTAGCCAGCACAAGAATGGCTTTGGAGGAACAGCTGCAGAAAGCCTGGAGACTGTTTAGATTTTCTGAGCTTCTATTTAGAATCCTGAAATGTCAATATAAATATCAATTTTTATTATGCTATTCAGCATTTTATGGCATTCATGAAATGATCAAAATGCAATAAAGCCAGACAAAATACCTCTTCACCTAAGGTTTGGCAAACTATGCTTCAATAGTTCATTTGTATTTCACTTCAGATACATAATATTCATTTTTTGCAACACAAAAGCAGGGTCAAATTCACAACAATAAAAGTGCTGTTTGGTTCAGTTTGACATTCTTCTCATGAAAGCAGAATGCCTTGTACATCATCTGGAGAGAGTCTTTTTAGTCCGTGATATAATTAGAAACTGTAGTGACTACTGGAAAAGAGTGATTCTGGTGGGAGGGTGAAGTACCTAACTAACTTTTCTCCATTCCCTTGTGCTTTTTCTTTACTTCCCTGGGTTAATACTAATGGGCCTGCATTGAAATCACTAATGACAAGCCCAGCCATAGGCACAGTCTGAACTACAGCATAATCCTATAATCCACTCTCTCATTTTACAAGTCATCTTTCCTATGAATAGCTGCAAACTTAAATGGTACATCAGCTGCTTGTCTCCTACCTCAGATGCTTTTTTTTTTTTTAATATGAAAAATTTGCAAAACTAGATGTAAAGAATGTCAAAGCAAGAGCCTAGTGAACACATTCCTTTGCGAGAATCCTACCAAACAGTACCTGGCATTAGCATGTACTTTCACGATTAACAACAGGGGGTTGTCAGACTGCTATTTCTGAAATAAACAGATTTATCCTGACAGATAATCAGCAGTTTGTGCTGCCTAATACATGTTATCATCCACCACTGACATCATTACATTAAAAGCACACTTACTATAATCTTTCATAGGAAATTAAATAGGTTTTATGACATACTCATGATGGATTTTGGTGGTAGTGGTGTGGGGGGGATTGACTGGGGACGGGGTGAGAAGACAGGAGAGCACACACAATAAACAACATAAAGAGTCGAGTCCAAGCCAATCCCCGCTATGTTTAGTTTATCAGACTCTATTCGGTAATTTCAAAAGAAATTAAAACCAAATGTGCAGACCCATAAAACATGCCTTATACATGCAACCAGTATTGTTGCAGTGCCTTTGATTTCCCCCTGTTATTACCTCAATGCTGTTCTCTGTGCATGTGTCTGTCTACTCTCCTGCCTGACCAGGCACGTAACAGCAGTCTCAAGAGTTTGTGTCAGTTTTCTGATTCAGATATTTACAGTCAAAGATGGCTGTTGACTTTGGGAGAACAAACTGAGCAAAGTGCCAGGAACCTGCTTTTCTGAAGTGCCAAGCCTGTTCAGCTCTCAGTGACTTGACTGGAGTTGTGAATGCTTGGCATTCATGTTAATTGGTCCTTAGGTGCCTCAAGATGGGCTCCTGAAAAACAAAGAGATACTCCAAATCAGTGGTCACTTTGTAAACATTGTTCCTAATTTCTAGGGGTCAAATCCTGAAATGCCTACTCGGGCAGACAAAGTAAGGACTGTAGGATTTGTCACAAGTACAAAGGATGTATGTTCCTAATTCTACTTAGGCAATGGGATAGTTGTGTTGTACCTGGACAGAGGCAGGATGTGAAGATCCTCTACAGAGGGGTTGCACCCTCTGTGTGCTAGAGTGTGGAAGGGAGTTTTGGAACTGGGCTGAGGCAGAAAGGGACAGAGATGTAAATTTACACCTGGTTGATCTGTGACTAACACAACCCGGCTGTCTAAACAACTTGGATAGTGAGTGCAGAAGCTACTGCAAGCCTAGTAGATGAAAAATTGGCTGCAGAGCAGTCCTATACAATGAGGGGAATGTGGAATAATTTCATATGCATGGTCTCGCCTCTTTGGAGCTGTCTTTACAAACAACCTCCTTATTCTGCAGGGACCAAAATGGGGCTTGGTGAGGATAAGAGAGTTCTAATAAGAAAGATTTAATAAGCTTTCCTTCTTTCAGAAATTATCTAAATTCTTTGTGTAAGTCTCTTTTCTTCATTGGAAGGATACAGAGCATAAAATAGCTCAGGAATGCTGGGGCCAACTTTGAAATTTCTTTCTTTCTTAATATACTTTTTATTGTACAAGGTCACGGTGTCATAGTTAACATTACTTTGTTATTATTGGTCCACTAACTCACGTAACGTAACATAGTGCAAAGGTCAGATAATAGAAAATTGCGTAGGCTACTTAGCAGCTATATTCCCTTTAGCAAGCTATTAATCCTTTGGTTGTTGTCCCCCTTAGCTAAAGTGTAGTTTCTGAGCCACAGGCTCCTCTATAAAGGCAAGTTAAATGTGTAAGTATTGGGTCTATTGGTCTGTTGAGACCAGTGAATTTCGCCACATACAGATCCTAAAAACTTTTCTTAGTCATCTGTCTTAGAATGGGTGCATTCTATTTTTTCCACCCTTTTACAATTATGATCCTGGTAGCAAAGAGAAAAAAGCTGAAAGAATAGCTCATGAAGAATGTAGTTTTTAGAAATTCAGCCACACCAGTGCATATTTATTTAACTCTCAAAGGATTTTTTTTTTTAATGTGGCAACATCAGCAGAGTGATAGGAATGACATGCACAAGTGACAAATGTATTCTTGGGAAAAAGTCACTAGGAGCATCATACAGAAATTAAACCAACTCTTAATTCTCAGGTGGCTACTATAGTTTTGGGGGGTTTTTTTGGTCTGTTTTTATCTTTGGGAAATGGAAATATTAAGCTACACTGCTAAAATAGCATCTCTTTGCCGATTCACTGCTCCCACCCATTTTAAATTTCACTGAGGAAAAGCTATGTACAATTTGGCCAAGGGTTTTTCATCTTATGTACTGGGTACTGTTTTCAAGACAAATCCAGTGTTCACTATTTAGAAGAGAATCTGGGAAAGAAAATGCTATTCTAACAGTAGTACCAATTTTTTTATCTTTATTCTAAAATCGTTAAATTGCTATGGACCTATGTTCCGCATATTTCTGCACTTGATTACGTGGGGAAGCTGTTCAGATTTTTGTTTATCTTAGATATTTTGTATCCAGAGGTCAAATGAGCATAGCTTTTGAGTCAAATTCCTACTGGCTGCATTTGTAATAGTTGATCTTTTCACACTGGGAGAAAAAAAAATAAGTGGGAGACAGTTCAAGCTAACCCAAATAAACAGACAGAAGTAAAGTAACAATTACTTTTCTATATGGACCTGCTCTTGCTCATTTCTCCTCTAGAGATAACACTTTCTGACATAATGTCAGATAACCATGTTCAATGTTTCTCAGGCTAACCATTTAAAGATGCATTTCCACTCCATTTATTTTCTTTTATCTGTCTCTCCTTTGGTGCATTTCAACTGGGAAAATTTTCATTTAGACTTCTTGAAACAAAGATAGATATGTAAGGGAATAAAGGGCCCACCTCTAAACATACCCCAAAATTACAAAGAAAGGTATGACATGACAGAAGAATGCAGTGTTCTGATGAGAACAGTTGTTTGCATAAAAATGTTAACTGTTACTAAAACTTCAATGAAGTTTCAAGAAAAGGTAGACAGACAAAGCCTCAGGTTAATTTCAGTTACTACCAAGCACCTTCCACCCACTGAAGAATTCCAAACTTATAAAAGGAATGTCAATCTTGTTCTTTAGACAAAAAAGGGAGAGAGAAGAGCTTCAAAGGTTGTTAGTAGGTAAGTCCATCAATTACAAAACTGATTCAGCTTTTAACCCCTTGAGGTATAAGTAAGCTATTTTCTTCCAGTAGCAATATTTTTTATCATGAATAAGAGGCCTGAAGTTTGGAACATGATACTAGAGCAGTATATTCATGGGTAGGAAGCAATGAAAGGTACTGTTAAAAGGAGAGCATGATATAATCAAAGAGAAATTGATGAGAAAACTTGGGCAACGTGTTCTTTTCTGCAGCTATGGCAAATCAGCCATTGCATCTCACCGCTTGATAAATTTGTAGACAGTTTCTTTCTTTCAAATCTATACAGATTTGTATTTTCTTAAATGATCTATCTTATGGTCCCTCATTTCCCCAAATACCACCTCCCTCCCCCTTGAATATTTTTAAGACACATTGCTGTAAATTTACCTACCAGCTCAAGACTATGACCTACTGGACCCTTAAGAAGTTGGATGGAATTTATTAAGAATCTATACAGCATCCTTTTAAGATGATAATTTATCTTTTTAACTGTTCTCTGTAAAACTAGCAGAAAAGAGTCTGAAGGGAGTAAGTGCACTATATTATATATGGCTACACAGTTTACTGCATCCTATAGATTCTGCTTCAAGGTGCACTAAAATGGAGTAAAATGTAACTTATCTTGGAGAGGCGTTTGAGTGAGTTACTATAGCAATGGCAAGCTCACAGATGAAAAGGAAGAAACCATTGGCAGTATAAAACAGAAACTAGGGGTAGAAGGACCCTAATAATTTTGTTAAGCAGACTAACTTGAAGTTTAACATAAAGGTGAGATCTTTGGAGAGCTTCCTGGGAGACTTGCAAATAAAAATTCAGAGACATAGATAATATGTCAGACTGACTCTCATCTCCTTTATTTCAGGGAACCAATCAATTCAACAAATCATGATGATGTAAGCTCAGTGAATTTAAAAGAATCATTCATATCATTTGGAACTCTGAAAAGATCATTATGACTCACCAAGAAATATTTCCATGTGTGTAAAACATTGGTTAGTTGGTAGAAGAGAGAAAGGAAGTAGGAAATAACTGTCTGCTAGAGTGGGTTTTTTTTAATCTACTTACAAAAAAAATCTTCCTCTGAAAGGCCCTTTCATCCCCTTGTCATATCTCCAGTATTGATTCATCTAATCTCATTTTACTGTATTACCAAACTCCACAGGGATCACCCTTACTTCCCCAACTTTACCCTGGGCCAGAGAATCAGTCAAATAAAAGATCCCCAATATGCCTTTTCTGAAGTTTAGTTTTCCTAATGATAATTCTGTCTCCCTCTCTCCCCAACACCTCCCCCCCATTTTTGTGGTAATACTAAAATAATAATAATAATAATAATAATAATAATCGTATAAATATTCTTGTTCCTTAGCAGAATGGTTTTGCACAGCACCTTTCTTTCTATAAATTAAAATCACTTTAGGTGCAGGAAGTAGCATGAAGAAATCTTTCTTTCTTTGTTTCTATCTGGAAGTATTGCTACAATTCATTGTTTATGAACACATAGCTGAAACATACATGCTGTTTCCTCCTAGGTAATGTCAATTTACTTAAAAAACTCTGCACTTGAAATAGTTAATAGAAATTCTAATTACCGTGTAAGAAAGAAAGGTCAGACTCCACTTACATCATTGTGAAGGGCTTTTATTACACACTGCTATAAAACATATTTCTTTTTCCAGTTGCCATCCTAGTAGACCAGTCTGCATACCAATAGGATCACTAAAATGCCAGGAAGCAGAAGATATTTATCTGCTAAATTCTATGTACAGTAACCTAACAAATGCCAGAGAAAGAAAGATTGCCCTCTGCACAGTAATACTTGTGTAGATGTCTTCTTTATGCTAACAATGACAAGGCTCCCTTGGTTTGTACTATGCTCCAAAATCAGAATACATTTTTTACAAAAGCAGACTGTATATCAAAGAGAAAAGATGCATATTTTAGGCACTGAGATAATGTGGGTAGCAAATACATTTTCTGAAGCCTAAAAGTGTCCATTCCCCAAAGATGAAACTGAAGATTTGTATCTTCAATATTATTCAAGAAAGTAAGGAAGGCTTTTTTTCTGTCCCCCTCTTTCTGTCCAGTTTGCTTTACTAAATTTGTGTCTCATTTCTGTTGTGTTTCAGAGCTTTCGGTCTACTGTGATTTCATCAGGTCCTATTTATATAGGCACTCTACTGAAAAAGAGTGAGAGGAAGAAAAGAAATTGTTATTTACTAATTCCAGCTGTTTTAGGTAATGAACAGCAACTTTTATGGCGGGACAAGGGTGCGTGCAAAACATTCTACTACTGTAATTTCTGTACTGCATGTCTCTCTTATTTTACTGTATATGAATATATCTAAAGTTGTCTTAATAAAGGCACATTTCAGATTTAACCCTATATTCTGCCAGCACATCTTAAGAAATGTATATGAAGTAATGCCAGAGTTACTGTCTTCCTTCATAAAATCAGTGTGTACTTTCAAATGCGTCAGTCTCATATTTCTTGCCTCATACACTTTGAGACTAATTAAATAGTGCCTAAATTTTCTTCTTCTTTTTTTTTTTTAAACACGTTCTATAAGAATTATGCTCACTTAGTTTCTTGAGATTCTGTTGCACTTTTTTTGCAGCAAGTATTGCATGTCCAACATTTCTAAACAATAGATATTAACACATAACTGTAATGGTTCCATTTCATTACTTCCACTACCACTGGCAATTCTATTAACAATATGTTTATCTTGTGGCTTAAATTTATTTGACAGGCCCATTTCCAGCAAGGCCTTCAGTTTCCCTTGTTTACAACAGTGCAAAGTAAAAGGTGACCTTTCTATTTTTTGTTTAAAACATTTCAACAGTTTGTTCTGCTCCAGAGATAATAGTCTAATAAAGTTCAAGGCCAGAAATCCCTAACAATATTAATTTTTGCACTTGGTGAAGACAGCACTGCATTAACTTACACATAGATTAGAAAACATTAAAAAAATAAACTTGATTGAAGATTGCATCTGACGATCAGAGACTTTGTATTAAGACCTTGCCCGATACTGTAAAAAGGATAAACACTGGCTAAGTAAGCATTAGAACAACAGTCATTTAAACAATTACACCTATACATATAAGTAACAAAAGCATCAAGCACCTGGCATTATCCTGTTAGGACCTAATGCTGACAACAATATGCATCACTATAGTGGCATCTGATAATGAGAAAACAGTGGAGGTATTACATGTCTTTAGAAGAATCAGACTTCCTACCTTAACAAGACAGACAGAAGGTAAGTCTCCCTTTACAGAAAGTTGTAAGTAAAACCAGGCAGCAGTTGCAGTAAATTGAGTCCTTTCAGTCACTGTATACATGCAGCAGTTCTGCAATAAGGGAAAAATATAATGGGAGGAGCAGCTGTGAACGAGTGACCTCCTGAAGCTGAGTTCTCTTTGTGAATCAAGCACTGGGAGCCAGTGACTCTGATTTGCATGGATTATCTCCACTTGAACAGATACATTTAAATTAACTGGCACAGTGGCAAAAAATGGAAGAGTGAGTGAGAGAACGAACAAGAGAAAGAGAAGGAGACAGAAGGAGAGAAAGAGAAAGAAGACAGGAGATCGGGGAGCTTGGCTGGGTTCGCTGGTTCAGGCAGAACTGTGTCTCAGAAGAGCTACAGCTCCCTCTTCATGTCACAGTTGTAAGATAAGAAATGCTGTCATTATAGACTAGCTAATAACAGAATCCCCCCCCCCCCCCCCACTACCGAACTTCTGATCATCTATTTGATCCGATTTCTATAATCACTTAATAATTTGGACTGTCATGCAGTCAGGATTCTATTTTGGAAGCTTCATATGATTTTTAATGAGCTATGTAGCAGAAGTATGGTAAAACTCTAAATGATTTTAACTACAGAAGGAGTTTGAACTGAATAGTTTGTACAAATTAAGACAAAGCTTTCTGACTATGCCTCCAGAAACATACTGCTTCCGAGTATGAAGATAACTTTAAAAGGAATGAATAAAAGATGATACTCAAAATGTTGATATATAGAGTCATTGACAAAAGTATCAGTGCTGTGCATGCAAACCAAATGTAACAAGACATAAGAAACATGTGAAGAGCCTCTAACAATTTGCATGAAGCCACTTCAATTTTTTTCCCTTATTACCATGAACAGCACAAACCTTACCTGTTACAATTTCCTGATTTGATTTAAATGCAGTACTTATGCTGATTAGGGAAGTGTGAGGAACCCTCTTGAACCTTCACCTAATCCAAGAAGAACATAAACTAAACTTTCTTTTCTGTTTCAAAGCAGTTCATGTAATTCCCTGCCCCGCACTAGATTACCAAATTTGCAAACTATTAAGCATAGGTGTTGGCCATAAACTAGATCAAGAAGCATTCAGTGCAAACAGAATAGGTGATCACGTGCATCCAACTTAACTAATTGGAAATGGAAGACAACTGAAATCGTTAAAGAGTTTTCTGTGAGATTTGAAGTCAAAATTTGCAATTTCAGGTGATTCAGCTGAATGTTGAATAAAAATATGACTTGGGGTTGTTACAAAACATTTCAGGGTCTCAAGGAACAGTAAATACCATTCAGTCCCATGTTCCCTATTTTTGGCCTGCTTCAGGAAAAAAGAATCAATCAAATAAGAGCCCACTGAAGTCAATTAGGGGCTGGGTAAATTAGGAATCTGTACTAGAAATGGAAGATTTTTGAGATCACTGGGATCCCATCTGTGGAGTCTTCTTTATAGAATGTGGGCATTTGCTTGTGATCTGGACTGTTAGATGCTGCATATATCTGTACAGAAAATATGGTAAGTATTACACTTAACCCAGCCATGAGAAATTGCTTCTTGGAACTAATCACACTTACAGTAAAACTCACTGTAGATAAATGATCATATAGATACTGGACCAAGTAATGGGGGATATATTTGGATTTTCTAATAAATGTTATGTGACACTATAATAAGTGTCTATGCCCTATAAACAAATGACAGATTTTAAAAATGCATTTGGTTCTCTCAAAAATATTCAGTCACATTTTCATTATGGGGGCCAAATCCTCAAGCTGTGCCTATTTATACCAACTGAGAATCTAGCTATAAATGTTGTCCATGTGATATCCAATTGGATGTCATTCATCCCTCACCATTTTTCAATCCTATCTTTCCCTCCCTGTCAAGCTCACTACCCGATTACCATATTTACTTGGTTAGAAGATGAGTGTGCCCCCTCTCCCATTTAACATGGGGGAAATAGCCCCTCACATTACAATCAAGTATGAGGAAAGTGGGGAGCAACTGATGCAGTGACAGCTCCAGCAACAGCCCAGGGTTGGGGTTGCGGTTGGAGCTAGAGCTGCAGCTGCTGCCTGTCCCTCCTCTACTGCCTCTGCATGCCCTGCCACTCGTCCCCTGAAGCCCCTAGTCTCCCTTCCCCACACTGCTTCTCCCTCTCTCTCTACCACATTCCTCCTTACCTTTGCTCTGCACTGGCAGAATCTATCTTTGCTGCAGCCTGGAGCCGAAACTTGAAGCATGACTCCAGCCCAGCCTCATAGCAGTGATGTGGAGCCAGCATTGCTGTTCCAGCACTGGTTCCCTGCTGCTGCTCCTGCTGCTATGGGGCCTGGCTGGAGCCATGCTCCATGCCTTGGGCTGCAGCAGGGATGGAGCCTGCTTGTACAGAGCAAGCTGAGGCTGCAGGTAGGACAGGCACAATGCGGGAGGGGAGCAGGCAGCAGGAGGTAAGCTGCCTGCCTCTCTCACTGCCTGCCATACTGCCTCTCCCATTGTCTGTCCCCTTCATCACCCCTTCCCCCACCACCTGCAGCAGTGAAGGGGATGTATTTAAGGTGATTCTCTAACAATTAGATTCCACACATGGAAAAACTATAATAAATTTATACATTTTTTGCATGTAGAAACTCATATTGGGGGGTCATCTTCCTTTAAGGGTCATCTTGCATTTGAGTAAATATGGTATGTCTTGTCTTCTCTTTGTTCCTTGCTCCTCCCACTTATTCTTAACCTGTGACCACTCAGGAGGTGAATGAAGATCCTTCTCTTTTCATAACCCTCCCAAAAGTGACTCTCACTTCCAGCCTCTGCAAGTAATCCTTGTTAGAGGGGTGGAGATAGTGTGCTTCTGATAGAAGGATTTGAAAAATACCATGGACCAAATTCTGCTCCCAGAACGTGTTTAAATCCTGTGCAAATCATGATTATAATGGCATTACTTCACTTCAACATCAGTTTAAGAATTTGGTTCCACAGAAGCCTGGTGACTAGAGAAGCCAGAAAAGCAGACAGTAGGCAGAAGAGTTTGCATGGACATTAGTAACCTTGGAGGTTTATCTTTTTTTTCTTTTAAAGGTGGAGAAAACTATGTTGGTGACAGTTGTGTAGTAGACCTCAAGAACTGCAGAGGCCATGAAGATGGCTTGATGGAGAATCTGTTGACTGTACATTATTCTAGAGTCAGTACTTATAGAAAGAGATTGAAAGATGAGTTGTCTGACAAAAGTAATGATACCCAATGTGGACGTGAGGCTGAAAAAAAACCCACCTGGTGACAGTAGTAGAAAATCCATAAGAACATAAGAAATGCCATACTGGGTCAGAAAACTGGTGCATCAAGCCCTGTATCCTGTCTTTCATAGTGGCAGTGTGAAATACTAAGAAAGAGAGTATTTAAATGGCATGTTGTGAATGATCCAACCCCTACCCCTCTCCACCTATAGCTTCCAGTATTCAGAGGCCTAGTATGTCTTAATTTGAAGGCTGTCATTTTTTACTACCAACTGATGGATCTTTTATGGATTTGTCCAATTCACTTTTGAACTCAGTTAAATTAACTGCCTCCACAACATCTTGCAGCAGAGTTCCACACCTTGTAAAAAATGAACTTATATTTGTTTGGTTTAAACCTGATACCTAATAATTTAATTACATGTTCCCTAGTTCTAGTACGGTGAAAGTGAGCAAATTATTCATTCCTATTTACTTTCTTCTCGCTATTCATGGTTTTGTAGACCTCTACGATTTCCCCTGCCCCTAGTTCATCTTTGTTAAGCTGAAAAGTCTTGACCTAGTATTTAGTCTTGCCTCAGACAGAGGTCTTTCAGACCCCTGATCATCACTGCTGCCATTCCTTTACCTTTTTTCTGTCTGCTGTATCTTTTTTTTGGAGGTAGGGTTTGTGAAGGGGCTTACTAAAGACGTATGCAATGATGATCCACTATTCATTTTTTTCATCTGGGGACTAATTATGCTGCAGATAGGGATCTGTCATGGATGACTGCACCAGCCTGGGGGAATTGCCCTCCTACCCCACCCTGTTCAAGTGACCTAAAGTGTTATTCTTCTGGTTCTTAGATAAGAAGGAATGACATGTAGTTAATATTAACAGGTGGCTCAAGAGCTAATGATAAAAAGAAAGTTTTGGGACATATGGAAATATCCTTCTTGGATCAGAGCTGGCAAGACTGATTAAGAAATGAGGGGAGAATTTGGGAGAGATCTGTGTAAAATCCACTCTGGTTTCAGTACACGGGGAAGAAAGAACTCAAATACATGAGGAAGACAATGCATAAAAGACTTGCAGTGAGTAGAAGGATGGATAGGAAAAAAAGAAAGTACTAATATTAAAAAAAACAGTAGTTTGGTATTACAGTTAGTGGAAGTACACCTAATCTGAAATCAGCAAGATTGAGGAGCTCAGGGTCTAGACTATGGCAGAGCCCTGGAATTTCTTCAAGCCAAAGGTACTAAATCTGAATGTGTATACACTGCAAATCAGGAAAGAAAAGAAATGCAGGAAAGGGCTTTATGTAACTGAATGAATACCTATCCCAGAAACTGCAATAAGGACAGATAGGAAAAAATGACTGGTCAGTAAAGAAAGCTATATCTTAGAGGTCAAGAAATATATTTATAAAGTGATGATTGCTAAAAGTCAAGCCAAGTTCAACCTTGCAAAACATAATTAGATAAATGGCATATGCTTCTCCAGTCAAACACAGAAAAAGAGAACAAGAAAAGAAGTAGATCTACTATCCAGTGAGGCCAGCACAGAAATTAAATGCAGTTAAGGTATCAAAACTAAATTAATTCTTCACTTTAAAGACAACAGTGTTGACCCATGTGATGTAACTGTGATTAGAGGTGAGGTGGGATAGTTCACATGACTGGAGCATGGTCACCGACAGTTATAACTGGTTCAGGAAGGTTAGGCAAGGGAAAAAAGGAAGAGTTATTGCCTTGCATATAAAGGAGAAGTACATGTATTCTGTGGTAAGCCTGCTGAAAGCCTCTGAGTAAGGGGTAGAGGGGAGAACAGCAGGGCAGAGGGGGGCAGCACGGTAGGCATCTGCTATAGGCCACCAAATCAGGAGGAAGAGGTGGATGACGTGTTCTCTAAACAACTGTCAGAAGCTTCCAAATCAAAAGACCTGGTTCTTATGGGGAACTTTAATTATTGGGACATCTTCTGGGAGGGAAACACGTCTTATAATGCACAAGCAATACACACATGGTCTGATAAATTCTTGGGGTGTAATGGGGATAACTTTCTGACAGATGGGAATGCTACAAGAAGTGGAAACTTGGTCATATTGAAAGGGAAGAGTATAAGAGTGTCACACAGGGAGAAAATTAGGAAAGCCAAAGCACAATTTTAGATGCAACTGGCAAGGGACATAAAAATGCAATAAATAGGGATTTTACAAGTATGGCAAGAGTAAGAAGACCTAAGAACCTGTAGGTCCCTTACTGAATGCAGATGGCAACCAAGTTATAGATGAAGAGAAGGCTGAAGTATTTATGTCTTTTTTTTAAATTTTAGTCTTTACCGATAGGGGCAGCTACCAGATGACAAGCACAGTTGGAAACAAAGATAGGGAATGCATCAAACAGCCTAGAGCAGTGGCAGAACAGATTGGGAATTATTTAGATAAACTAGATGCTTTCAAGTTGGTGTGGCAAGCTAGGATGCACTGTAGGATACTGAAGGATTACTGAGGTATTCTCAGAACAATTAGCTATCCTCTTTGAGAACATGTGGAGGTCAGGTGAGGTCCAGGATGATTGGAAAAGGGCAAATATAGTGCCCATCTTGAAAGAAAGGGAAGACGATCCAGGGTTTTACGGACCATTCAGTCTGACCTCAATACTTGGCAAGATCGTGGGGCAGATCCTCAAGAAACCTATTTTGAAGCGTCTAGAGGAGAACAATGTGATCAGGAACAACCAGCTTGGATTCACCAACAGCAAATCATGCCTGACCAACCTGATTTCTTTCAGGCTGAGGATAAAGTGACAGAGTCTGTGGCTGGGGGAAAAGCAGTGGATGTGATATACCTTCACTTTAGCAAGGCTTTTGACGTTATCTCCTATGACAGTTTCATTAACAAGCTAAGAAAATACAGGCTAGATGAAAATACAGTAAAGTGGGTACATAACTGATTGGATCACCAGTCTTAACAAGTAGCCAATAGTGGCTCAATATGTAGTTAGGAGGAAGTATCAAATGGGGCTGCCTAGGGGTCTGCCCTAAGTCTGGTATTTTTAAATATCTTCATTAATAATTTGGACAAAAGGATCAAGTACAGGCATAGCAAATGTATGGATGACAACAAGTGGATTGAGATGTAGATAGTTTGGAGGGCAAGTTTTGGATCGAAAATGACCTGGATACCATGGAGAAATTGTCCACAGATGAACCAAATGAAATTCAACAAGGACAGGTGCAAAGTGCAGACCAGTGCACTTGGAATGAAATAATGATATGTACAAATACAGATTGGGGAATAACTGGCTAGGCTGCAATACTGTAGATAAGGACCTGGGAGTTACAATATAACATGAATTGAATATAAGCCAACCATATGCTCTTGTTGCTGGGTTGTATTACAGGGGCAGCACTTTAAAATCAAGAGAAGTTATCCTTCCACTCTGTTCAGCACTGGTGAGACCTACATGGAGTACTGTGTCCAGCGTTGGGCCCCTCACTTCAATAGGATGTGGGCAGATTGGGTGCTATTCACTGGACTGCTTCCAAAATGATTAAAGGCCTGGGAAGCACAAAGACAGGCTGAAAGAGAAGTCTAGAGAAGAGAAGATGGAGGTGAGAGCTGATGAAAATCTTCAAATACATGAAGGGTGATTATAGAGATAGAAATGGGATTTTCTCTGTGGCCATAGGTGATAAGACTAGGGGCAATGACATTAACCTAAATTTCCTCTGTTGTAGCTTGGAGATTAGGAGAAACTTTATGAATATAAATGTGTCAGACAAGCATGGGAACAGGCTGTATAGAGAAGTTATGGAATATCCATCCCTGGAAATTTTCAAGAGCAGGGGTTGGATAGACACTTGGCTGTGATGGTTTAGACAGGGGTGATTCTGCCTTGATCAGGGGGCTGGACTAAATGACTTTGTGATGTCCCATCCAGACCTACTTTTCTATAATTGAATGGGATGATTTCCATAGATATGGAAATCACCACAGATTACTACAGTAAAGGTAGAAGCAAAACTCAAAAAACCTTAATGCATTCAGGTTGTGGGAGGACCAGATAATCTGCATTCCAGAATTCTGACAAAACTGGAAGATTAAATCAGAGCTCTGCGATCGAGTTGGGGTACTATTATGGGACTAGAGGATAGTAATGCAAGACCGTATATTTAAGAAAGGAAACAATGTGATCTAGGCAGCTATTGGCCCAATAACCTGAACTCAAACATATGACAGGCCTGAGAATAAAATTTGAAGAAAAGAATAGTTTAAGACAGAGGTAAATGGAAAATGGGACCAAATGCCACATGGATCGATTTATGAAAAATAAGTTGTGACTTATCTTTCTTTGATAACCAATTTTCCAGAAATGGGAAGGGTGGATATGCTGCTATATGGGAAACCATTAATTAAGCTGGAAGAGATGGGGATTAGAATGAGAATTGTAAAATTGGTAAAGAACTAGATAAATAGAAATGGCAACAGATATTGTTCACAGAGGAAGTGTTAGGCTAGAATGGGGTTACTAGTAGAGTTCTTCAGGGATCAGTTTTGGGATCAATTTTCTTTAACAATTTCTTTAATGACCTTGACAGCAGAAGTAGGAGTATGCTGCTGAAATTTGCTACTAACACAAAGCTGGGAGTAAAGAGGAAGAGTGGGATATCACATAGAAAAAATGGATGACCTTGAGGCCTGAAGTAATAGAAATAGGATGGAATTCAACAGTAGAAAATGCAAGGTCATTTGGGGGCCAATAAAAAGAATTTCTTCTCTAAGCAAGAAACTCATCAGACAGAAAAGACTAAGGAGGAAAAGTGCCTGGGTGTGTGAGTTGATCCAGGAGGGGTCTGAGCTACTTATGTGATGCAGCTGTGAAAAGGGCAAATGCAGTTCTAGTACGTATTAGCAAAGATGTTTCAGCAGCGATAGGAAAGGATTAATAGCATTGTAGAAGGTTCTAGGAAAATTTCATCTGAAATATTGTGCCTATTTCTGGTTACCTATAATCAAGAAAGATGAACTGACACTGGGCCAGGTGCAGACAAAGGTTCTTTGGCTAATCAGAGGAACGGAGAGCCAATCTTAAAAGAGAAGGTATAAAGAACTTGGTTTGTTTAGTGTAGTCAAATGAAACTTGAAAGAATCCCTTGTTTATAATGTATCAGGTAAACATCGAAGTAAGAAAAGAGTTATTTAAGCTAAAGGACAATGTTGGCATGTGAACACATTTTTATAAACTATCAAAATCAAGTTAGCTTGTTAATTAGAAGGTTTCTAACCAACAAAGCAATGAAGTTCTGGAACAGTCTTCTAATCAGACAGTGGAAGGCAAAACATGTAGCTACATTTAACCTTGTGAAGGGGATTCATATCATGGCTTCCTGAAATCGCATGCTCATCTATGGAATCCCTTCCAGGCCTATATCCCATTATTATATAACCTTAAACTCACTGAAGCCTTTTTAGCCCTTTCTGTTCTCTCTGACCCCCTACAGAATCTTCACTAGGTCTGAAGACTCTTTTATGATTCAGTAGGTCTAACAGTGCTTATCTTATGCCTTAAAGCAGAGATTCTCAACCAGAGTGCCATCCATGGCTTTGAGGGGTGTCAACAGGAATGAAGAGATAAGTGAGATAATCCAGATTCTTGTGAGGAGTTAAGGCTCTTCCCTTCCAGCCAATCCTCATCCCATACTCACTGGGTACATCTGCATGTACTATTAATTCAACACAATAAAGTCTGGTACAGTTTGCGCTGGAGTTTATTGCTCTTGGGTGCAGCATTTACACATTCGCACCCAGGACCTCAGCACATTGAGCCAGGGCAGCACAACCTCAGCTGCCAACGGTCTGGGGGGGGTCAACCTGCCAGCCTGGAGCTGCTCCCACCCTGGTTCAGTGTGCTGCGGAGGGGCTGGCTGAGGCATGAGGATGCTACAGTGAGGGGCTAGCCAGCAGGCAGCCCTGCACTGTAGGGCCCTTGTGCCCCAGGCAGCTCCATCAGTGTCTCCATGTGTGTTGTGTGATAGTACTTGTGTTGGGCAGCTCGGTCCTATGGTGGAGTTAATTAGTTTACTCCAGCCTAAGAGTGCTGCACATATAGAGAATAATGCTTTACTGACGAGCTAATTAGTCAACTCCGCAGTAAAGCACATGTGTAGATGCCCTCACTGAAGCTTAGGCTTTGCCCTGATAGGCTAGGAAGGAGGAGGTGCAGCCCTCTTCAAGCAGGTAAGCATTATAAAAATATGTTAATTTTTTTAAAGGGGTGCCACTTAATTCACAAAAGTTATGGACTGATGTCTTGAGTCTAAGGTTGAAAATCACTGCTTTGTCTGTGCTGCCTGAAGGTATATTGCATTTTCCCTGATCTAGCTCACAATGGATTCTGATATACATCTAACATGAGAAGCACAGCGTGCTAGATTTGGATAAAGCAGTAGTAGTGACACCTGACATGTTGGGTCCCATGAAGACTATCAAAAATGAACATAAGGAGAGGGAAAACAGATCTTGGGAATAACAGAGATTGCAGAGCAGGATAGGATGAGGAAGAAGGAAAATGGATAGTAAGAGTTTTGAGGTGGGAATGTTGAGATTACATTTTGGAAACTATATCCACTTAGAGGAACCAGAGAAGAATTTATCAGAATATTTGTAATCTTCAAAGTTAAAAACATTTGTTTAACACAGCTTAGACAGAAATACAACAGTATGTCTAGTGGCAAAGGTCCTGGAGCTGACATGATTCCAGTGGAGGACTACAAATCAGGTGGTTACAGCCTTATGGAGAAACTAACTGAGATCTTCTGCGGTATGTGGTCACAAGAAGTAGTCCTCTAAGAATTCAAGGATGCCTCCATCATCCATCTGTACAAGAGGAAGGGAAATCGCCAACTCTGTGACAACTACAGAGACATTTCCCTCCTTTCAACTGCCGGAAAGGTACTGGCGAGAGTCCTCCTCAACTGGCTGACCAACCATCTAAATGACCTACTGCCTGAGAGTCAGAAAAGGATGCAGAACTACTGACATGGTGTTTGCAGCCTGGCAGCTTCAAGAAAAATGCCAGGAACAGAATGTTGACCATCTCCTAGCATTCGTTGATCTAACCAAAGCCTTCAACATGGTGAACTGCTAAGGCCTCTGGAAAATCATGAACTACAGATGACCTGAAAAATTCATCAATATGGTTTGACAGTTCCACAATGGCATGATGGCACACATCTTTGTGATTGGCAAATGCTTTGACTCCTTTTCGGTCACAAATGGCATCAAGAAGGGCTGTGTGCTCACACCTACCCTCTTCAGCATGATATTCTCTGCTATGCTGTTGGACGCCTTCCAAGATGATGACCTTGGTATGAGGATCAGATACCGTTTTGACGGAGACATCTTCAACCTGTGTAGGCTCCAAGTGAGCTCCAAAGTCCAGACAGCCACACTTCATGATTTCCTCTTTGCTGATTATTGTGTGTTATGTGCAGGCTCACAGGCTGACATGCAACGATTCATGAACCTACACTCGTTAGCCTGTGACAACTTTGGACTCGCTAGAAGTTTGATGAAGACCGAAGTGAAGTTTCAAGCTGCACCTGGCACAACACCCTGGGAACCACACATCTCAGTTAAAAGCCAACAACTATCGATAGTCAACAAGTTTGTCTATCTAGGCAGCATGCTCCCCTGTGCTGTCCACATTGATGATTAAGTCAATGTGAGATTAGTGAAAGCTAGCATGGCCTTTAGCAGACTCCCTAAGTCAGTCTGGGACTGCAGAGGCATCAGAATGTTGACAAAACATCATCAGAAGGTTTACAAAGCCATCATACTTCCGACCCTGCCTTATGCCTGCCACTCGCCTGCCACAGGAAGTCTTCTATGGCAAACTATAGTACGCTTTTGTGGTGCAGCGAAGAAATGGTACAAGGACACCCTAAAGGGGTCCCTAAAGAGTTTCAGCATCGACCCAGAGTTGCGGGAGCAAATTGCTTGTGACCATCCATCCTGGAGGTCCCAAATCCAAAATGGAGCATTGGCCTTTGAACAGGAATGCACGGCAGAAGCAATGAAGAAATGGGCAGCCAGGAAAATGAAAACCTCCCATATCCAGTCCTCATCACTTTCCAGCCCCTGCTGCAGCAGGTTGTTCAAAGCAAAGATTGGACTTATAAGTCACCTATATACTTATGTGACCTAGCCTCCAGCCCCCTTCATTCTCTTCCTTTTCCCTTTTTTCTCCTTTTCCTTCTTTCTCCTTTTCTCTTTTCTCCTTCCCTTTTTCTTTCCCACTTCTTTTCTCTCTTCTTCCCTCCCCTTCTCCCGCTGAATGTGGTCTTCACCCACAAAGGACGTACACCACAGACAGAGATGATCTTGTCTTGAGCAAGGGGTCCCTTCCAGCCCTAGTTTACTATAATTTCTATGATTCTAACAGGTTTAGGTTCAGTTAATTCAGAGAAAAGGGCAAAGATTGGAAAAGGTATTTTAATACAATTGATTAGAATGTCCTTGTTCTGCAACTGAAAAAACATGTTAACAGTTGTCTAGTAAAAAAAAAAAAAAAGAACCAAGGTTAGGATGTCTAAAAAGGAAAATGTCAGAAAGACTAGTCACAAAATTGACTCAAAGTTGCTAAACTTATAGGAGAAAAACAAAGTTGGTTTAGAGGACAAATATCTATAGAGGCATATAGAGGATTTATTTTGTCATTATTGTGCACATATTTATTAGATTATTATTAAGTTAATTTATTATTAAACATAATTATTACATACTTATTAAACATTATTTTTACATAATTACTAGTTTATTATTAAGTTTAAACCTCACCCACTTCACACTACATAATAAGAAAACCGGCTTGAATAGAATAACAGCCCCTAGAATCTTTTCAGAAATATTCATACATATTAAGTTTGCAGAAATAAAAATGTCAAAAGCTGAAATAAAAATATCAAAAGTTTCTTCTTGAAGCCTATCCAGCCTGGTCTGGAAGCTGATTACTTCCACAAGAAAGATTAAGGGAGAGATGTATATCTGACTGATTTCCTGTAGACATCATAGCAAGTAAAAGGATACTTGGTGTCTTTCTGGAAAGGATCAAAGTTTGATGAGAATAGAGGCAGATCTAGTAAAGTATTTTGCCAAAAAAGGGACTAATTGGAACATGCCAGTTTCTTGAGCTGGTAAAATATCTCAGGTCTGAAGAAGTTTTCTCGGAATCCTTGAATCCAAGGCAGGGTTCTCTCACGGAAGGACTTCGGAGGGGAGCTAGCGGCTGACCTGGAAGGAAGGGAAAGGAACGTCATAGCATAAGGCTGCTCCAGAGCTGTGGATCTAGAAAAGCTGTAGTTGTCCAGCCCACAGTAGGCCCCTGAGAGGTCTGTTCTAGAGGTGAGGATCATGGGAGCTTCCTTTAGCTACTCAATGTAATTGATATTATTATCCAATTTGTGGCTGATAGTAGCATTAAAAGTGACAAGAGCCATTTTCCTTTCTTCTGAGCAGCCACAGGGCCAGGGAGCTTCACTGGAAATTAAAAAAAAAAAATGGTTTGGACCAATCTGGATTGAAAACAGATTTCAGAAGCAAAGCAGGACCCCTGCCCCCTCGCCCAACAACAACCACATCCTAGTCAATTACAAACCCTGTGTTGTGGCCAGCTCTAACAGAAGGGCACAGGGCTGCCGCTCTAGGGAAAACTAACTACTGACTCTGACTAATGTAGATACATTGTCTGGGTTAAGTAGAAGGCAGGATAGCGTTTATGACTACTAGTGAAGGGAGGTCCAGATTAGAGCTGGGTGGAAAACAGTCTTACCCCACCAAAACCTTATTATATCAGACTCTACCTCCTCACTCCCCACCCCCATTCTGTACTATGACCAAATAAAATCTTTTAAAGTTTCCTTAGCCCCATGACAAAAATATTAAAAACCCCTTTAATTCCTACCAAAAGTTTCTGTTTTGGCTAATTGGCCATATCTGCATTTTGAAATTTTTGCTGTTTCAGCTATTGGTCATTATACCCCTCAATTCTGCCCGCAAAAACACAGGGCAAAGGATATGATTTTGGAACATACACAACCATGGGAGAAAAGCAAAAGAAATGAAACTGTACTTTTTAAAGGCAATCAAACCAGTATCTTCAGTATTTGGTGTTCACTATTCCTAATACACTGTTCAAGGTATACCAAGTGTGTCCAGTAACAGAATGGAAGACAAATTCTGTTTAAAAAAGGGAGAACTTAAATCAGAGCTCCAGAGAGTGTGATATAAAGAAGTCCCATTGAGACAGACAGGCAATGCATGTGGAATGAACTTAATTCCATTAAGCAAAGAAGTGTTAGAAGAATTTAAGTCTTTTAATAAAGGCATAACATAAGAGAAAATAATCAGGAATAGCTAAAAAACTGCCACAGTATGGCACAAACTGGAGAACAACTGAGATTGATGTGAGAGTAAATACACACGAAATGAATTTAAAAAACTGACAAAATGTAGCAAAAATTGAATGCTAATTTATGGCCTCTACTGAAAGGAGGAGGACAGCAGATTATCTGCATATAAATGGCCTCAACACATTGCTCAGTGCCAGCTCAATGGTAATAACCCAGCTCAAAAAGAAGCAAAACACATTTTTTACCAGACTGAGACAGGATATGGTCAAGCAAGAGCTTCATTCAGTCTCATTAGTTAAAGAACAGAAGTAATAGGTTTAAAGAAAATCCAGAATTATGGTCTAGTAAAAGTGAACAATGTGTTTTGAAAGAGGGTACAAAGAAGGAAGGAGATAGAAGGAAAGTGAGAGAACAAATGTGACTGATACAATAAACACCCAAGGTTTTTAGTCACATGTATGTAATGTTATAATTAATTAACCCTCTGTACCAGTGGTGTAACTAGGGCAGGATGATGTGGGAGCTGGCCTGGCATGGACTTTGGCGAGGCCACAAAAAATGACTTTTGATGTTGTCGTGCAATCACACCAGTGGCACATTGGCAACCAGAAGTTACAACTGCCCCAGGTGTGTGGCTGCATCATTACACCTCTGCTCTGTACCTATTATGAAGGGTTTTTTTCTTTTACAAGTTCCCAATGACAGCATAAATCTAGGACCTGCAGCAAGGCTGCACTGGGCATTTTGAATGACCCAGGGTATGAGGGATTTAGAACCAAAGTGGACTTAGGTGCCATTGTGTTGTGTCCCTGAAAAACATTCATACAAAAGGTGGGTGGATTTTCTCCCTCTCTGTTGCATTTTTGAGACTTAATCTTAAGGGTAAGATGATAGGATCTGGCCCTCAGTGATTTTAAGGTGTATTAGGTGCTACAAGTAGAGAAATACAAGCTTGTAAAACAGTTCAAGGACCTGGCAGAAAAATGTCATTTTCTCTTACCAAAAGGAGACTGTTCTCAATATAAAATAAAGATTTGCTTCAGTTTATCGAGTGGGAAAATTTCAGCTTGGTCCTGTGAAAAGCACATTCTTCATTATCTAAATCTGGTATTAGCATTTCTATTCTGCTTTGATAGGTGGGCTACACAAAACAGCAGCATTTTGTCCCTCATAAAACATCCTCTAAACATATAGCTAAACAAATAGGGTTTTACTAAACTCTTTCTTATTTTAATGTATTTTGCAAAAAATTACATCAAAATACCAGGCAGGAAAACTGAAGGCCTGGTTCCATTACCCCTTTCCATTGTAAATGGGGAAGGACAAAGCTACAGTTAAGGGTTTTAATTTGTCATTGTACTCTTTGTGCAGCCATTTACACCAGCGTAAATTTAGCATAAGATGTTACAAAATTAGAATAGTAAAAAAGTTGCACTTTTCTTGCACATATAGAAATAGCTACCCCAAATACAGGGTGGCAACAAACTGGACCCAGTAGAGTTAAACTTGCAAGGTTAATGAGGCAGTGAAATTGGAATCGGGTCCCCAGCTTTCTGGCATTTTTGAGAGACTGTAATAGCATGATCGTCGATTATTGTTAACAAACAATATACATGGCAACTTAGTCTTTTGCATGACTTTCCCAGGATATTTAAAAGATTGACTAAAGCTCCAGACTGTGCTTAATAACCAGTTAACACCTTCACTCTTTGGCACAATGGCTTTTACAGTAAGGGTGAAACTTGTCTGTACAGGACGTGCAACTTTCTTGCAGGCTGATCTGAGACTAGAATGAACTCTCCCAGGAGCTAAGGACCATGCAATAATGCACCACCACCTACTCCCAGTTCAAGGCACATTTTTTTGACATTGACTTTTGCAGTGTTAACCATATATACATAAAACAAACAAACCCAAAACATTTTACTGCTCTTACTTCTCCCGCTGGAGAGAGAATGAGAGAAGAAACATGCGACAGATGCCATTCATGTTGCTTAATGTACTAGTAAAAGCTCTTGGACCTACCGTGATGATGAGCACAGTAAACTTTGGAATAGAATAGAACTAACAGTCGTTTTCACACAAGCTCATGGAGAATTAGTTGGTAGGAAATTAAATCATTGTGACACCTCTGTTCCTTGTCAGCAATCCCCATGAGCAAATCTACAACTCCCTTCAGAGTGTAAGTAATAAGGAGAAATCTCTGCAAGAATCTATTATAACCAACATAGTTGTTATGTTAATTTTTTTTCCGGCTTGTAAGATTTCTTTTTCTCTCCTAGTCTATTAGTTGTTTCTTGTATTGTCAAGGTAAGTATATGGCCACATGTCAAGGGAAGGTAGGATAGGTTGGTCTTGCAAAAAATATATATGCCACCACAACATGTATAAAACCTCACATTTGCACATGAAAAATAGAAATGTTTGGAAGGCTTGTCTCTTCATGAAAACTTCTGTGCATTTTTTAAATATATCTACACAAACATTATTGAAAACATCAGAAACATTATCAAAATGATTTGCAATAATATTTTTGTTGAAAACTAAGAAAAATCAGGGGATGAAAATGTGTAAAATCTTTTTTTAAAAACAAAGGGATTAGTTGTGGAGCCTTTTACATTTAAAAGAACTTTAAATTTTAAAATGTGGACTAGTTTTTCTCTTTTAACCAGCCCAAAGAGCCAGTAGTAGTTTCTGTTGACCAAAATAACTTTACATTTATAAAGTGCCTAGTGTTTTACTATTTTCAATGGAGAGAGATAAAATATATGTACATACATATATGAGTTCATCAATAAAAGAGTTTAAAAGATACTAGATGAAATGTATATTAAGTAATACAAAATCAGTTTGGCTTTATGTGAAATTCAGTTTTGTAACTAATATACCTATTTCAAAAATCCTTAATTTTAGACATTCCATCTACTCATATTCCAGATTTCAAATTGAAATTCATAGGGAGCTCCTTAAAACTGGACCCAACACATCAGATTATATAGCTTGATATTACCATGTGGCAACTCGTATGGCTTTATCAGATTGTTTTTTGGAGCAGCAGACTAAAACAGATCAAATCTACCTAGACTCCGTGAGGGCAGGGGATTTGTAAACACCAAATAGATTGTATTGCATTTTCAAAGTTACCAATGTAACTATCTTTAGAACTGTGAATAAATAATAAAGACAAAGGCATCATTTTATTTGTTTTCTAAAAAAATAGGTCCCTTTCCTTTGACTACATACACATTAATTGCTGTGATGGCTCAAGGGTGAACTGCACCTGTAGTCTGTCCTCTGGTTTTTCCTTTGTTCCTCTTCCTGTGTTCAAACAGCAGGCATCTACTTATTCTTTTTCCAAACTGGAACTCACTCCACTTTAAACTGGATTTCTATGCTATTCTGAAGTAGTTCGTCTCCAGGGTACTACCCCATCCTGTCTTCTTCCTGACTTCAGACTAACACAACAGCTAACTACCTCTCTCTACTCATTCCCACACAGAGTAAAATATATCTTATATCCCTTTGCATTGCTTCATGAGCGCAAGCCCTCAGGAGACAGGTTTGGCTTCATCTCTCTCCAAGTGAAACTCTGCAGTTCGTTGCTCTTTTAGGGTAGCAACCTTCTGTTTCTAACCTTGGCAACAGGACAGGCCCTTGCAGCACCCTTTTCACTCCTAAAATGTGCCTAATGGTTCATTAACGTGACTTCAAACTACTCTTTCCAGATATATTCCCCATTTCCCAAAGGTACATAGCAAGCACAGGAAAGTTAAGGTAAATCTGCAATGTCCTCGTACCTCAGTTTCTGTTCATCATCCCTCTCAAAGTTTAAGCAGAACCAGATGCCTCAGAAAAACCCTCTAGTTCCAAGGGCCTGAATATCTGTGCAGTCTCTCTCCTCATGTAGCTGCCACTGATGCTCTTTCTTTCTTCTCTTAGGTTGGGTACAGACATTACATGTCATGCTTTAGCACTCTAAGGAAGTAACTGAACAGTTCATGGCTTTGAGAGTGCTTAAAAATGGTGGATCATGCTCTAAGCTAACCCTGGATGGATGTGTACTAACCTAAAGCACTTTCTGTTAGAGCACTTTATTGAATGTCTGTGCCAGATCTCATTGAGGGTTAACTTTGAGTGCAATTACTGCCTTCCCAGGCAGTGTTGTGCAGGGCTGCACTCTATCCTCAAGCAAAGCTCATTTGCTCTGCCCAAACCTGGGCTGGCCCTGCCCCCTTGGGTGTCACTGACCCTAGTGTGTGACAGCCTCTGATTCCAGCCCAGCACACAGCCTTGCCAGGGGCAGTGGCAGGGGTGGGGGAAGGGAGTTTCTGTCCCTGCAGCTGCCCTGGCCCTGCAGCACACTGCAGCCTGCAGCCCAGTTGAGGGGGAGGGGCTACGGAGAAAGGGCTCCAGGGTCTTTCTTAATGCAGCTGCCCCTACTGGGTTGTACCCAGCATAGCCTGGACAGGGGAGCTGCAAGGAGAGGGGTTGTTGCTGGGGTCTCTTCTTCCCACAGCAGCCCTGGCTAGGCAGGAGCGAGCTGCTGCCTGGCTGGGAGAGGAGCTTGTAGGGGGAGGGCTCTGGGGTCTCTCCCTGCAGCTGCCCTTGCTGCACTGCACTGCTATGCAGCCCAGGTGGGGGAGCTGTGGGGAGAGGGGTCTGGGGCACCTCCGCCAGGGGCTTTTTGAATGTCTGTACTTATCCTTAGTTGGTAATTTGTAATGGCTTAGCATCTCTTTCATCTTAGGCTCTGGTTCTGAAGGAAGGCAGGTAGACCTTTCTCACTGACCAGCTTACCCACTAGTCTTTTGGTATTTTTCCTGGAATTCGTCTGTATCTGACATTTTCTGCTTGTTTCCTCTTAAGACCATCATTTGATATATCTGCATGCAGGCAAACAGAATAGGAGGTAAACTGAAGTGCCTGCAGTACCTACTTTTTCTCTCAATTTTTGAAGTGGAACTCTGAAGAAGACTTTGAGATTGTCAGGAATTTGAAGGCCTCTTAACCATAAAAATAATGGGAATGCAGTATCTAAATCTGCTGGCTTTGAAATTCTCAGTTTAAAAGGTTTGACTAGATGTTTTCTTCTGAGCCTCTCCTAAATGGTGATTTTCCGAGATCCCTTCCAGCCCTAATGTCGCTGTAATCTATGAAGTCTATGAAATACATTTCTTCTTTCTTTAGTTAAAAAAACAGATGTCCCTTAACTAAGTGGGAAGGAAGAGAACTGCAGCATAAATGTCCATTTCTCTCACTTCTCATTTGGAGAGATCAGGTCCTCTTCCCTGTTTCAGGAGCCATTGGAATAATTTGGAAAGATACTAATATTAGCACTTGCATAAATTAAACCTTTCAGTCCCCAGAGTGACTTCAGGATGCCCTTTTTCATTAAAACTAGTTTGCATATTGCCAAAATGGTCTGTTTAGAAGAAGATTTTAAAACAGAGAGCTGATAGGCAGAAATCAACAACATTGCGAAGAAGAACTTTAAGGTCAAACAAATCAGTAAACCATTATTGAAAGATTTTTTCTGGGTTAGGGTTTTCTGTTTGCTCAGGAATTCAAACATTCTTCACATTTCCTGATGCAACGCTTACTTTTTAATTCATCACATTTATTTTTGCAGAGAAGCGATATCTGAGATTGAATTTTAGCAGCAAGGTTCGCCTTTCCCACTGTATTATGTAAGGCAGAGAAATTTCTTCATGAAGGGTATAAAGCATACCTAACTTTTAGTTACCTCATCATTCTTCGGTTACAATATCCCTTGCATTGTTTCACTATTAATATTTATTCTAATATATATACTTTCCTAAGCAGAACAGGACAAACCTATGTCAGATAGGATTTGTGCAGATGTTCATCTTAGTGAACTCCTGGAAAAAGAAATGCAACATTGGGTGCTGACGGATGTGCAGCTCCCTACTGTAACTCATGGTGCTTCACAGGAAGCACCATGACTTTCAGGGACCCCTCTTCCCCCCTGCCAACCCAATAGATGTTCTCTGCTGTGTCTGTGGGGGTGGAGGATTGAGCTCCACTTTGGAGCCACTGGCATGTCTGCAGCTTCTTTCCTCTAGCCCCACTCCGCTCCTCCCAACTCTGGTGCTGTCTTCAGGATGGGGGGTGGGGAGGAGGAAGAGAGTGGAGGGAGCTCTGTCTGTTGTTTGCCCAGTCTGCACTGGGGAAGGGGGTGGATTGGAGGCCCCCCTACCTTGGTTGGCCTCCAATCTGCACACCTCCCCCCTCCAGTGTAGGCAAGGCAAACCCCAGACCAAGCTCCCTCCCCTTCTTTTCTCCACTTCCATCCTGAAGACAGCACCCAGGGTGGGGCTGGGCTTTATGATCTTAACCCTGCCCCCGGGCTGGCACTAACAGAAGTTAAGGAAGGTGCTCCGCTTGTTAATGAGGGTTCATTTGTCACAAGATCAGGCAAATTTAAAGTGCTCTGCAGCTGCGCACTTCTGTTGGGGCATGGCTGAAGAGTGCTTTCAGGGGGCTGATCATGAGACAAAACATTACTTCCATCCGTGCCTGTGATGTTCATTCTGTGCTTCTCAATAATAGATACTTTCAGCAGTACAGATGTAAGATCATTTGGATACTCTGGGCCAGATTTACTGAGTCTGAAGCAGTATTTCAGGGAACTGCCTCTAGGAACAAATGAACTACAGCTGAGTGCCTTCTCAGTGTAGAGGTCACATTGAGGAAAAAGGGCTGGAGGGTGCAATGCAGAACAGAATTTTGCTCTGCCAATCTTGGCACAGCTTAGAGCCTCCCACTGCTATTATTCCCCTTTTCTGGTGCTTGAGAAATGCAAATCCACAAAGTCAGTTTACTTCAACATAGGGCTAAGTTATATACAATAGCTGGCAAATTTTACAAATTTTCACTGAGCAAAATCTAACTTTAGACCTTCCCCGAGAAAAAACTACAATGAAGAGTCCCATTCCCCAGATTTTCCTTTAGAAATGTGAAGGAGGTTATCAGTTTCCATACAAGGAAGAAAAGGTATGTTTTTAGCCCTTGATCTTGCAAAGGTATGTTTTTAGCCCTTGATCTTGCTTGGGATATTTAAAAATAACGAAGGACACGTAGGATATAAAAATCCTATTTTTCAACATACACATGTGAGCATGTGCATGCACAAGCAGGGATAAGCATTATCTTTCATGAAAGTCTTGGTATTTAGTCCAAAGAATCACCCCATTAGTCCTCCCCACAATCTTTATGCCAGTCTCATGTATGTTGACATAACTGTGTTGACCAAAAAAAAAAAAAAGAAAAAAAAGATTACATCTGGGGTACGGTGAGGGCCATAAAACCAAACCAAGACCAAACCCAGCACAACTGTTTCAGAGTCCTATCCAAAATTTGCTAAAGCTGGCTTTGGCAGTTTGCTAACCTCAATATTTGTACTATTCAAAGTATTTCCTAGAGTAAGTATGGAGAATTAAAAAAAATCTGCAGCTAGAGCCAAATCTTAGGAGGTGATGAGCTTGCCCTTTGAAGTCTCTTAGAGTTTAAGGCACCCAGCACCTCACAGAATCTGGCTAATACTGAGAGTCTATTTATCTTGAATAAAACTGACATGACTATATATGACAAAAGGAGAGACAGAGAGGCTGTGGGAAAAAATACATGTCAAAAAAAGACAACTCTATTGACTTCAATACAATTTCATGTACTGATACCAGGGCTGAATTTGTCCTTGTAGATAAAATGATAGACTGGACTTACTAAAAATGTGCTACAGAAAATGAAGTAGAAAAATAAATAATGCTTGTTACATTAAAAGATAATTATTTTTCTGCCAAAAGTAGATAGCAATTCTATTGTATTTTGTTTGTTCTGCCTCTAGGAAGCAGGCAGCAAACTGCTATGAAAATAGGGAATGTTGTTGTTATATAGAGAGAAAAACCAGCCCCCAGTAAAAGTGGAGGTTGAAATCATATAAAATATTATTTCTAACATATCTTTTTACCTTTTTCATTATTACCCTATAATTTCGGACTAGCCCAATTGGATTCAACTGTATTGGGCAACCCCAGAAAAAGGATTAAAGCTGGCTGAATTTTCTCTCCTTCTGTTTCACCACAAATTTATATCTGTATCCCTATGCATTTATTTCTGTGTATTATTTATACACACATATATATACACATACAAACAGGCACAGTGTGAGCAAACATGGTCTACATTTTTACAAAGTGAGTCATTCTTTTCTGGTAAGAAACTTAAGCTTCTTCTCTGGTGAGAATTGCATTCATTTTCGTTAGCATCATTTCTAGTTTATTAATCTCTTCATGATATTGGTTTAAGGAGCATCAGGAGTGGATTCAAAGTCCATGGTAATCAGTGGGAGTCTTCATGAATTTTAGGTCTGGCTCTTGATGCCTGAATGAAATTATTTTTTTATTAGCAAAGACAACATTATGCTTTACAAGGGAGGTCAGTGTCATTATCTCCATTTTATACACAAAACCCCTGAAAAATATGCAAGGGCCTAATGGTCTGTTCTTGCACACCTCATTCTTTCATGGTCTAGCTCTAAGACTTTATATTATTTTGACAAGAAGACAAAAACTAAATTTTGGATCTGTTCCAGTAACCCATTTGTACATCGAACTGCTGGTAAATTCAGTGAGAATGCTGCCAGCAGGATTAGATATTTCTGTCTAGATGACACTTCTTAGCCATTTTGAGCCCAGTGCTGTAGTGTTCAGGCAGAAGTACCTATGAAGTTAACAGAAAAAGTTTCGCTTCAAAAAGGTTTTGTCATCCTGTCAGAGACTTAAGAGTTGCTGTTCTTGCAGAAAACATTGCACTTTTATCACAGATCAAATACTTTATTTTACAAAGATCATTTTTGGCTACAGTGTTGGCCTGATTTGCAGAGATATTGAGAATTTGTAACTTCTTGTGAAGTCAATGGCTATTTTTCAAGCTTCACTGACATAAATGGGGCTTCTCCCATTGATTTTAATTAGTTTGGATCAGGTCTGATTGAAACTGTGGGTTCTCAGCACCTCTGAAAGTCATTAACTTCTATTCATCTATATCTTAATGTCAAAATATCTACTTATCTGCTGTCTACATTTACATAGCTATGCAGAGATATCTATGGAGGGCTGGAAGGGCAATTTTCTGAGGGTTACTAAGGGGCTCTGTTCTTTCCCAGTTGCATACTGCTTTTATGGCGGGGCAAATCCTGTGCAGCAAGATGCTATCCCCTGCAGCAAATCAGTGCACCAATCTAGGACTTGCTCTCCATAATTTTTTGCCCCACCTCTCTATAATCTATCTACATATCTGTTGCTATTCAATCTTCATTATAGCTATAAGTCAGCTTTAGCCATGTCAGGCTGGTAGCAACCTGCAGAGGGGAACCAAGAGGCACAATCTGCCTACCCAGGAGGTTGTGAGTAAGCCTACCTTTCGCAAGCACTCAAGAGATGTAAAGACAGAGCTGCAACACTATTGAGGCTCACCAGCAAACTCCTATATAGTAGTACACTCCCATCACTGACCCAAATGCGTGCTTGTACTACTGTACATGCAGTCACTAGCTCCTTTGACCCATTCATGTAATCCAGAAGAAAGGGAAGAAACAGAAAGCATATAGCAATGTGACTCACCTTGACCCCGGATTCAGTCAGATGCACCTTTGAGAGAGACACCTGGGGTATTGTTACACCTTCAGGAGCATCCTTTAGTCCCCATTTGTTCTCTGTTGTCTGCTGCTTGGCCACTGAGAACAGACTGAGATGCTCCAGAAGTCACCTCCCTGACTGACAGCACCCCAGATTTACTACATCCCCCAAGTCTCGCCAGCTCTTGGAGGGGATTTTGCCAGGTAAAGAAACCACACTCTTGTCTGGTCATGTGCTCAGAAATGACAGATTTCCATCCCCCCCACCTTGGAAGAACCCTTGTCCTTATGGCAAGGCTTAAGTATGGTTTCTTACTTACATTGGTCATTTACATTCATTATGCATTTGAGTCTTAGGGAGCCCATACTATACATATAACTCCTTGCCCTCCTCTCTCCCTCCCTTCCAGGGTGTATCTGTTTAGCAGACCACAAGTCTTTCCTGATCCAGTTATGACCCAGGGAGTATTTGCAATATATTTGCATCCTTTCATACATATCCTATGAATATCATCTCTCACTTAATTTCCCCATTGTGAAATATGGCCTTACCTGAATAGCCAGGTGTTTTTTCTTGCTACAGGTCTCTCCTTTTAAAAATGTAGATTCATCAGTGTCTGGATTGACCTGTCTCAGTTGCATCACCATGTCCACAAGGATCTATTTGACTGGCCATTAAACATACCAATGTCAGATGTTAATTCTCAGTGATTACTTCTCTCAAGTGTAAATAGGGAAGGAAAATTAAGTTAATCATTGCCTAACTAAACAGTCCTGGCCAAAACATGAAACAAAAAAGTACATTCATATCAAATACCACAATTCATGCAGACATAATAATGATAAGGCTAAATGCAGCTTGCTGTTACATATAGAGAGGCAATATGTGTCATATCAGAAAGCAAACTCAAGAAAATATTCATGACACCCCATGAACACTTCAAAATATTGTTGGTTTGTGACAAGTATGTAATACATACTGAACTCATCTCTCAGCAGTTGTTATATGAATTCAGGTGCCACTAGTCATAAGCATGGGTGGATTTACAGTTTTGAAAAGGAGGGGGGGTGCAGTTAGTATGGTGCATCAGCCCATATAACACATTTTTTTTTACGTAAGAAGAAACTAGAACCTGTACTAATATGTTATGGGCCTCAGGCTATATTATTTGGTTTAAGATCAACCCTACTATTCAGGAAATCTTGTTGCACTGACTATAGAATTGTCCAACACAATAAAACCTCCTTCTCTTAATTTTCCCTTAACAGTAAATAGGCGCTAGCCATGACTGAGGAACTATCTTACTTCAAAGTGTGAAATTTCCACCCAAGAGGCACTACCCAGAGTATGAAAACTGAAGACAGCCAAGCTTCTTGACATGCCACCCTGCTAGCTAGTTCCCACAGGTGTACCAACTAATTAATATGAGGTGAATATACCTGACTTGATCTCTGAATCAATTCTCCAGCTTAGTGAGTGATGGGAAGGACTCTCCATGTTTTGTTTTCTGGTAACATATTTGCGAACATCAGTAGGCTGTTTCCTTCTTTGTATCTAGCCTAGCTGCTCATCAAACCAAGTGGATCACCTGTGAAGCTAGTCTTAGTAACTCCTGTGTTCCAGGTATCCATTGTCAAGGAATGAAGACTTTCTGTCTCTCTCCCTAGACTCTCTCTCTCTCCCTGGTTTCAGGATTAAACCTATGTATCCAACTTAAAAATTAATGCTTTTATACCTCACAAATTATCCTTAGCATCTTGCACAATGTTAGGCTGTATAGGAATTACATAAAATCTATATATTTCATAGGAAGCAGTGGGCAGTGCACCTGAGCTGACCACTGGGAATCCTAATTTAGTGTAACATAAGCAAGGAACAAATGACAACCCTCCTAGGGCAAAGATGAACAAGCAAATTATAATAATGTTCATATACAAGACTGTACAAAAAGACTATAAATTTAGTGAACTATTCAGTATCTACCCAGACTTCCACTGCAACTGGCTAATTTTAGGTTGCCAGCCTTAACAAATGAATTTCTTGTCTTCTGACTGTTGTGACCAACATTGGGAATTAATTGAATTCTTAATACTGTTGCTATAGACTCTTCTTCTGTTTAAGAAAAAACTTATCAAGGCAAATCAGGACAAACACAAATTGAATAGATGTTAAGGTTTTCTAGCTGTAATAGACTAGAAAGCATATCCTATTGTTATTATATCCAAAACATTTTGAAAGTACAAGCAGAGGAACGCATCTCTATCATCTGAATTTAATACAGAATCATGTTCTTCTCCTGTCACACACAGAATTTGTTATAGATTTTATCTGGAATAAAAGCTATGTCAGTAGTGCCACATAATACATTTGTAAAGGTTAGAGATATTTTAACCCTCGTCTGTGACCAGAATTTTAATAGCAAGCATCCTCTCTGAAGCAGTCCTAGTGAGGGAAATGCTTCTGTAGACATTAATGCAAATCAGTGTAGAACAATGCCTACACAATGTTGCAATGGGGTCATTGTAGAATCATGTCCTTGAAATTACAAATTTATGACATAAGTAAAAATATATTATTACAAATTCTGTCAATCTCCTGTCTTTGTCACAGATTTGTGTTGTTGCAATCCAGAGAGATTAAACCATTTTATTGCTTAAACTGTCACGAAGACCTGCAAAAACAGAACAGCAGCATTACTTTAATGACTTTCTTTTTGAAATGTGCATTGTTACAATCCATGCATAATGAACAGCGAATCCACAGAAGTATTGGTTTTATCCATTTGTATTGCAGTTTCCAAAAATTCATGAAGTACTCCATCTTGAACTTCACTAATTAGGGGAACAATTAGAGAAGCAAACATTTCATCAACAGGAGTTCTGTTCACAAGGGGTTTGCAGAATCAGGCTCTATATTTGAAACTGGATGGGCTGTAACATGGAAAATTAAAAGCCTGATGGAGGAAATGGTTATTTCTTTTTATCCAGTTATATTTATGACTGAAACTTTTCTGGCAGAATCTGTTTTCTACTTTAATTGCTCTTTATTTCTTTGCTAAACTTGAGAGATTGAAATTCCTATACAATGTAGTTTAGCAGTGACTGTGTAGCTAACAAGGTCACCATACTTTAAAGAGACAAGAGACTTAGCACATAGTTTCAACTGAGCAAATGGAATTGAGGGTGTGGGCTTGGTTTACTTAGTTTGGTAGAACAAGTGATTTGAACAATGTTTCCCTAAAATTAACAACAGTAAAAATATCCCAAATGAAATCTCAGGGTTTAGGTCCATGGCCATAACTAAGTATACTAGTTAAGGCTTACTTCGGCATATGGTCATTTTCATCCGAACTGCAAGACTCTTTGGGGATAAATGATGATTTAATTAGTGGACTCCATACACAGCTTCAACTTTTACCTTTTCTCCTTAAAACAAATCTCTAAAAAGCATTGACAGAAGTCTTGTTTTGATTATCCCTTTATCTTTCAGCCATAGATCAGTATCAGGGCATTTTCCCCTTCTTTTTGTTCATAATCCATTATAGAAAATACTGTGGATGTCTGCAGCATGACTGAAACTCCACATTACGTTTGCAATTATCCATAAGATTTGTGTAGCATAAAGCAAAAATGTTTGCTTTAAGGGGACATCTGCTATAAATAAAATGATACTATAAATTTTCAAGACAGCCATCACCTACTTTGTTGTCAGAAAGGCGAAAAGTCTCAGCTTCCCAGCACAGGTTCCTTCTCAGCCTTTTGCCAGTGGGGTCAATAGCGTTTACTTTTGTGCTTTTTATAAGTACCCTCCCCCACTTTAATGAAATTAGCATGTAATGCTTTCGATGCCTGCACATATCAGCTTTCATTCTTCAGGGAAACATGTGAACATCATTAAAACATAGTTTCTCCCTCACTCTCCAAAATATTTCCTTAACAAACTTTATGAAATTCAAACCAGGGGGTTCATTCTGATGCTATCTTTATTAAAGTGGCATCTGTTAATGCTGGTAAATGTAAGCATCTGTCATCGTTTCTGGTACAACCCTTTATTTTCAGGGGCTAGGAGACATCAATCTGGACTTAACATTTGTAATAAAGGTGCCATCTGAGGAGCAAGACCAAATGTTTAATTTGATTTTCTTCTTATGATTTAACCCCGCTCATCTCCCACTTAGGAGGCAGGGCACAGGAGCAGAAGAGAACTTTTGTTTTAATGTGGTTTGTAGTGTTCTGTTGCATTACAGGCTGCATTATGCCTTCAAGGCTCAGCATCATAAAGAGTGAAAAGGTGTATTGCTTGGGCAGAGGAAGGAGTCTACCAGGTGCACATAGGGAGTGTGGAAGTTGTTAAGCCCTTTACAAGGCTGTTATATGTTCTGCTAGCTCTCCAGGTCACTATGTTTGTATGTGTGGGAGGATGTTGGAACAAGCTGTTTGCCTCACCCATTTTGAAGAGGCTAACATAATGTTGCTTAATGTTCTGGAAAGTTCATGGTTAGTTATTATGTCTGACATCTGCACAAGAGTTTAAAAGAGGCTTTGTGTGTGTGGGTGCCTTTTCTTCATAGGGTCCATACAAAAAAAACTTCAAACATGCGAATAGCTTGGAACCTTTAATCTCTTTTAAACTGCTTGGATGGAACATTTTAAACATGTTGGCTTCCTTGTCCAACAAAAAGAAAAGGTACCTTTCAAGTTATAAGGGAGTTTTCTTTGTTAGCAAGATAACCTCGATATTTCTTGTCACTTGGCTTGGGCTGGAATAAATGCTTTCTGATTGATAGGCTAAGTAAATTATTTTAGGAATGAATTAAGGTGCTCAGTCCTACTAATTCAAGTATGAACAACAAGCAGTTGTAGGAATGTGTCTACAGTACAGCTGTTTGCACTGGTGTTCTGCAAGGGGAGCTCACTACACTTGCAAATTGCTGCTGCTTTTGCCATTAAAATCCCTGCTCATCATGGTTGGAATTGGTCAGTCAAGTACACTACTGCCTGTTCTGAAAAATCATACATTAAAAACCAATGGGCCAGATCCCTCTTGAAACTGAGATTGTGTAATAAATCATGAGGTTTAAAAAATAATATACGTGAGCTTTTAAAAATAAGAAATGTTACAGCCTCTTCATTTGCCTTCTGGATTTGCCTTTGTCTTTAGGGTTCTGGGTTGCCCACAGACATGCTCGTTGGCATTCTAATCACAACTCATCAGAGCAGAATCAATGCCTGGAGTCTGCCCCGTGCTCCGATTACAACGCTCCAGCTTCTCCTCATCCTCACATGTATCAATATTCCCCATGTTTGAAAACAGCTGAGGGGGCACTTTACATTTTGTCTAGTGAGCTTTAGTTAAAGTGCCCCTGTGGCCATTTTGAAATGTGAAGGTGGGGGCTTAATACACATGATGGTGAGCTGTTGTAATTGGAGCTGCTTTCCAGGAACTTTTCTAATTAAAACACACCTCCCCTCTACCTCCAAGCATGTATATAGGCAGCCCTGGTTTCCAAGCATTTCTTTCCAACCATAGGACCAAGAAATGGTTTTTTTAAAAAAAAAATTAAATATAAATACCGAGATTATCATGTAATCCCATGCTTAAAGATCTGGGGCCTTAAGCAAATCACCAAATGTTGTGAGACTTGAGACAAAACCTGAGAGTTGGCAACACAATACTAATATAGTATTCAGTGCCTCTGTCCCCCTGCTTCTCTGTCATTGGAGAAAAAACTCATTCTAGGAAAAGTCAGAAGCTGGGAGACCGTTCCATTTTGCTTGGATTCCTCTACTTTCTTTCTGGTGTAAAAGGAGATGGTAAAATATATTTGTCAGATAGATATATCTCACAGAACTGTATTAATCAAATAATATTTCATTAATAAGAGTTTACAGCTAATGCTGACATGCCATGGTTGGCCAGTGCACACAGAAAAAGAAACGACAAAATATAATGAAATGACTTAATTAGGCCATAATTTTATTAATTTAACTTGTCTGGGAACTACAGCAATAACTGGCACAAAGCAGGTTATAATTCCTTCATAAATTGTTTCCACCTAGTGGAATTTCTTCCCAGCTGGTTCCCAGCTGCTTGCTAAAACCTCTCTACTCTGTCCTGTAAGAGAGATAAGGAGCTGGGGGGAAAAGGGAAGTTATCTCATCTCCTTCCCAATACAAGATATTAGGAGTCTCTAGTCTGTTCCCCTGGTGTCTTAGGTAACCCTCATTCATTTCTAACTCTGGTTTATTAGGGAACATAACGTCCTGTGAAATATAATAGACATGTGCCTTTTACAGACCTGACACATTTTAAACATCAACTCCTGAGCATCCCTGCTGGATTTTTGTCTTGTTACAAGCAATCTGATGGTGAGGAAAAATGCCTTCCCAGTCAGTAGAACCATATCAATGCTAAGGCTTTTTTTTGTGGAGATAGGTGTATATCACTAAGATATTAACTGAAAATAATGATTAAAGCAATGTATGCTACTGATCTGATATGTAAGTACATAAAAATATGAGGGGAACTACTTCAATATTTTAAAGAGCGCTGATTGGAAATTATTGGCTAGAACATTTTTTGGCAGAAAATGCTGAATTGATAAAAACAAAACTTTTGAAGGAAATACATCTGTTATGACCAATTAAAAAAAATGGAATGAAGTATTCCAAAAGATCAAAATGTTCCTTAGCCAAATGAAACACTTAGGGTTTTCCATTTCAAAATTAATTTGTGTTTCAATTATTTTATTTTATATTATATAAGCATTACATTTAAAATAAATGTTACATATTGACATGATATAAAATATTTCAATCAAACTAAAGTGTGTTTTTTTGCTGGAATTTGATAATTTTGAAAATTCTTGTTTGTGTTGCCTTTGGAATGGAAAAACAGGAATCACAGATTTTTTCATGAGACAGAAAATTACTTGAAATTTGAACACCCTTTTTGTATTTGTTCTTCAGGAAAAACATTCCTATCAGCCCACACCTTGAACGGTTGGGGTGACTCTGCAACAAAAAAGCATTGCTTGTTGACTGCAGAATGGAATCAGTTTTGAAATACAAGAAACAATTTGGGCAGAGTTTCTTAACTTTGCAAAATTAGGACTGAAGCTTGCAAAGAAACCCCTGAACACACAGACTTACTTAAATTTCCCATGTGCATAACTTTTGTAGGTCTGGCTTTATTGTGCAAAGTTTCTTATGTGGCTTTCAAGGATGATCTCTAAACAAACTTTATTAAATCACAAAGGCCAGAATAAAAGATTTAAATGGATTCTATTTTGTAAATGGTTTAGACCTTAAAATTGTCATTTAATACAGCAAACATTTGTGAGCAGTTTATTAGAAAAAGACACCAGGCTGATCAAATTTAAGGAAAACTGGCAAGTAAATTTTAACCAGATGCTGCAATGATTCTTTCTGTTTCAATAAGAACCCAATCCAGCAAACTTTATGCAAGTGCTTAACTTTACTATTATGAATATTTTCATTGAAATCAACAGGGAAAAGTTAGCTTTGTGTATAAATGTGTTCAGGATTGGGGCCTAAATATATATTTTTAAACACATGCTTAAGTAATATTAAAAAAACTTCTAAGAAAAAAGTTCAAGTTATTAATCTGGTGGTGCCTGTTCAAAAGACAAGCATCAGCTAAAACTTCAGTGGCAAGAAATATTATTAATATTTATTTCTTTCAAAATAATGTTCCTCTCTCTTATGGGCTCACATCCTTGCCATCTTTTCTGGATTCCTTTATCATCTCTTGTGTTGCATCCTATATTATATGTAAGAGGTTAAAAAACTTTCCAGTATTATCCTAAATTACAATGTATGAAGTATCTGCACTAATATGTGAAGGAAGCTTTTGCATTTCTGTAGTGATTTATTCCCATTTGCATGTGTGTGAAAGATCCCTTCATCAAAGCTAAGCCTTGTTCTCAGAAGATTTAGCTTATGATGTGATGATATGGTATAAACCTGTTTGGTGCATTGACCTTAATGCACAAACAAACCACCCCTGTCAGCTAGTCTATATCTCTCACAGACACTCGTGTTTAAGAAAGCTTTCAATGTTTTTGTGGTTTATATCTTGATGTTTTACCACAAAAATGGATTCTTTTATCTAGTCAATTCTCTACTATATTTCAGCTTTAGCACATAGGGAAATTTATCAGTATTTTCAAAAGAGCATAAGCAACTTAGGAATCTGCCTGTCTTTCAGTGAGAATTGGGCACCTAACTCCCCTAGACTTATTGAAAACAGTCTGAATGACTATTTATTTGTAGCAATTATATTCATATGCAGCACCTTGTTGTTTTCTATGTGTAATTTGTTTTACTTCCAGGTAAATATCATTTTATCTACTGATTTATGTATAAACCTTTTCAAAAAGATTTTAGGCATAGATGAACAATGTAAAAGTAGCTCATATTTACACATATTCCCATTTATTTCAGTAGAAGTGAAGTGCCCACAAGCCTTTATGGATCCAGATATAGTACCTTAACTACATATAGTATCTCATGGGCTTTCAAACATCTGTATGGAAATTGTATCTTACTTTCAGGTATCTCAAAGAAAATCCAGAATAATTAGATAGATATTATCCATTAAAAATGCTGTGCTGAAAATCTTTAACTAGCATATGAAAGATTTTGTACCTCAATATATAGGTTTTAAATTAAAATACCTAATTTTGGAAAGATCAGTGGGTAACAGTGTATAAACATCTATAACTCAAGAACTAATTTTAGCTCTTCTGTACCTACTATCAAGAATGGGGCTAGGGTATGTAATGACACCAAAGCAATTCCTAAGTTCGTATATGAACTTAAAAGGGTACCATGTTCACTGAAATAAAAGATGAGGTCCTCCCACCAATCCACATGGGGAAAAAAAGCCCCCCATCTTATATTTGCAAACAAGGACACCTCATTAAATATATCATCTATCATGAAACTGCTGCCAAAAGCTGTATGTGTTCAGTAATGGAAACCAACTATGAAGCTGATTAAATGTAGACAACATTGAGCATGACTATAAAACACACAACCCATATTTGGGCAAACATACTGACAAGAGCCTTTTTTTTTTTGGCCCTTAAAAGCAAACAGGCAAGTGTTCCCTTCACAGGAACTGGCACAGGGCCTGGCAGCACTACAGTACCAGGCTGGCACTGGGAAGGCCAGAGCCAGCCCTGACACCCTCCTCTTGGTGCCAAAAGGCTGAGACGCTGATGGGAACCTACCACAAGGATAAGTTATTTGCACATGCACACATGGACTGTATTATTTTCATGACTCAGCCAGAGCCACTTCAGCCAATATAACATTAATAAAATCTTTGTACCACAATAGAACTTCATGTAATTTTTATACCATATATTTGAAAACTGTTGTGGAAAGATATTTTTTAACTTGTATATATTTTCTTATAAATCCATGTAATAGATATAGGCCAAGAACGGAAAGTATTGTTGTATTACATTGGGAAGGGGTTATTATTAGGTTCATACTGATATAAAATACTCATATCAATCTGGCCCTTCTGGTTTTAAGATATAAAATGCTAATCTGTAACTCATCAAGGACAGCACAGTAATCTGAAGTGAAGAAATTTCTGAAGGAAATTTTATTCTTACAAAGACTTGTCCTTTCTTATGGCGCTACTTAACTGATGCAGAAATGGAACAGTATGAATTGTAACAAAAACTGTATGATTCATATGATCAAAAACTGTATTAATTGCTAACAGTGGACATTAAAAATAAGTTTGGCGATCATAACTGTAGTAAGGTGACAGGGGTTGTTGTTGATCCCCACTAGCAGGAGGGTTTTAACTATAAAAGCTGATTAATCCCTGCTGAATCACTGTAGTAGTTTTGGCTTATTAGCCCTGTCTTCAAGGTGGAAGTAACTCTTTAAGGAGAGAATGCTGGAATCCAGGACAGATGTTCTGGAGAAAAACCCTGATACCGAGAGCGAAGAATTGTTTGATGGTTAGGGCACTATGCCACTGCTCGGGAGACCTAGGCTCAGTTCCCTGGTCTGCTACAGCCTTCTTGTCAGAAGTCATTTCTGTCATAATGCCTCAGTTCCTTTGCAGTAAAATGGAAATAATAGTGCTTCTCTACTTCACAGGGGTCTTGTAAAGATGATGCATTGGCAATTGAGGGACATGCAGAAATGGGGTCGTAAGTACTCAGGAAAGATAGATTGTTTACAAGCTCTAATACACACGCTTGTCCTTATTGAGAGAACCCTGGCGTCACTGAAGTCAATAGCAAAACTCACATTGCCTTCAGTATAGCCAGGATTTCATTCAGTATACAGGATGGCCCTGAGTACTGTCCTGTATAAACTGTGCCAAACTTGGAGTATTTTGTACACTCTATAAAATATAACCCTTCATGCATTCATCCAACGAGTCACTCTGTCTCACTTACTTTTTCCCCCCATGCACACATTTAATGTGCCTATAATTTCCTTGATGATTTTCATCCCTTGTTTTAATATTGCAACCATATTTGCTGGCTTAGAGCCTGGTCTCTTGGACTCATCTGACAGTATGTGCTTTCATTTGCTATTCAACTATTGTACTGTCCTCTGTGATTTGGTTTCATATCCCTGCTTGTATTTTTTAAAACTTCCTCCTTGACTTCTCTCTTCCCTTGGCAGAACTAAAAAACAAAAAACTTATTGGATTAATGTGGTTTGCATTTACAGTGTGTCTCATTTAAAAGTTTTTTTTTCCTCTTTTGCACTTGCAATATCTTTATCTGCTCTGAAACATAATTCAGTTTCAATTTATATACTGTTTTTTAACATCAAGCAGTTCAAAGTCCTTCATAAAATGGAGGAGGAAGAAGCCAAATCTGAATAGTCCTTGCAAATAGAAAAATTTTCAGGTTAGATTTAAATTGAGATACCATACGGGCATTCTACATATTAACATGTTTTTTTCCTTAACTCTCAATGTTTTGTACTTTATTTGTTTGCCTGTAGAAGTGTTAAACTAAATGTTTTCTTTCTTTTTGGGGGGATTCCTTGGCCGTTAATTGTTTTACACGTTTATGTAATGGATTAGTATTTTTCATTATAGCTTTTCATGTATACATTTATTCAAAATATTTGCCATGATTTCATAGGTTTTTTTTGTTTGTTTGTTTGTTTTTTTACAGATGGACCAGAACTACACTTGAATAGCTGAACAACACTTCCCTCATTTCTTAAAAATAATTTGTCTATAATGTAATGTCCCCTGAGATAAAGAGGAAGTTGCACTGAAGACAAATGGGATTTTTTTTTTTTTTTTTTTTTTACTGAGGCTACTGGACACAGACAGAACTTGTAATTCCCTCTGGCACTGCAGCTCCCAGAATAACTAAACACAACCTGACCTGTCTAGTGCTAATACACAAGGTCTTCCTAAACCCTGGCCTGGAAAATACATTGTGGAAGGGACTTTGATTATATAACCAGAACACTTTCAGGTGCATGGGGTATTATTATAGGGTTTCCTGCTCCAGTAATTAACTCCATGTGATGCAGCACTGTTGTGCCATGGCTCTCAGACACAATACAACTAATTCCCCCGATTACAAATCATTTTATCATGAGAAACATCCCACACTGTGGTTCCCAGATAGAGAGTTATACTTACTATAGGTGGAATATACTTACTATGGAGTACCTAATAATCAATTATTTCTATAATAATAGGTTGAGGATTAAGGTCAAACTAAGGAGGAAGAAAACAAGGAAAGAGGAAACATACCACATCCACCCTATAACTTGAGAGATATTTATGAAGTAACACTTTGCTGTGAAAAATGTACAAATAAAAATGGGTCATTTGGCGATGACAAATTATTTTTCCTTGAAAAATCAAACATTAAACTTCCAGCATTTTGCTCTGTAGCAGTAAGACATGGCACTGGGCATTAGGCTTACATGAGTGTAGATGACATATACCAGCCACAGCAGACAGTAATAGAGGTTTTTAAACAGCTAGTGACTTGATAATCCTATTCTGTGTCTTAGGCCAAGTATAGACATTTACTGACTTTTACAGACTTTTACAAGTATAAGTGCTTGGAAACCAGTCTGATCCCATAACAGTACAGAAGCTCAGTGCACTTAGACTGGTTTAAAAATGGTGGAACCAGGGCTAAGATAGACTTGGATTCATATACACTCAAATTTAATAGATTTAGATTAAACCCATTCATCAAACTTCTATACCAGATCCCCTATTGATTCAAGTTAGGGTGCTGTACATGGATATCCCAGGTGCCTTTGCAGCTCCCTGATAGCCCCCACTTGTAGGAAGGCATGCTAGTACTTGCCCTGCACTCACCTTGTGCCTAGCTAGCCCTACCCCTGGGCTCTCACAGAGCTGAATCAGCATAGTGACTGAAGATGACATAGGAGAGAGGGGATGCATGCTGAGCCATGCCCTGCAGCCTGGTCAGGCTCTCCCTGAGGCTGTGTCCACTCACCAGGGTGTGGGGAGCCCTGGGGTGGTGTGCAGGAGCCCACCCAGAGACCCCCATGCCATCTTAAGTGGGCGCAGGCCCAGGGAGCATGACTGGGCTACAAAGGACAAGCAAGTATGGTTGCCACTGCTACCTGCCTGCAGTTGCCAAATGCCTGTGGTTTATGATGATGGGGATGGGTGGAGAGGTGTCTTGCCATGCTCAGCAGCCAATCAAGGGTGGCTTGGCCACTCAGCTGCGCTTGGCTGTGCTTTGCAGTCTCTGGTAGCACAGGGAACCTGCTGGGAGACATACAGGAGCACCCCCAACCTGCTGGTCTTGGCCAGTGCAGGCAGCCTGTGTCCTCCCCTGCCACCAAAGGGTGAACATGTGTTCAGTTTGCTCCTGAACTAACCTATATCAGTTAGAGTAACCCACGTAAGTTTGACTGATTCTACTTTGGGCTTTTTGAACATCTGTATGTAGTCTTATGCCATCTCTGGGATGCTCCTTTCCAGGATATTGTAATCCAAAGGTCACTGGGGTAACAAGCTGAAGAAAAGAAACAGTTGGTCAAAGAGGGACATTTCAACTAATGCACAGTAATTTCTATTCAACTGATATTATTCATTCCTTTTCTTTCACAAGTAGGGAAGTACATTGATCTTCCTTTCATTACTCCTCCAGTAATATACAGATATCAACTACTCAGAGACTCACAAACCATTGTTCAAAGGAAGGCATTCTCCTCCTTTCATGCTAACATAAGATTTTTTAGGTATCAAAAGGAAATGTTTTGCTTGAGGATACACTGAGAAATTAGATTAAACCTTTCCTATTTGACTCCATTCATTGGCTACTGAACATTTACTCCAATCTAGCCCAGTCATTTGCATTGTACTTTGTAAAGAATGGAAGCCTTAGCTGAATGTATTTCTCTCTGAAAAATTATTTGAAAGATCTTTGATTATATCTTTTCTCATTTTCCTGCTGCCACTAGGGGGAGCTCCAGGTTTCAGCAGCCCTCTTCAAAAGCCAGCCCTGCTCACTGCTCTCTGGCTAGCTACTTCCATGCCCAGGAGCAGTGTTCCCAGCACAGGGACAGCACATAATAGTGCTCTCTTTGCCCATTCTGCATCTCCATGCTATGACTGCTCCAGTCGCTGCCCCTGGCAGCAATGACCAACACTGTGGGCTCCTGCTGGTTGCTGTGGTGATCCTGATGGACCTCTTTGCTGACTGCCACCTGGCCCATGGCCATTTCTCACCTCCTGGATCCTCCAAGTACAGTGACCATCTGCCAGACTGCCACGTGCCATCCCAGGGCCACCGCTGCTCACTTGATGCCTTTTACCCAGCAGGGCCACTGGTGACAGACTCCATGATGTCACCACTGGGGCTGCCATTGCCCTCCTGGGTGTCCATCCCTGCTGCTTCTGGGACCACTGGCCAGCCAGAACTTGTGGCAGCATGTTGTCCAGTATACCTGAGATGACGAGGACTTTTCATTCCATCCAGGAAGAGCACACACCAACTGCTGAAACTTCCTTAGCCTGACAAAGGGTTTTTGAACCTGAAAGCTTGCTTAATAACTATTCTCCAACCATTTGGGTTGGTCTAATAAAAGATATCAAATTCACCCAAGGAACCTTGTCTGCCTGAGATGACAAGGCCTTCTGCATGACCTGGGCTACCTTCCAGGATCTCCTGGAGCAGCTCCAGCCACACCTGGAGTGGTAGGACACTGGCATGAGGCCACACTCCACCATGGACACTCACCTGTCCCTCACCTTGCTTAAGCTGGCCATGCCTGCCAGCCTGTGGTACATCAGCCACCACCAGAGAGGCCATCCTGGAGATGTTTGAGGCCCTCCAAGACATGCTGAGGGACACCACGATCCATGTGCATGACCCCCTGGCAGTGGTGGTGGGGTTCTGTGTCGTGGGATTCCCTCAGTGCGTTGGGGCCCTGGATGAGACCCACATCTCCATCACCTACCCACCTCATGGAGATCCATCCCTATTACAGCCAGAAGGGCTTTTAGTCTGTGGTGCTCCAGGCTATTGTGGACCACTGTGGGGCCTTCAAGCATGTTAGTGCCAGCTGGGTGGGCAGCACACATGACATCTTCATCTTCAGGAACTCCAGCCTGCTGGTCCTGGTGGAGATTAGGCATTCTGTGCAGGGGTGCCAGACCTGCAGCTGGGTGCTGTGGTGGTTCCATCTCTCCTCATCGAGGATCCTGCCTACCTGCTTCTGCCCTGGTTTCTGCAGCCCTACACTGGCCACCTGGACCCCTGCCAGGCACACTTTAACCAAAGCCTAGGCCAGACTTGTGCCCTGGTGGAGTGTGCCTTCAGCTGTAGCAGAAACCGAACTAATGCATCTTATGTTAATATAGAGTGTAATAATAGTGAAATGTAGCCACGTTAGTCTTGTCCTGTGAGCAACTTGAAAACTCAATTTTGTATCTTTCTGCTTGACATAAGTGAATAAACTCTGCAAAGCCTTTATGTATAAGTGTGTGTAAAAGGGTGAATGGTAAGAAAATAACAGAGATGGGGAAAAAAAAATGTAACTGTGTATGTAAGCAACAAGGCGCCAAACGTAAGTTACTAGTAAGTAAACTAATTAATAAATGTCTGAAGAATCCCTTTCAGGCCTATGCACAAAAAAGATAACCAAGAGAAGGAATGCACCCATCCTGCCAGATGGGCAGCAAAGACACTCCAAGGCTAAAATACCAACTTTGATGACCAAACTGACCTCCGGCTGAGATAAGCTGAATACAAAAAAAACAAACAAACAAACAAAAAAAAGAACCGCAAAAACAGAAGCTGGGTATGGAAAAACCCCAAAACACTGAAACAAAGGATGCCAACCCCTATAAAAGAGAACTTCTAAAATGCCAAGTTGGGTGAGTCTCTCTCTCAGCTGCTGTTTCATCAGAGCACAGACACTTCTGTTTCACCCCACTCCAAGTTGTTATCTACAGGATCTTTCTCTCATAATAACCACCCTACCTGCTATCTGCATCTTCTCTCAATAAGGCCAGGGCTGGCCACCCAGTGGTATTACTGAACAACTGCTGCTGGTAACTATAATGTCTAAATGGAATGGTTGTTTTGTTTGTGTGCCTGTGTGTAAGTTTTGTGCATGATAATCTGTGTGTCTATATTAGTAGTGTGTCCAAACCTCTATGTCTAATTCATGTAATCAAGAAAAGCAGCATTTTGCCTTATCCCCCTTTATAAGGTCTCGCTCATGATTTGGCAATTAAAATTTAAAGTAACACAGCCATTTGAATGGACGTTGGTGCACCCTCATTACCCGCCTTGAGTTCACTGAGAACAACCGTTCAGTGAGGTCATCGTTGTGGCCTTTGTGCTGCATAACATCTGTAAGGCCCAGAAGGAGTTCTGCTAGGACTGGGCAGAGGAGGTGCCATGTGTAGAGGATGCCTGGCAGCAGGAGCACTTCCTGCATGGCAGCAGCACCCCCACACCCCTGCCAAGGCCCCAGGACAGCCACACACCCATCAGTGGGGGCCAGGGCACCAGATGCAGGAGGCACTAGCTAACCACCTCTTTCAGCACTCCCCATTCTAGCCCAAGTGCACCACCGCCCAAGAACCCCCCTATCCCCTCTGCCATCCCCAGCACCATGCTCACACATGTCTCAGAAGAACAAGCTTTTATTCTCTTCATATCAACCAGAGCTCCCTTCTCTTCCCAGATTCCCCCATTCCCCTTCCCCGCAACAAACAGAGCCCCTCCACCACCCACCCTACCCACCAACAGTAAAACAACTTCTTCCCCCTGAAAACTTTATACAATGTCCTTTGTGTGCTGTGCTGGGGTGGGAGGCTGTGGGGTGGGGTGCTAGGGGACAGAGCCTGGGGACAGATGGTTAGCACCCTGGCCTTTGGTCATTCCCCCATGGGTGCATATGCTGTAGCAAGTGTGGTGGGTAGGGAACATGTCCAAGATGGTGGCTGGTGTTCCCCCTGACATGGTGGCTCCCTCTCCAGCAGCTGGTGTCCAAGGCCAGCAGGGCCAGAGTGCAGTCCTGACCTTGCTGCAGGCAGTTCTGGCTTTGAGCCTGCATGGAATTGAGGTGAGAGGTGGGGCTGAGCCCAGGTGGGGGGGGGCAGGATGGTGCTGGACCTAGGGTGGGGTCTGGGGTAGGGGCTCCTGACTGCTGAAGGCAGTGCAGGACCTCCTCCCAGGCCCAGGTTGGGGCCTGCTGCTGGATGGCAGGTGGCTGCAAGGGATCAGGTGGGGCTAGGGTCAGAGACCAGCCAGTGGGGAGCATGAAGGTCACCACCAGGGCCAGAACAGTGTCCAGCACCCAGCAGTCATCCATGGCCTGCACTACTGAGGCCAGGATGGTGTTCTGCTACCACAGCACCTCCACCCACTTGCGCTCCACTGCTTTACTGCTCTTCAGTCTAATGAACCTGGCTTGATTCTCTCTTCTCTCTTTAAAGAGGCTTGTCTAATTCCTCTCTCTTTCAGTGGAAACATCTTTTCCCACTTCTTTTTAAAATTCTAACAGTGTTGGCTCACACCATTATTCTCTGCCAATATGACTGGCCAACTTTGTTCTGTTCTGATATCCTGTATCACTGTGCTACACTTGGTCTCAACTCAGATTTTGGCCCAATAACCAGGTGAATCCACATGAGATATTTCCTGCAGAGTAAACCAATTAGTTCTGTAGTAAATGTCTTGTCTAAATATCTGTAGTAAAGGTCTATACATGTGGCCCTATTAGACTGGAGGAAACTAATTAACTCTGTAGCAGGATAGTACTTGTAAATAGAAGTACTATACTGCTGCGGAGTTTTTGACTCTGCAGCGCGGCACATGTAGACACTGATACGGCTGGCTGGGATACAAAGGTGGTTCAGTGAGGGGGTTGCCTGCTGGCTAGCCCCACACTGGAGCACCCTTGTGCCCCAGCCACCTCCTCGGCAGCACACTGAGCCAGGTTGGAGCAGCTTCAGGCTGGCAGGCTGGCCTTCCTCCCCATTCTCTCTCAGGTGAGGCTGCTCTGATCCAGTTCAAAGTGTTGCAGTCTTGGGCACACATGTAAATGCGGTGCCCGGGAGCAATAAACTCTAGCGCAAAAGTGTTGTCCTGTATAAAGCGCTGGAGTTTATTGCTTCACATTAATATGCATGTGTAGATACACCCACCATACTCCTCTTTGCTCTGATGGGGCCATCCTACTGAAATACTTTGCAAGAAACCTAGTCAGGCAGTTCTCCACTGTTTTTTCAAGCTGTAGTATCTTGTTTTTCAGTGGTAACAGTTATGGATTGGTCAGTTCTATTTTGGAAAATAGTTCTGAAACCTAAGCAGTGTAAGTCTGTATGTATTCCTCAGGTGCTAGAAACAATTCGATCCGCATAAGATGTATCCAGGCATCTGTTTTCACATTATACAAAGGGACATACATTTATACATTACCTTGAATTACCTGTATAAACCCATCATAAACTTCATCAGTAGCGGCCTAGCAGCATTTGGTGGCTTGGGATAGGACTTTTAAAAATATGCTCATTAGGTCAAGAGCACCTCTTATCAAAACAAGATTCCACCAGGCAATGGCCCAATCACATTATGGATTCCTAAAGTTAGTAATAGCAACAGAGCTAGCAGTAGTAGGAAATTTTCAGAAAATTTGACTAATATAGGCATATATATATATATATATTAATATAGTGAATGTTATGGATGATTATTGTTATGCCTTTGTTAATTAGTCTACTTGTAAAGTGCTGCAAAGGTGTTGAATTGTTTGGCTAGCTATTTATATTAACATTAAATGTGGATACATTTTTACAACTACGTCAAACCTGTAATCCTACACACTGGCTATTGACATGCTCTGGCCATTATAATAATTTTGAGTATTGACGTACATTTATTATTTTTTCCCTTTAATATAACTTTTGCTCGGAATAGGTGAGTATTAATAGTAGTCTTATTATGAAGGAGAAAAAAGAAAAGAACTAGAATTTTAAACAGAATATCCAATTAATCTGTAAAAGGCCTTTTTGAATTCTATAAATTAGTCTCTCTCTATGTCCTAGTCTATGTATTCATGCCATCCCAATGCTTAATCTATGTAGGATTATTAAAAAATATAAATTCTAATGATGAGAGTTTTGTGCATTCCTGTGAGCTATTACTTGATTGAAGCATCACAAATTTTAACCAAAGTGTTTCTATGAATCACAGCAAGATAAAAATATTTGACTTCATAAATCTTTTATTTCTGAGTGACTGATGAAAAAGAAAAAGGTCTATAAAGCCATGAATACCTATTTTAGTAAGCGATGCAAAAAATTCTATAAAGAAATAATTGATAATCTTGAGATTAGTGACAGAAAATTATAAATCTGTCTCCTTTATGAAGTCTTTTGTGTGAAATATGGAATGGTTTGAGCTATAAAATATGAGTTTACCAGCAGGAGACTCAATCAACAGCTTTGAACACAATATTTTAGGATGAAGCTGGAAGCCAATACTATGGAGATGTGATTTTGAAATTTTATTTATTTATATATTTTTCTTTTGTCTGGACTCTGTTAACATACACTTTACAATACTAATAGTAACTGCCATAGATAATTACTGTTGTTATGTACATGCTTTAACATGTAGTTCTAACACCTTCTCTCAATGGTCTTGAAAGACACCATTTAATATTTGTAGATATTGTGTTGTTCTACATCTTAAAACCATAAACACCATGTCAGAGGCTCCAAGGAATAATAAAATATTAATTTGATGGCAAAAAATTAAGTGGCTTAAAGAAAGAAGCTGTTGTTTATTCCATGAGTGCCTTTTAAGACATTGATGTCTGTCTTTGAATGTGTCTATTCTTAGCCAAACTAACCACACATAATGAGACCTAAGTAACTGTCCAACTTCAATCATGCAGTTCACTTATGGAAAACCACAAATTTCTTTTTTTCTACAGGGCTTCAGTATTAAAAAGTCCATTTTCCTACCCCCAATCCTTCTGGTTTTGACAGAATTGTAAAAAGATAATCTGTATTCTTGTTAACACTGGAGAAAAGGCATCTACTTAAAGAAATGACACTCACTTCACATATGGTAAAGAGAGCATAAGAAGTGTGTAGTAAATATGCTACAGCATAATTAATTGAGGAACCATAAATGCCTGCCTGACCACTACTAGAAAAACAAATATACTGGACATATCTTGGAAGGGGAGGTGGGGGGAGCTAGATCCTCTACTGATGTAAATACATGCTATTGGAGGTAAAGATCTGATGAAGTATGTTTTGCAATGTGAAAGTTTGTCTAACTCTATCCCAACTACGTAGTTGGTCCCATAAAAGATATCACCCTAAGGAGTCCTTGCCTCTCGCATAACTTCTGAACTACCATGGCTATAACACAGGGGCAGGCATTTATTGTTGCTGGAGGGCCACTAAATGAGTTCTGGGGTCCTGTTGAGGGCCATATTAATCTCTCCTCTCCTCCTTCCCCGCCTCCATGCAGAACCCAGCTGGAG